>NW_026442130.1:5250000-5862500 GCF_026898425.1 Galleria mellonella | reverse complement strand
GACTGCACCATAGAGCGAGTTACATACACTGGGCGAGTTATAATCAGTTAGGATGAAAGCAGGTTGATTGGCTCATCATGGCAAATTAATTAAGAATTAACTATGATAGTTTCCAACCAAACCACATGGAGATCAACCTACATGGATACATTGTTACCAATAGGGTTTTGATATCCCATTACTAATAATCACTTTCCCCCAACTTTACCATATAGTACTTATATAGGTTTTAAAAATATACCTTAATTCTAGGCATAGTGACTGTAGGTGGTTCTGCTACTGACACATAGATACAGGCTGATTTATTTTTTAATAACTGTCCAGTGTAAGGCATGTATTCTTCTGTTGCAAAGTCATATCGCAAGCCATCAATCACCATGAGGATTACTGTGTTCTCACCAGAATTGTACACTTCATGACCATCAATACTGGAAAACAAACAATTGTACAAAATAATAATAGTTTAAAATGATACAGAGGGCTATTGTCCTTTATTGAAAAATGCAGTATTATATCTATTTTTGAAATGTAAATAAATATAGATTTAAGTTTAAAAAGATTGCATAGAGTTAACAATAAAATCATTTATATTAAGCCTTAAAGAATGAGTTATATTGACAAATTTTATGATTAAGTAAAAAAGAATTAAACTTTTTATTTTTATTATAATCTATACATGCATAAATAATCACCCTAATGGAATAAAAACTAATTTTTTGGATTTATATTTTCCTTAGTTTTATTACAATGAACTTGATTTAAGAAAAAATATTACTTACCTGACACCATCAATAAAGTTAGGCAAGTCATCCATATGGGCCAGTGTTCCTGAATGATATTTTAATGGAAAAAATCCATAAAGGAACAACATTAATGCCCCTATAGCTATAACAAGGAGACAAAGGCTTGTCCATCTGTTCTGCAGCCAGGACTGCATGTTTCAGATGACGATATTATACTAATTGCCTAGTAAAGTTAAATAACCGCACACGCCGGTATTGCGTTAATGAAAAATCGAGATTGCAAACATAAATCACAATGTATACTCAGTATTACACCTATGAATTTCCCGGCAAAATCAGGTTTGGCAATCAATTTAATACGTCTGTATGCATTATATAATTGTGTAGTGAAAATGAATATACAATTAATTGAAATATAATACAGAACTATTTTGTATTGTATGTAATTAATATATTGTTTACGATTACTTCATTTCAATTTATATTATTATTTCATTTCATTGGCAATTAACATTGACCCTGACGTTGACGTTGTCAAATTAACTGTCAGTGTCAAAGTTTTTTATAAGTACCCATAGAAGTACCTTTGAATATCTTTGCAGTTACTATTAAAGATTTACTATGACTCAACAATTTTTTTTTATTTTAAATCCTTTGATTTTGAACTATAATGTGCTTTAATAGAATTTAATTAAATCTAATCTAATGAATAATTAATCCAACCGACTGACTGAGTCATAACTGATTATAGTCTGTGTTCCACTGCTGGGCAAAGGCCTAAATGTTTTCACCTCGCTACTTTCAGTAGCTTTTAAGGCGTATCCGTCCTTGTAGAATAGGTCGAAATTATTTTTGCATCGTGTACGAAGCCTTTGAAGTCTTTCGCGACTTTTGGATTTTTGGATTTGCAGGGGGCCAAAATATATAGATTTCGACTCATCTTTCGCTTGGTATGCGATACGGTTGCAGTAAAAGTAAAAAATGGAATAATTGATTAAATGTTTTGATTTTTGTTTTTAATGGGTGACAGTAAAAAGGAGGAACCGCGTGGAGGTCGACTTGACAGGGTGTATTGCTGCCAATGGCGCAGCTAGACCCCATTACCAACAATCTCTGCCCCCCTTTCGATATTGTTACTAAATTCATTTAGAGAGTGTTTAATTTTGTAATGATGTAAACAAAAATTGATTGCTTTTTTATTAAGTTTTATTGAAACACATTAGATGATATTTGAATATAAAAGAAAAATTGTCTATTAAAAAGGGAAAAATCCGTATAATATAAAAGATTAATTTCTTAGTTCTAATTACGTCTTTTTTAAAATATTATAATAACTCTGCTTAATCCGGGTGCTGCCTGCATTTTTGGTACTTAGATGCTGGCCAGGAATTAGTAAAGGATGATGTGAATTCAGTTGGTTCACCGAGACGAATATGGTTCACAGGGAGGATCGTATACAGGTCTACCTAATAATGCTAACAATGCCCCCAACTAAATAAATTATTGCTTAAATTTTTGTTATAATCTAATATCTATATTATAAGTGAATATACAAAAGCATATAAATAAATTAATAAATATGTCGTCTTTATGTTTATTTAAAAATATTTTAGTAAAACATCACAACATGACCATAAGCATTGTGCGTCATAAAGTATTATTAATATTAGGTACATATTATAAAAGTAATTGAGCGACTGCATGAAAATACAAGAAACGTTATTATTAGATATTTATTTTTATTCCTGTGATGATGATGCGAATTGTTACGTAGGAAGGAATGACGATTTAATACGTAGACGATTTATGAATTTAGTACATTAATTAGGTGTGTAGTGTAGGGACCAAAATATTTAAATGAGTAACAAAATTATATTTAATGTCTTATTATTTTTGAGTAGGTACTCCTATTTTCCCGTGGGATTTCTTTATACAAGTTATAATGATAAACAAGTTGAAGGTCTGCCTGATGGCAAATAATAACATAAATATCACCATGGAGATCATATAATACTATGACGCCCATGATATATCTCATACATTTATATATTCCCGAGGACTATTGCGTTTTGGAATATGAGAATTTAACATCATAAGTACTTTTAGAAATATTGGTCTATACTGTGCATTGTCTGTATATTTATGACAGTAATTACAATATTGCGGTAACCAACATTTGTGTTTTTATCACTTTTTTTAGTCATAAAAATATTAAGTATTTTCCTGAAAACAATTGGGAAAAAACTCCAGAATTTTTACCTTCTTAACAAAGTACATTATTGTGCTTATCAGTTTGCAACTCGTTGGGTCTTAGATGTTATCGTATTATACTTATAAATGAGAAAGTTTGTATGGGTGGCTGGATGGATGTTTGTTACTTTTTGACGCAAAAATTATCAATTGAACGGATTTGAATGGAATTTGGTATATGGGTAGGTTATATCCCAACTTAGCATATAAGTAGGATACTTCATTTACTTATTAATTCACGTGGGCAAAGATATGGGACAGAGCTAATATGCAATATGTACCTATAACAGAAACTGGGGAAATTACAGGTGTGCATACTTTGTTTTGTGTGCGTGTGTGTGTGTGAGGGGAGAGGGAATAAATTGTTAGAAATAGTGTCTAAGAGCCCCATTGCTAGCAATATACTATATAAGGTCGACCTTCACGCGGTTCTCCTTGGAAATTATCGCGATTAATTCTTGTGAAATTCGTTTCGATGGGCTGACTGACCATCCTCACCTATCATCTATCACTGGTGCCCCAAAAGCGTATATCGATAGCGCAGACGAGGTTACTATACTATTATCATCCATAAAAAAATCTTTGTTTTGTGTCATTGATGATTGCGAATTGATGGTAAGTGTTTGTATTAATAGACCTTCACCTTTGTCAGAGGAACAGTAAATTGTCACAACATGATTCCACTAAATGTCATAATCATCAATATGATATATTACAGCAGATATCAACATCATCATCATAAATATTAATATCAGTTAATAAATAAATGGCTGAAATGATGGATACAACATTTTTCTGGACATAATTAGATTGTGTGGCACAAAAAAACCGACTTCATTTGTGATAAAATTAGTTGTCTTGTACTAAAAACTAAATCGATTTTGATAAAATTTCTATGGTGCCAATCTGTAAGTTTATCTTATCAGATAGAAAAAAGCAAATCAGTTTAGAACCGACGGAGTTATGAGGCATAAAAATACAACCGAGTTGAGAAACTTCTTCTTTTTGAAGTTGGTTGAGAATATTTTTTTTTTATGGGTGAAAATGGTATGGTTACCATACCATGCCCTGCCTGCACTAACAGTATACGCTTGCGGAGCGCCAGTGAAGGGTGATAGATGAGAATGAAAACAGGCTAGTTAGCCCATTATGATGAATTCATCAGGTACCAACCATACCATAATAGTTTCCAGGGAGAACCTCGAGGAGGTCGACCTGGTTGCTAGCAATGGGATTCTCAGTCTCCATTACTAACAATCCTTTTTCCCCCGTTGAGAATAAATTGTCAACTGCAAGATATGAACCCCTCCCGCGCTAAAGAACGCTCCCGAGCATTACAGTAGTATGGTCACCCTACTGCTTCCAAGTTCAAGGTGTGTTCCCGTTGACTCAGCTGAGTGTGGGCAGCTGAAAATTCTATTTAAAACATACTGGTGTAACGTAGTGATCCATAGTGTTTGGATCAGAGCAGCGCGCGCCTGCAACGAATCACTACCTACCGCAAAGGTAACGATATACCTAATTATTATGTATTCTAATCAATCAGATGGATAAATAGTTCGTTTTCTAATAATAGCAGTGTTTGCTTTAATAATCAAGTGTTTCTTATATACATTATTGTGACAATTGATTGAAAAGTTTTATATATAATTTAGGTGTCTGTTTTTGTATCTTTCGATTGTAATTCGCACTACTTTAACTAATTGTAAACATGTGAATTTATGTGTGATATATATTTTTTCGAAATGATTTACCTAAAATTATAAATAAAAAAAATTTAAAGGTAAGAATACTAATCCATATTTCCGACAGACCTGCCTGTCTTTAAGAGTGGTAATGCATACCGTGCACTGCATGCTCATGGTGCAATAGGAAGTACGTTCCATAATATTGAAGGTATCATTAAACATTTGTGTGTGTTTATGTCTATCACAGAGTTGATGATACCTGCCATTACTCATTGCAGTACATAGTGTGACATGTAATAATGTCAATTGTAGAAGGAGTTTTTATTTTAAATAGAATATTAACACAATATATACATATATTTTATGTAGAGTAAAGCATAACATTATTTTGAAAACCGTTAACCATAGAGTAGATTATAATTATCTGTATTTACTTTATGCTGTTAACAAACGTTATTCCGTCGTATTTTTACTAAAAGAGACGAAAAAAGCTTCGACTGAAATCTATTATTACATCTTGCAAGAGCATTATATATTTTTAAAGTATAGGTGGATAATATGAAAACATATTTATGCTCTTTCGCAACAGATTTAGCGAAGTCAACAAACAGATCGTCTAAAATTAGCTCCTCTCAAGCGTAGATATTAAAATCGATGTCGCTTACGTTAATAGTGTGAAGAAATTGAGTTCAGTTGCATCATTGCTAAAATGGTACCCAGGTGATTCACTCGTGGAATCGTTCCAGAACAATATTTTGTATAACCATTTATTGTTTAGGAGTTGCGTTATTTAGGGTAGCAACTCACGTGCGATGCGATAGTTATGCAGCTACAAACAATGTTTTGAAATATAAATACTTAGTCACGACCATGAGCGAAAAAATATATTTAGGTAGTACGAGTTCTATAGAGGGCGTTCAGTCCAGTGTTTTTTTCCACGATTCCGACAGTATTAGATGAAAAATGAGACTTTTATGTAAGGCTGATAAGTGTGATAGTTTTAATATATTTTTTTATAAAACTATGAATGGCAAAGAAGTTGACGTTTTACCTGATGTAAAATAGTAAGCATCACCTATAGACATGAACAAAATTTCAATACAATATCTCTATTTTGGAGGCAAGGGTTTATAAGTAAGGGCTATTAACGGCTCCATTGTCTGAAATATACCAGGTCGTTCTCTAAGCACTCTTCCTAAAAACTATTGTAATTTGTTCTTGATGAATACGTCGTGATGGACCCAATTCTTCAATGGTTCTCCCAACTTCGAATAACAGTAACCCTGTCTTCGATATGCACTAGTCATTATTGCATTATTGTGTATTAAAAAAAAATATTCTTCTCTGCTTAAATGTTATAAGGTACTATGTAAAATAAAATTAGTGTAAGCGTGGCTTGCAGTGGACACAAAGCATAATATCCAAAAATATCTTCGCATTGAAATTTCGTTGTTTATCTCCACCGACTGGCTGTAGAATGGTAGACATTGTTGTTGATTTATCTGTTCTTGACGTTTCTTCTTGTTTTATGAACATTGTTCGCAGTTAATGACGTATCTCTGTACATTTTATCACCGTCGCAATATTGGCATCTAACAAATCCTCAATTTACGTTTATTATGGTATAAAAAAATTCAAGTGAAAGGAAATACTCGTAATTTTGTCTGTTATCACGATTAAAGTATGTACGAGTATAACAGACTCGGATGAAAAAATCTATAGTTTTTCTTTCCAATAATTAGTGATTGCATAGTTGCAAATAGGTTGCTTAAGTCACAATAATATTATATTATCTTAAATATATATATAAATAACCTGCATCTATATTAGGTAAATGTGGAGGTAAATAAGATAAGGTTGATTCCTTCCTTTTTACTGATACCAAAAATATATACCAAGAATCTTGGATATTTGTTAGATATTTAATAATGGAACGGATATCCTAGATGGTTGTAGGGCTGTCTTATGATTTATAGATTTTGTCGATAGTAGGTATGTTTCCATTAGGAATTTCCATAGTACATTAGTATATAATTTATGAATAGGTACATAGATATATTTAAAAAATAATGTTATATATATGTTAATTTTCAGATGTCGATAGTACCAATGATGTTCCGTGACTGGTGGGATGACTGGGACCGTCCTTCACGACTATTCGACCAGCACTTCGGCATGGGCCTCCGTAGAGACGACCTTATGTCGTACCTTTCCACCTTCCCCTCTACCTCTCTGAGGAATTCCTATTTCAGACCTTGGAGAACAAGCCTTACCCGACAGGAATCCGCATCGACTATTAACTTCACGAAGGATAAGTTTGAGGTAAGTTATTATTTTTCATTAGCTTTTACCTATGATTTCGTCCTCGTGACCAAGAATATGTTTACTGACCGGGATAAAAAATACCCTGTAACCTTCTCCGTCTCATACAGTACGTGTATGCCAAATTTCATAGTGATTGGTTTAGTCGTTATGGCGTTATAAAGTAACAAACATACAAAAACACTTTTACATTTGTAACATTAGTAAGGATTATACTGTCATAATAAGTATTCGAATCAAGAATCAATTCGATACACCTTTGGACTCTAGTGGTTTCCTATTTCAAAGATAAAAAAACAAAATTTCTTTTATAAAACAAGGCAGTTACAATCAAGCATATAGTGCGTCCGTAGACTCAATATAATGTACTAACTGATGGTAAATTGTTAGCTTATAAACATTTTCAGTACAAGAGATATCACTTGTGCTTTGGCGAAATCATGTTTTGTGCTACAGTTTCTAGTGATTAATATACGTCATATTTCATTCTTCAGCAGAAATATAAATAAAAAATACAATAAGCATAAAAAGAGAAATACTTTTCCTATGTTGGATTCAAATACGGTCTTCAAGAGTTATTATCATCAAAAGAATAAAATTCCCTTATAACTTATGCATACTCGTTTTTTATGTTTCTCATTATACTTGCTTACCTAATGTACGCAGAAAAAGCTGCGGGTTAAACTACGTATTATATATCGAAGAACAAAGTTTAATTCTAAATAATGGCTAATAAAAGTGTGGGGTGGCATTCATTTAATTATTTATTTTACACTTTATTGCAATAATACCACATGAACTAATTATATGAATTAATAATAAAAAGATTTGATTTTTTGTCTGTAATAAATAAATTAAAAAAATACTTATTAGGTTTCAGAAATTCGTTTACATGTTTTTTTTTTACTGGATGATAATGAAATGATGACCCCGTCTGCGTTATCGGTATATATTGGTGGGGCACCAGTGAGGGATGTTTGGTAAAGATGAAAACGCATGTCAGTTAGCCCATCGTGACAAATTTAACGGTAAATTAGTCACGATAGTTTCCAGGAGGAACCGCGTGGAGGTCGACCTGATTGATCTCTCCTCTCTAATCTCCCCATTACTAACAATCCTTTCCCCCCCTTCGTGTACATGTAGAAATTATAGTATTAGTGAGATCGTGTCGCTACTACATGATATAAAAATAAATTGTAAAAATTTATAATTCACAGGTTATCCTTGACGTACAACAGTTCGCGCCAGAAGAGATCGTGGTTAAAGCGGCGAACAACTCCATCGTAGTCGAAGGCAAGCACGAAGAGAAACAGGATGAGCACGGGTTCATTTCCAGACAGTTCACGAGACGGTACGTCCTACCTTCAGGGTACGAAGTGGCCGATCTAGTCAGCACTCTATCGTCGGATGGCGTTCTCACGATCACAGCGCCTAAACGACCACCGCCTCAAGCTGGAGAGAGGATTGTTCCTATAACCAAAACCGGGCCAGCCAAACAGCCCGAGCCTCCCAAACCTGCAGAACAACCGAGGGAACAGACTGTACCAATCGTTACATCACCCTAAGATGATAAACTATCGATGTCCCATACGATCGAATCATAAATAGCATTTATTTTATACTCGTTGTTGGCCAATAACGATAAGCCACACGATTCGAAATGAACGAAATAGGTTAAAGAGGAATGCAATAGATTTCATATCAATCATAAGTTGAAATAAATAATTATTTTCATATAAGTAAATGTGTATTTTTATTTAAATTGATCATGATACTACATTCTATGAATAATACCTAGAGAAAAAAGCGCGCGGAAACGCCAGCTGTTTAAAGGATACGAAGATGGAGAAGACAATAAATATGAATAACAGATAATAAATAATATGTATTTAGTTCTTGAGTGACGTTGTATGTGCGCCGCAATATCTAGTCTTTACCCAGTAAACGGAGAAATAACTCCAGTTAAATTGCACAAAGTTGGTGGTAGTAGGAGGCTCAGAAAATTCTTTCCACCTCGAACACTTTATACATAATTAAACTACTGAACCGATTTCGATAAAATGTATGAGACTATTCCATAAGTATATATAACCCTTCAGATAAGAAAACAATTTTCGTAATCGGTTTAGAACTGACGGAGAATGATGAGGTAACAACCTCCCAGACATCAAGAGACGTAAGAAAAGAGAGAGTGAGATCATCTCTAAAGGAACAGAGAGTACCCATACTATATGGACTAGGACCTACGTATATTATGTTAGAAAGCAATGAAGGTCTATATTTAGTAGGGTAAAGGACAAATCCTAAATAATGATTATGAATGTTTTATAAATTATATATAACAACGTATTCAATTTTGGACAGTTTCATTTATACCAATAATTCTAACACATCTCTTTCCGTAACACTTATCTTTATATTCATAAAAACTAAAATGTCATACAAACCTACAACTACCTGTATTTTAGCTATTGAAATGTTTTGTCACTTTCTGTCTTTCTGTCAAATTGAGATTTTAGGTCAAAAAAAAAAAAAGACAAATCACTTCAATAGCTAAAAAAGATTTATGAGAGGTTTGACGTTTTTATGAATAAAGGGCTTATTGTTCTGCTTTTAGTAACAGATTATAGATAATTAATAGATAATTAGTTGGTCATAGCGGTATGCGAATCCGAATTATTTTGTTATTCAAATAATTTGTTAATTTAATTTTATAATATTAGGAGATTGACAAACAATAACAATCCAGTAGGCAACTACGTTCTTTTAAAATATACATAATAATTAATTATGATAAACTGATTTTACTACTTAATTTACTTATAAATATCGAAAGTTGCAAATTTTTACTAAATACACTAAATTGGCAACACTATTAACAAAAAAAGGACATTCGAGCAATCGGGTCGACTCGGTTATGTTCGTACCGACTCGTACATGAACAGCTACTAATAAATGATTTTAGCGATTATTTAGTAGACGCGTATAGTGAATGAAATTACTAATCGGATAAAATTAGTAATCAACTGATTAGAAAATCACTCGAATAATTCAAAGAGTTGTTCAATTAAATAATTAGCAGATGTGCGTATTAGTAAATTTACGCATCGCTAGTTGATCTATGTTGGAAAGTTTTAATGTTTTCTTATCTGTCTATCTATCGTATCTATAAAATAACATGGAAGCTACTTCTCTCCATACCTTCACTGTCACAAAAATTACTGAGAAATATTTAACGAAGTATTTCTTTTGAACAGCGCTAACCACAGCCATACATTAATGTTTAGCAAATGCAAAATGCCGCAGAAGGCAATAAACGATATCCCACACAGACGGACAACAAATTATGAATAATTCTTTCACTAGTTACTAATAAATAGCTAGTGATGTACCGACATCATTATTAGTATGATCGATAGATTTGAATCAACTTACCTTCTTTATTGAAATCTTGAATGAATTACTATTATCCAATATCTCTCATTTAAACAAAAAATAATCACATTTTGAGGTTCTGAATTCGATTATATTTTTATGTTACCTCATAACTTCGTCAGTTATAATCTGTTTTGGAAAATTCTTTTTTAATCTAAAAGGATATACTTACAGATTCGTTCCTTAAAATTTTATCGAAATCGGTTCAGTGGTTTAGTTTTAAAATTAAAAGAACTGGTTTTGCTACAATTGAAATAGTTTATTTTGTTGAATATAATTCTATTCATCCATTAGCCTTTTATGACCTAAGTTATGTACATTAATAAGATAGTATACTTTGTTGTATTAGTCACGGTATTCAATTAAATCTTTAAACTAAATATGTTTTTGTAAATAAAAGAATTTCTGTATAATCTTTCTATTATACGTAGTAACTGAAATCTTTTCCGATGTTATGTAGTTACTTATTTAGTATTTTTTTTTATCTTATCTATACTTCTATAGTAATGTAGTATAAAGAGGAAAGATTTGATTGTTTGTTTGTTTATTTTAAAAATTGTTTTATCAATTTCAGCTATATTATCAGTGTAACAGACTTTAATATATTCTAAAAATTCTATCTACCCGTACGAAGCCGGGTCGCAACACTAGTTATACCTATAAACAATCATACTAATTACCCGGTTCTCAAACTAGGAGACAATATGAGAAACAATTCAATCAATATCTGGAGACACAACCTAGTACTCCCGGGGGAAAAGGGATTGTTAGTAATGGAGACTGAGAATCCCATTGCTAGCAATATACCCAACCAGGTCGACCTCCTCGCGGATCTCCCTGGAAACTATCATGGTTAATTCTTGATGAATTCATCATGATGGGCTAACTGACCTGTTTTCATTCTCATCTATCACCCTTCACTGGTGCTCCGCTAGCGTATCCTGTTAGCGCAGGCGGGGTTACCATACCATTTTCACTCATCAAAAACAAACCTAATACTCCCAAACACGAGTGATTTTCTCTAAATTGACCCGACGGACAATCAAACCCGGGACTTCGAGTACGCATAGCAACCCACCTATCTTTGCATTACGGAGGTAATCTCTTTTGACGTAACTCATTTAAAAGTACTTAAGTACTAATTATATCGTAAACATATTTACCTGTACAAATCATACGGCACAACTCTCCTGCCAAGCATGGCAACAATTGGCAACCCACCCCAACAGGGGGAGACCTATGTTCAGCGGTGGACAGTTAATGGCTGATATGGTATCATATGGCATATCTTCCTACCTTCTCGTAGCCAGTTTAGCCTTTCGATAAAAAGGCTGCTTGCAAGTAGATAGGCAGAGAGTAAATTTAATTTACATTCAACTATTGTATCTCGTATCTACCTGCATGCATGTTGGCTCTGGAGGTTTTTCCCATCACTCACAGCAAAGAGAATCTCACTTCACATCACTAAATTGTGGTAAGACACATGTAAAAATGTCAAAGTGTACATACAAACATTGTATAATTTAGCACGGCAAATTGTCCTAGAGAGCAATAAGGGAGGTGTTTGACTAATTTAATTTTCTCGCTGAGTCTCGCCGTTCAATAATATTGTTAATTTATCATTGTGCCACGGGGGCTAGGGAGGAGTGAATGCCGATGCCTTCCGAGTTTCTCGTTTAAAGTGGACTGTTTATTTTCAATTACATTTTTTTTTTATTTATTACACTCTACCTGCCGTGTTCGAAATTTAGCGCGTTTCGATAAATTGGTATATTAAAAGTATTTGATTTACATAAACAGAAAATTTCAAGACTTTGTCTTAATGTAATAAGTAACATCCTAAAATTAAGAGTACATTCCTTTTCAACCTTTAGAATAAAGACGAGGATCTTTTTGTCTATTTCATCTTTTGAGATTTTTATTAGTTGCACTTTAGAAAAATTAAAATTCCCGTGTCATGATGTTTGTTCATGTTGATCTCCGAAATCGCTCAATTTATATTAATGATATTTTATAAATGTGTACAATATGTGTTCCCAAAAAGGGTTGACGTCAGGCAGGTGGCCGGTCGTAAAAAAAAAAAACCAAATCTTTTTGTAATATGGATAAAATCATTTTACGCCGACCCCAAATGATTAGGATAAGGGTAGGAAGATGATGATTTTATAAATGTGTACTTTTTGGGATATATGATAATTGAGAAATATAACAATTAAATTTTATATAATCAAATATAATTTACTATTAATTTACATGTAATAATGTTTTAACAAAAAATAAATAAATTAATTATACCTTTTATTCTAATGTGAAAGTAAAATGCTCCTAGTAGTGTAGTGTAGGGAATTTATCGTCATTTTTTTTATACAACTTAGAATGGCAAACAAGCTGACAGCCCACCTGATGGAAAGTAGTAACCTTAACGTTAATATTTCTGATTTGATATTTGACTGTAATAAGTTTTAACGGAAATATATTTAAGTTTTTTTTTTTAAATATAAAATCGAAAGATGATTAATTGAAAAGATTGTCTTAAATAATAAGCAAAGCGCCATCTATAAAATGTTACTGTTTCTATTAGGATAATTATAGATCACTATACTCGTAGTTTTTATGATCTATAGGCACTAATAACTTGTAACGCCATCTAGAGGTAATACCCATAACTATTGATCTATAACATCATTCATTGTGTATAAAAATTGTTATGTTTGGGTTCTCAGCAGTCATAATGTTCTTTGTGTAGGATATTTAGTGGGTTTTACCTATTTATTATCCTTCTTAGATGCAAATATGAATTATTATAGAAATGAATTAAAAAATGTATTTTAGGTATTTAATCATCATTATAATCATTGATCACTGATATTGTTAAAAATATTTTTCTACTGTACTTTTTTATATTTTTCTACTGTACTTTTTTATATTTTTATTTGCAATGCTTTTGTATTAATATATTAATATTATTCAATATTATTTCTTTGATTATGTTATTTTCATTGATTAATTTATAAGAAAAGAATATAAAGATTGTTTATTCATAATTTAAAGTGTAAAAAAGATGATGTTCAATTAGATTTCTTTTTGCGTAATGTTCAGTTATCAACCTTCAAATTAATAACAACAAAGTGCAAATTAAAAGTGAAGCTAGCAAGCAATGTAGTAATGTAGTCTGGGTAATAGATCTCGTAACCATGGATCACTCAAGTCTAAACGGGCGGTGGAGTCCACTGGCCGGGGTACGCGGGTGGGAAGGGGGATGGGTTCATCAATCAGCTCGGAGCGATTACTGGCCCGATGGTCTAAGTTACGAGATTCAGTTAATAAATTTCCATAGAATTTCATAAATCTCTAAACTAATTACATATTATACATTCACGATTGAGTGCGACCCTTTAGATTACATGAATGCGAAATATTATAAACTTGATAAAAAATTCGAACCCACTAGTAAATCTATACGAATTTAGCAAAAAAAAAAATATTATGGTAAAAAAAATAATACTTGAGCTCTAATTAAAAAAAAGAGCAGGCATTTAGAAAATATTAAATGCTTTAACCAATCTTTAATAATAAATAAGTGTTGCAGTGAATCAGTGGATGTAGATGTCCTTTCTTTACGGCAGTATATGGGGAGGTTTATTTTCTAAGTGGAATACTGAATTACTGAAATGATGATGATGATAATAGAGTAACCACAGATAATAGTTACCAATTCACAAATCCTCATAGGCATTTGAACGTGAAACTGTGGAGTCTGATACGGTACTCTGTTTTTAAGAACTCTGCATCACATAATTTAAATCACAATAAAAAAAAATTATTTAACCCTCAAGCTGAACACCTTGAAACCTTGTCTGAACAGATCTTCATAAATTGTAGTTAAGATACGGTATAATTTCAATCACGTCAGCTTTCAAATAAAAAAAAACGAATCATAATCGGTCTATTTGTTTAGAAGCTACAATGCTACCGACCGACACACAGACACGCCAAACTTATAACATCCTCTTTGTTAATAAAAGATTAAAAACAAAGAAATTAATTGAAATCAAATTAGTAACGTGAAACATTGCCTTGATTAGAATATTTGTGCGTGCTGAACTTTAGCTAAAATCACTGCATAACCTTTAGCTGTTAGTTTTATTTTTGCCAAGTCTCTTGTAACTTGTAACACGAGACTAAAGCGCTTACACTGTTCGACAACCGATTGATCTGCCGTCCGTATTAATTGTTGTTGTCTGAACCTATACCTATCTGTATGCTATGCCAACTGTGTATAGAACAATTGTTTAAATTGTTCACTCTGTTGCACGATCACTTTAAAATATTTCAAATGTTTGTTCACTTGAACAATTTGTTCAGGTAGCACATTATAGACCATTTGTAGTTGATATTATTAATTATATATGCAGTAACTAATCTGGAATCCAATTATGTTGATACAAATTTTTACACACGACTTTGTGTAAGATATGTTGATTCATCGGGATAAAACGTAGACTATGTCCTTTTTCATCCTAAAAGTACGTATGTAAGTATAGATCTTGAGTAACGCCGTGAAATCCCGTTATAGAATGGGCCATCCCTTTCTTTCCCGTGGGTGTCGTAAGAGTAAGACGATTTAGGGAATTAAATGGTCGAGCAGCGACCCTTTTTAAACTACATTTAAATTGCGATTGCCAATCCGACCTTGGCAACTAATACCAAAACCCCTCAATAGAGGAAGACTAGCAATGGATAGATAATGGCTGATATGATGATGATAAAGTATACCTAATACTACAGATTGGGTACCGCAAGATAGTAAGAAACTAGCATAGCATAACTACAATTAGTAATGTACCTACCTACTAAGTACAATAGAATATGAAAAGTTTTGCTCAATCTTGATAGAATTATTTTCTACTGTTCTCTTTTGAAGGACTCTGTATAGTATTCAAATGTACTTTTATATTTATATAATCTGTTATTTGTATAATATCGGATGTAAATTATATTGAAGTGAACATAGGATTATATAACTCTACAAGTTCAGTGTATTTTGCCTGCAGAAGCATAACAATAGAGTGGCAGTGTGGACAAAATGCCACAGGCCTCTGACCCAAGGTGGCAAGGTGGTGGAGCAATTTTGTAAAAAAAGAAATGTATTTAATCAATTTAAAAATAAGAATGTTAACTTAAGAGTATACACGAATTATATAAATAAATTATCAAGATTTCAATTCAAGAAGATATTTTTAAGTAAAACAAAAAATAAATACATTAATTGTATTAATGTATTTATTTTTTCTACAATATCGAGTTTTATTAGATAAAGGGAGAAAGGGAGGGTCCATCCTATTGATAAGATTGTAATTAACATTAAATTACTCGTATTTTTCCGCTGAATAAGTTTGTATTTTGATAAGAAGGATAAAATAATAAAGTACCTACTTTAATTAATTAAAGTCCTGATAAGTTATGATGCTAGCAAAGGGCCGTTAAACCCCATTCCTAACAATTCCTTTTTCCCCCAGATAGGTGAAGTTGGAGTAATGTTAAATGTTTGGAACAGAAAACGTTATCAGAGAATAATAATTATAAGAGTGGGGGGGAAAGGATTGTTAGTAATGGGGAGATTAGTCCCCATTTCTATCGATATGCCCTATCAGGTCGACCTCCATGTGGTTCCCCCTGGCAATCATCGTGACTTATTTGTCGTTGAATTTGTCACGATGGGCTAACTGATTTGCTTTCATCCTCACCTATCATCTATCACTGGTGCCCTGCTGGTGTATATCAATAGCGCAGACGGGGTTACCATTCCATTATAATCTATAAAAAAAACCGTTTCAGCCACAGTAGGCAGGTATAAATTTTAAACTCCATTATTAATACTCGTAGTCCCTTTCTCCTAGAAGTAATTCTTGTTAACTCAATAAAACATACTTAATGGGGCAATTTAGAAAAAGATTTTTGGGCTATCAGACAATAGAGTGTAAGTGCGGCCAGGAAAGAATGGAGGAGAAATTTCTTAGCACTGGGGTCTGCTAGTCCTTATTACTTGTAATATTCATACCTGTATTTTGTCAGGTAGACCAGCACACAGTCATTCCTGGTAACCATAGTAATTAATTCGTGGATCTTGATGATTATGTCACGATATCTACGGTAACTGATCGAAATTTTCCTATTATTTCTCACTAGTACCCATTGGCGTATTTAGAGGGGGGGGGGGGGGTCCATGTCCATTGTAGAAATATTCAGTGCTTGCCCCAGGATATGAGTGAAGCTCTGCAAAACATGTCTGAGAGAGGATATTGAGCCTTTTATAATGGGTCCGGCTTTCCCTGGAAAATAAACTTAAATGCCCTAATGCTAGTACCTTGCCAGTGTATATCAGTAGCTTAGTAAATTCATAGTTCATACATTAAGATAATACAAATACATAAATAGAAAAAACCAGTAATTTTGATTTTAAAAACTACTGAACCGATTTTGATAAAAAATTTATGGAACTACATTTAAGTACATATATCAGATTTAAGTACAATTTATATAATAATTATATAATAGTATTTAAGTACATATTCAGATAATAAAAATCAATTTCCCAAATTGATTGATAACTGACTGTATTTTTCTTATTTAAATTTATTTTAATAACTTTATTGACCAAAAGGAAATATGGCACAAAAGGCGGACTTCATGCTAGTAACATTCTCTCCCAGTCAACCATTATGAGGTAACTAATATAAAAAAGACACAATATATAAGTAAATATTTGAAAATTAAATAAATATATAAATTACCTATATAAAATAACCTACCTGTATGTAAATTCAATGGTTAATATTTGCATGCCATTTGATGTGGCGAAACATAATGGACATCTTGTAAACTTGACAAATGCAACATCTTATCTACAATGTTTCTGGCAAATAAATTTAATTTAATTTCAATCGAATTCTCCTTTTTTTTTTAAATCGGTTAAAAACATCTAAGTACATTTTACAAAACATACTGTTTATCTGTTTTTTTAAATCTGACCAAAATAACAATTTAAAAGGTTACGGATTTTGAGTAGGTATTCGTAGGTAGTCAGTGGATGCAGGTGGCTCAGGACCGTTCCTTATGGCAGTTTATAGAGGCGGCCTATGTTCAGCAGTGGACAGATATTGGTTGATAAGATGATGACGATGATTCGTAGTTACAAATTATACCTACTTTAAGATGATGTTACACACAAAAGGGCGAACATGGTATTTAAAAATAAAATCTGTCGATAATATAAAGAGTGTGTTGTACAGTTTTTCGTCAGACGTGTGGCTGACGAAAAACTGATAGAATTGTTTCTAACAGAAGTGCTCGCATAAGTAGAACAGGACACCATTCTTCGCTATTTCATTCTACTTCATAGATTCCATAGCGATAATGATTCTAATAATAGGTAGTTTCGTTTGCTACTCGTTTAGGGAGTTTGTACAGGAACATCGGAGATATAGCTTAAATATATATAAAAATAAATATACTTAATTGACAACTTCCTGCTTTTTCTAACTGTATTCCGAATATCTAAAGCTATGTAGGTAATAAGTGTGATAGCCCGATCCACTCGTTTTGGGTTATAATTATTATCATCATTTTAGCCATTATCCGTCCACTGCTGGTCTTTCTCATAGACTGCCATAAAGAGCGGTCCTGAGCCACCTGCATCCACTGATTCCCTGCAATACATTTTAGTTCGTCACTCCATCTAGTGGGGGGTCGTCCTACATTGCGTTTATCCGTAGCGTTCGCCACTCAAGAACCTTTCTTCCCCATCGGTTATCGGTTCTTCGAGCTATGTAATCAGCCCATTGCTACTTCAGCTTGTTTATCTTTTGGACTATATCAGTTATTTTGGTTCTTTTGCGGATATCCTCGTTTCCGATTCTATCACGCAAAGAGACACCGAGCATAGCTCTCTCCATAGTTCGCTGAGTAATTTGAAGCTTTTGCATACGGGAAATCGTGTAGGACCATGTTTCGTCATAGTGATCACTGGCAACACGCACTGGTTAAGGACCTTCGTCTTCAAATTCTAAGATATTTTGTATGAAAAGATGTGGTGTAGTTTCCCGAATACTGTCCAGCCGAGTTGGATTCGTCGATGGACCTGTCGGTCGAAATTGGACTTACCCATTCGGACAACTTGTTCCAGGTATATTCCTCGTATAGTCAATCTGGCACTGCTGAAGGGACTATAGTACCGCCAATGTCTCGACCAAATCGAAAAAAGGCTTTTTCATAGTCCACAAACGCCAGACATAGTGGCAGATTATACTCGTCGGCCTTCTGTATAATCTGCCGTAGCGTATGTATGACATAAGGCTTTAGCACCATAGACCACATGGTCTATGGTGCTAAAGCCTTTTCGGAAGCTAGCTTGCTTGAGTAGCTGGAAGTCGTCGAGTTTGCACGTAAGATGATTAGTCAGGATTCTCGAAAACAGTATGTAGTAGTATGTATGCCTCTGGCGTAACACTGTTATGGAAGACGAAATTAAATAGCTTCTGAAGAATTACAAGTACTGGTTTTTCAACCGCTCTTAGAAGCTCTGCTGTAACTCTGTCCTCCCCAGGTGCCTTGCCCTTTTTAAGCCATTTGAAAGCCATTTCAATATCCTACAAACTGACGTGCGGGATATCATCGGTATAGTGTCGGGTGACTTTAGCTCTTTGGTCGTTATTCGCATTGGTATGCGGTGTTAACGACGTTGTATACAGCTGTCCATAGAACATCTCAATCTCACATAAAATTTTAGATGCGGCGGAAATTATATCACCGGTGTCGGTCTTCAATTTTGTCAGTTGGCTTCGCCCAATAGCCAAATCTTACGCCAACAATTTAAAGCCTTGACGCCGGTCTAATGCCTTAACGCCACTTCCTCATAAGATCCAGAGTGCGATCAGAGAGTTTTCGGGTTCTTTTTGAGCGTTGGGACTTGCAAAATTTAGGTCCCATTGCTTAGACAATTTCCATTAGCTTATTGTTGATATCGTCCGCTGTTTCACAGTTCACCAGGCACTGAAAGCGATTCAACAGTTCGAGTTAAAAACCCTCGGAGTTTTCGATAACAGTATACGAAAGTCGGAGCGTAGACTTCTTCAAACGAAACTTTTCTAGCCTAATATTCAGGTTCAATGTGCCTCTTACCATTTGGTGATCCCTTTTGGTTTTATACCTGTTGATCACTGAGACATCATTGAACAAATGGCGATTTGTTGTCATAATAAAGTCTATCTTATTCTTTGTATATCCGTCGGGGCTAGCCCAAGTCTATTTCCTGTGTGACCACTTTTGGAAGAAGGAGTTCATCATAAACAGTCCCTCCTTCTCCATGAAGTCAGCTAATTGCTGTCCCCTAGGATTTCGCTGCCCGATACCGTAGTTCTCCATTCTTGTCTCATCATCTTTTCTTGTGCTCAGTTTAGCGTTGAAGTCCCCCATCAATACTGTGTATTGAGTATTAGAGGAATCTATGGTTTTTGTAATGTCCTCATATATTGCCTTCATCTCGTCATTGGAGTATGTCACGGTTGGCGCATATACCTGTATAACCTTCAGCGAATACCTTTTGGTAATTCTGAGTATCAGGTATATCACCTTTGTGGACACACTCTTGATCTTTAGAACATTATTAACGAGGGACTTGTGGACGATGAACCCTACACCACCGTGGGACGGATGGTGACCAACCCGGTAGTAGTACAATTTACCGGATTCACGGATCACCGTATCCTCCCCCCATCTTCGGACTTTAGATAAACCTATGATACCTCAGTGTAACTTGTTCACCTCTTCTTCCAGCTCTACAAGCTTTTCGTTGGTCCTTAAGGTTCGTGCATTGTATGTTGCCAGGTCCAATCGCTGGGATTGGTAGCGGAATCTCTGCCGGAGATTCTTAGCACCTTTCATTCTGCTCCGCCATTACCGTGATCAGGAATAACAGAGCCGCCGGGAACTGGCTGTTTATTTACCAATCAGTTTTGCCAATAGTTGCCACGCCTGGTAGGCGGGTTGGCAACTGCTGTTAGGTCTGTTAAGATATCTTAAAAGAGACGCTGCTACCCATCACTCGACCATAAGTTCCCTTAGTCGTCTCTTACGACACCCACGGGAAAGGAAGGGGTTGCCCATTCTATGCCGGGACCGACACTCATAATTATTAGAGGTCATAAAATAATTTATCTTATTTTGTTTATTAACATAGTTTTAAGCAAATGACCATCATTGACATTAAGAAATACAGTTAGTTTTCTAGGGATCACCTAAAACGCATATTCACACTCGACTACATACCCATATGATTCTAATCCTGGGATGGGCATTACACATTTCAAGATTAGCCTTGGTTCACCCATTGGCATTTTTTATAGACCTATGCTAACTAATATAGATTATAGTTATCTGACCTAAAATTATTATTATTAAAAAAAGATGCTTAACCGAGGAGTTAGAAAATATTTGGAGTAAGGGATTGAAGGTATGAATCTAGAGTGCGGTTTGTATGTACACCTATACGAACCTCTCGACTAATCGGCTATCATGGGGAATAAAAATGATTATACAGAAAGAAAGATCATACCTCACACAGTTCAAATGTAATTTTCACCAGACTTCAATAAGTTCTCAATTCGGTTGTATTTTTTTTATGTTTGTTACTTCATAATTCAAACAGTTATAAGTCGATGTGGAAAATTATTTTTTTTATCTGAATAGATATATTTACAGATTGGTCCCATAGAAATTTTATCGAAATCAATTCAGTAGTTTGGTTTTAAATAAAAATATTTGGTTTTGCCATAATCAAGGAGGGATTTCTGTGGTTGTCTTAATTGTGTCTAATAAGGACTACATAAGTGATATAAAAAAAGTAATATTTATATCGACAATCTTGATTTAACCCACACATCAGGAGTTAAAATGGTGAACATTTTTTTTTATTTTATTTAGAAATTTGAATTTTATTGAAAATAGAATTAGTGGACTTGCCTAGTTTCTTATATATACTTTAATTATACTAGGTACTTTAATAATAAAAACCTTAAACTTATGCATATAGGATAATTTTTGAAGAAAATGCCTAACAAAAGAATTCAACGCGTTTAGTGTTTCTGTTATAATGAACATACCTACATAAAGTACATATAGTTTTTAGTTATTAGACATCTACTTGTACTTTAAAAAGATTAACAGTCTTATCACGAACAGGTACTATTAAACTTAAAGACGCCTTATCAATATGACATATATACCAAAAATAATTATATTAAAAGTAAATTATAAATATATAGCTACATTAATAACCTCATAATACAAGCGCAATCCAACAATACAGCGATGAATACAGCGCTTCATTCCTTATTAATAATAGCGCACCATCAATGGCACGCGATTATTTTATTGCTTGAATAAAAACAATATAATCGCAGCGGGCGGAGCGTGTATCAGAAATATCAGTTTGATATCGCGCGACTTGATTCGCCGCCACGCGGACGCCTTAAGGCGGGGCTTCGTTGGAGAGGGGGCACCAAACACGAGATCTGGGCATACCATTCCGTGCGAGCTCCCGAGGCGCTCGTATCTCGTCCCGTTCACGCTGATTGTCCGCAATCGCGCTCGTTTTATGTGCGTTCCGTGTGTGAGGGTGTGAGCACGTGCCCCTGTGTGGCGTATTCGTTCCCTCGTGCTGCAAAAACCGCCAAGATTCGGGTGAAGAACCGTGAGCCGGTGCCGGCGTACGCCATGGCCGACGCCGACCGTGATTCGGACCTTGGAGACGACAGTCCTGTGGTGAGTCGCTCATGTTTTGTTTTGCAACACATAAGGTTAATGACTCCTGATGTCGAGGATCACTTATGGCTCAAGTGCTTGCTAAGTTTATATCCTTCTGTTAAAGGTAATTAATTTGTAAATGTGGTTGTAACGGTGGTGGATATTTAGTTAATGATTATTTTTTTAGCGTGTGGGGACAATTATAAATTTATTGTATCTAATCGTTCAGTGTGGATGTAGCTAGTATGTTTCTAGTGGTAGGTAGGTAGTACATAATTATTAAATAAAATTAAACAGCGATATAATAGTTAGGTCCAAATTAATAAAACTAATTTGATTTGTTATAGTGCTTAAATACGAGTGTTTTTTTCTTTATTATATGAGCCATTAGTTGTCCACTGCTGAACATATGCTTTCCCCATAAGGGGTGTTTTGGCAGTAAGTAGTTGCCACGCTTGGCAGTTTTTCCTTTAATTGAGGAGAATTCATGTATACAAGTTTTATATGGTAAAAAATATCTAATTCATTATTCTAATATTTCAAATTAATACATAAAACTACATTCCGTATGTTGTAGCATGAGGCGTGGGATAGATTCATAAAACAACGGAATACAATTAAAATGTTAATAAACTATTTCATTGTTAGAAAGCATCAATTATTATTAAGTTGACTCTGAAACAAAGAATTGCGTTCAGTTTTACAGTTATGTTTTTCAGTTTACATTAACTATCACTAGTATCATACCATAATGTGCGGCGTCCATGTCTTTTATAATACTAAAATATTAATTACAAAAGCAATTGATAAGAAATTCTCTTCCATACTCAACACTTTCGAAAATATCACATATATATTTAGGCTCTTTTGAGTTTACTTAGGACTAACTATTGTATATAAACAAATATTGCGCGTATTTTTGCATCATGCAGTTACGACATCGGTTAAATCTTTGTCTGCATTATATGTAAACATGGTGGGTAGTGATCACAAGTAACAGATATTGTCGGTAGGCAATGCTTTTTTTAGACTTCTTCAAAGATTATTGCATCTAGGTTGTTCTGCAATTTCTTTTCTGCAGACGCTTTATCAGCCGTGTATTTGTTGTTTTCATTCTCGTTCATTCACAGTTCATTCTCGTGTTGTTTATACGATTGTTATGCATTCAAAATGGCGATTAATATGCGCCATTTTGAACTTAAATTTTCATATTAATATGACGAAATCGTACTAATATTAAAAAAAAATATGTTAATATTAATAAATATCAATTATTAAGAATATTTTAAATTTCTATTAAATATAAATACAAAAAAGTATGTTTAGGATTGTAATATCCTTATGACCATATGCCGCTCGGCAGTCAATGATGTTTGTCAACTTTTGGTTGTGATGAATGTAGCACTTCACTCACTTTGACGTGAACGAACTTACCGCCATCTCTCGGATTAATTTGGTTTGTTAACAGCGTTTTCGATCGCCAAAGTTATTTGGAAATAAACTGATATTCAAAATTTCGAATTCACCTTTGAGGTGTACGATAAGTCAGGGTAGTCCACCACTAAGTAACGATGCTTTCTTCCATTCGCCATTGTTGAATAATAGATGACAAATTATGAATATAATATCTGCATACATTTAAGAGCTAGTGGAGAGTTAAATATTGTCTATATCGATTTCTATCACTTGTTGTAAAATCAGGACAAATGTATATTATTACGGTAAAATTTACCCTTGAACATTTGTTATTGTAATTCGGAAGAGGCGCAGGTAATAAAACAAAATTTGATGGTCTTATGATAAATGGCAGTAACTTTGCAAATGACCCAAATATGCTCAGAGTGACATTAGAAACGAATTAGTAATTTACTATTAGACAAACGAATACACAAATATCTTTTTTAATAAATAGTTTTTTGTTTGTTTCTAAAGAGTTCTAATTTTGAAATATAGCTATTTAGTATTAGTTAAATAGTCATGTTTTCTTTTTATGAAAATTAGAATGGCAAACAACTGACGGCTTACCCGATGGAAACTGATAACCGTCGCCTACAGACATAAACAGTACCATGGACATAGCGGAGTATATTGTTTCGCTCATGATACCCCCATGCTTTGATATTCCTGAGGACTAAGATGTACCTCTGTACCTAGTGAATTCAGTGTATTGTATATATAAAAATATTTTTTTACGCAAAATAAACTTTAAACAGGCGTGATGATTTTAATGCAGCTTAAAAATATAGAAAGCTTTGATGATAATATTGTTTCCGTGGAGCACATCTGTTAATTTTATCTATTGTTCGGAGCAGGTAACGATTTTAAATATTTCATGCAAAATTGAACTGTAGTTACATTGAAAGTATTAACTAATAATAATTCGTGACCGTGATTGTTGTTGCCATTGCTCGCTTTTTCACCATTTGTCACAGACAATAAAATTGTGAAGTTAGATTTAAATCAACAGAGTAACAGAATATTTGACTGATATATCATATACATAAATTGAAAACCTTTATGTAACAAAAATAACATTATAAACAAAAAATATATTTTTATGCGTGTATGAGTATGTCAAATAGACTACTTCCTTATTCATAAAAACGCTAGCTATTGAATTGTTTTGTCCCATTTCTTTGGCGCTAAATTCCTAATGTGAAAGTGACAAAAGTATAAGAGTTAAAATAGGTTTGTAGAAGGTTTTAGTTTTTAGAAAGGGGTATATTTATTACATATTTAATTGAAAGAGTTTTTTTCCATATTGATCTGTACTACGTTGGTGAAATTAAAGGTATAAAACAAAATAAACATTATGTATTCGGGAAAATGATTGATTTATGTAAAATTTGTTATTTTTTGTTTTCGTAATATTGAAAATGGCGACAACAGGACACACGTGTGTTTACTTGAATGCCAGCGTTCAGGCGGCGTCCTTCCAAGATGGCGCCGTTATGATTATTAATAATAAATTCTCGTCTTGCGATTCGGTTTCAAGTTTATTTTATTATACAGAACGAAGGACGAACCTTTTACCATCTGTGCCGGCTCTAGGAAATTTGACTGCGCATTGTTTATTTAGCGGAACCATTTCGGTTGCTATTCTTGATCCGTTGAAAAAAGGACCAATGTATGTTTTCTCTTTCTTTTATTTTTTAAAGTTCGACGGTTAGAATTTTAAAATTATATGTAAAGTTTTATTAATTAAAATATTTATTTGAATAAAACTTGTCAGAGTTTTGATATAATTTTGCATAGTACTTTATGAATATCCTTATATTTAAATAAATGCGAAAGTTTGCGACGATAGATGGATGGGTGTTTGTCACACACAAAAACTACTAAATAGATTTGAATGAAATTTAGTACCTGGGTAACTTATTCCCAACTTAGCTAATAGGGTTCTTTATGTATTGAATCACGCAGGCGGAGTCGTGGGATACACTAGTGCAAAAGAATACATTGAGAGGTGGATGTATGTAATTTAAATTTTAATGTATGTAAGTAACCAATAAAACTGTTTTTATTACCTACATATATTATAATATATGTTTAAAGATGCCCTGTAGATACGTACGTATGAATATTTGCATTAGTTTAGAAGCAGACGTGAGGAATTCTAATGATCTGAAATACTTAGATGTGACAACTTTATTATTGGTCACCTGTATCATTAGCTGTCTATTTTGGTGCAGTCAGATATAATGTTTGCGTTTGACTCAATCATTTATTCAACGGCGTGTCCAACGCTGGAGACATCTCGCGGGAGGGCAGCGCACGAGCACGATTTATTATCCCCTCTCGACCAATAGGGGGCCGCAGATTAATTAATCAAACCTAGCTGTCAGTCAGTGCACAATCGTACCAAAGTTAAAGCAAACTCACGCGCCAGTTTCCTTTTCCTGTCGACGCCGCGACGTTTCATTAATTGAAATAATTGGCGTATTTTGGGATTTATTTTTTCGCGTTGACAACACTGCTCGACGGTTCACATTAATTTTAATTATGATACGTGATGATTTTGTTTCGTTCAGTTTCTTAGAAATCAATATATAGATATCCATGGTTATTTTGAGAAAAGATATGTTTAGAATAATCCTTTATATAGGTATTTAAGCAAACAATAACGATTATTTACTCACTTTTACATTTAAAATATTATTTATGTATTTATAAATATATATATTTAAGTAAGTTCATCAGTAGTTTACTTTACTACAAGCTCTTTTTAGTTCGGGATTAGATGTCGCTGAGTAATAGTCCAGTGGTATTATTAATACTGGCTAGGGGTCTAGGAAATCTTACCTGCTTGTTTGCTCACCTTGAACATGACCGTCCAATTAACAATGGTTTTTACTTTCATCGCCACTTCATACAATAGAGGAGTTACTCCTTTAGGTAGCTTTTGATTTACTCGAACGATTCTGATAGAATTTATGAAACTAATTTAATTGCAAACTGTTTGATTACTTTTATCAAATATTTTTACTCAGTGCCAATATTTATTGTGTAAGTCAAGAAGTAATAAATAAACAAACTAACTTTACAATTAATAATATTAGTAAGCTAATATTACTAATAGGTATACTAATACTCTACAACACATGCAAGAGTTACTTTGCAAAAAATAGACTTAAAACATTTTCATACGTGATAAAATTGATATGGATCCAACATTACCATTAACCCTATCGATTGCACAAAGAATTATCAAAATCGGTCTACAATTTGCGAAGATATCGCGTAACATACACACAAAAAATATAGAAGAATCGAGAACCTGCTTTGTAACTGCGCCGCACTTGTGTAAAGGGTCCCGAATTCGGCAGGTGTGCTATCTACCTGGGTCGCGTGCCTAAAAGTAACATCAATCCTATGCCATTATTACGTCAAAAGGACGTATTTTGCTCACACGTTTTTATATGTAGTCGTTAGTTCTGTATGGAAATAGAAAAAAAAACCATAGGAAGTGTGTCACTTTGTTTAGCAAGTGCAAACAAATGAATATGCTAATTTCAACACAACAACTTATATGTTATGTACATAACTACACATAGGTATCGTTGATCGTGATTCATAATGGCTGAATTTAGTTTTAGTGTAGTCGCATTATGACAATTTTTATTCTAAAGGGTCTCTTAAATATATGTTAAGAGGCCCTTTCGAATAAGAATTACGGTTCATCATAATTTGATCATCATCATCGTTGGTGTCGTAAGAGACGACTAAGGGAACTTAATGGTAGACAGATGGGCAGCACCGTCCCTCTTAAAACATCATTAAAAGCCTAACTGCGGTTGCCAACCCGCCTGTCAAGCGTAGCAACTATTGGCAAAACTCCCCTTATAATATATGTTATTACAAAGCTTATGTTCAGCAGAATTATCATCCATTAAAAAAACTGTCTAAGTTTTTTATAATGGAAATGGCAACGCCGCCTGCGCTATCGGAATACAACGGCGGGGCACCAGTAGGGGACAATAGGTGAGAATGAAAAGACAGGTCAGTTAGCCCATCGTGACGAATTCAACGATAAATGAGTCACTATGGTTTCCAGGGGGAACCGCGTGGAGGTCGACCCTATATGGATGGCAGTGGGGACTAACCTTCTCATTACTAACATTCTCTTCCTTCAGCAGTAGACAGTTAATGGCTGAAATGAATATAAAGTTTCATATTATTTTGGACATCCTTAAAAAAATCTATTTTGATTTATTCTATTCGAGATTGATATGGTGAGAATCATCGATGCAACAGCATGCATTAATATATCTCCTGTTAGGATATTATTGATGCGACCCGAATCACTTTTGTTGAAGTTATAATTTGCATACAAATAAAATGGCTGACTCGACAAAAGCGCCTTTGTCACCAATCTTTACACAGAAATCGGACTTGATCGTTTATCTCTCATTTATATTCAATATATATATGTCCTAAATAATCATATTGACATTCAATATTTATAAAGGAAAGGTTGCGTGGGTTAGTCGTGACGTACAGTTATACAGTTGGCATCGTGGATCGTTTTAATGGATTAAAATGGTGTGGTAACTCCGCGTGTGTTATTGGTTTTTACGCTGGCAGGGTGTTAGTAAGTAGGGGTGGGTATTATATAGCAATATCTATATATTTTAATTACAATATATATATATATATATATATATATATATATATATATATATATATATATATATATATATATATATATCTTTTAACATGTTCAAAAATAGATATTCGACCGATATGGGCGAAATTGAAATGGGCGATGACCTTAGTTTGGTACCTGGTAAATTAATGATCTTAATTTACCACAGGGAGACTGTACGAAAGCCGATTGCTTGGGTACCTCTGTCCCATTCGTGTTTCCACCGTGAAGCAGTTGTGTTTGCATGGCTGTGTTTCAGTTTGAAGGGTGGGATATGGCAACGCATGGGGGGTATCATGGGCGAAACAGTATGTGTGTGTACCGTTATGTCCATGGTACTGCTCATGTCTATAGGCGACGGTTACCACTTTCTATCAGGTGGGCCGTCAGCTTGTTGCCATTCTAAATTGTATAAAAAAATTTTTTTTTCGTCATTGATGTCCAGAGGAAACCATCATATAGATATCGGATCGGTATCCAAATTACTCTTATCTACTAGTGAGGGATGATAGGTTAGGTTGAGGAGAGAGACCACGTGGACGTTAGCCAGACAGGTTGATACCCGTAGGTTACTAGCGTGGGGTTTTTTTTTTTGATGGGTGAAAATGATATAGTAACGCCGCCTGCGCTAACGGGATACGCTAGCGGAGCACCAGTGAAGGGTGTTAGATGAGAATGAAAACAGGTCAGTTAGCCCATCATGATGAATTCATCAGAAATAAACCATGATAGTTTCCAGGGAGAACCGCGAGGAGGTCGACCTGGTTGGGTATATTGCTAGCAATGGGATTCTCAGTCTCCATTACTAACAATCCCTTTCCCCCTAGCGTGGGGTTGTTGTCTTGATTACAAATAATCTCTTTTCCCCGGCAGCGTATAGTATTTAGACATTTTGTGATTTCAATATCAAGTTTTAAATTGTTGATAGTTATTAAGGTAATTATGATTTTATTATTATAAAATAAGTATATACTTACCTATATATTTCATCTGTTATTGTTCTAGATAATCTGTCAATCATTGATTTTATTACTGTACTATCTACTGTAATATCTAAGTAAAAAATGTACATTACTGCATTATATGAAATACAAGATGTATATTATCACATTATTTCTTATTATGTTTTGTTATGATTATTAAAAAAAAATGTTAAACAGTAGCTAAAGAGTATACTGTGGGCATTCATGAATAGGACCTACCTATAAAGCATTTGGTAAAATAAAAAGAACTGGATTTCGCAACAAACTAATTTTGATGAATTTTAAAATAATAATATTTTATGTACCACACAATTGAAACAACAATTTTTGTTCTAGAAAGTTACGTGGTTGAAAGTCTAGGAATATCTTTCAATATAACGTTGCGATTACAGATCCAAATAAAGGATTAAGTTTTAAATACTATATTTTATCAGTTTGATATTGTATTCAATGTAATTCATTAAATGCGTGACAAATATAACCCGTAGCAATTCTGAGCAAATGTTATCGCTCACGAGATTTTTCTATCAACTGTTAAATTCAAAATTGCAATTACAATTTCTACGAATGTATGTTTATTAATTATTTTCTAAACGATTAAAAACTTAATTGTGTTGTAATAAAGTTCACATTTAATATTATATCGTTGATTTATGATGTTTTATTCGGAACAGCATATAGAGACGGTTACGGCGCGGGCACCCGCATACAGTTGAAACAATTTATTCTATAATACCTTCCCTATTGGTTAATATAGCATTCCTATTATAAAATTGATTAACAACTTCATGTTGGTTAACGGTTTTGTAGTATAATTAAAATGAAACGTGCATTATCTATTACAACTTTGACAAATCCAATTGTTCACGTAAATTATACATGTAAAAACAATTAAATAAACTTTGTATTTTAAGTAGATTTCCTAATCATTTCATTTTATTAATTATTATTTTACTAGCTATATATCGTGGTTTTTTGAACGTGAACTCGTAAACTCCTATGCCTGTGGGCACTATATGCCTTTGGAAAAATTCAACTAGGAGGACTATGGGACTTATTCATATAGGCTATAAAAAAATTGTTTCTAAACTGTTGATAGATAAGTTTATCAGATCTTTATTTTATAATCATGTATGAAATGTTTTGATAGAAATGCAATTTTTTTATATAGATGATGTATCACGAGCCAATTTAACGCTTATGTTGGTTCAGATTGTGCCCTAATTATGTTTGTTGTACACATTTTAATAATATATGATACTTATTTATTTATTACATATAAAAAAATCTTGTACAAAACTTGTATGCATGATAGTATACTATGTATGGCACCAAAAATCTATAATAAAATACCAAAATCTATAAAAGATTCACCAACTATTGTATTTAAGTATAAATTAAAAAAATTCTTAATCGATAAATGTTATTACAATGTATATGAATTGTTTAATGATAAAATTTGACAAAACGAATATTTATTTATATTTATTAACATCATTGTGACATCGTTCTTTTATTTTTGCTTTCACAATTATTATTATTATTATTTATTTAAATGTATTTAAAATTAGAATGTGATAACGGTTAATTGTATGAAATTGACTTGATGTATAATTTTGGACTGTCTGTGTAACTATATATTTTTCAATGGTGTACGGGCTAAACATGTCGAACGATGTTGTATTGTTAACATCTGCATGTATTTATACGCATGTTTTACAAATAAATAATCTTGAATCTTATCTATTTAATTATTTTATCTATTTTTAACCTTTGGAATGTGACTTTTTTATACCACGAGGTGGCAAACAAGCATATGGCCCACCTTGGCTCATGCTGTAATCTCTTGGAAAAACCTCGAAAGGGGACGCGTTCCATAACCTGAGCGTTCGTGGGAGGAAACATCGCTGAAACTGCGCTATACGCGATCATCTAAGCTCTAAAGTATGGGAATGAATTCCCGTCGATGGCGAGCTGTTCGATGGTAGAAAGAGGCATCATATTGTATTGATCATATTGACCTATATCTAGACACAGGAATGTTAAACTAATATATTTTTTAGTAGGAATATTACTAATAAATTAACTACTTAACTAAAGTTCATAAAAAATTAGTTAAATTAAAAGTATTCATTATCGGCGAATTTGTATGAATGGATTGATGAATGTAGAGCGAGCGAAAGAGGCCCCTTGAATTTGGAGTATTTGGCGTTCTATTGTTTCTGCCTACCTCAATTGGAGACAGGCGTGACGTATATGTTTTTATGTAGAGAATTTCTCCAGCTGTAAAGTGTGATAACTGTTAATACTAACGTGAAATAACGCGTACATTAGATGTATTTGTGTGTTTGTCTGTCATTAGAAACATGGCCGCAAACGTTCAATTTGCATGTTTATAATTATGTACCGTGTTATATTGTAATAAATGAGAGGGCGGCGAAACTCTGAAGGCATTTTATTCAAATGCCGTTGAGAAGAAATGTTGTGGAGAAATTTCATTTCTTGTGTGGTATGTGTGTGCTATGAAACAGGGCTTTCTAGCAAGCTTCGTGGTTACATTTAGTCGTTTTATCCATTCACATTTTTATTGTAAACTCAACTTGTATTTGAAAAAAGCAACAGCTGAGTTTGTTGTCCATTCTTCTCAGCTGAACTTGCGTTCCCAACTAGTACATAGGTGGGTTGTAGGTAGATTAATAAAAAAATCACTACTTCAAAATGTTTATAATTAAGTTTATTTGAATAAAAAATATTTTTATTTATTTTATAATGAAAAAGCAATTGCATTAAAGGTGCTTTATTGGCGCGACATTATAGAAGCCTTAAATTAATAACAATTGGGTCATCTGGGATTTATTAATTTTCATTTATACAGTATGTTAATTAACGTAACCTAGTCTTTAAAAATAATATTAGAAAAATATTTACTATATAGTCAATCAATCAAGGTCATCGTACCAGCCGTTAACTGTCCACTGCTGAACATATGCCTTCTGGGGGGAAAGGGATTGTTAGTAATGGAGATTGAGGATCCCATTGCTAGCAATATACCCAACCAGGTCGACCTCCTCGCGGTTCTCCCTGGAAACTATCATGGTTAATTCTTGATGAATTCATCATGATGGGCTAACTGGCCTGTTTTCATACTCATCGATCACCCTTCACTGGTGCTCCGCCAGCGTATCCCGATAGCGCAAGCGGGGTTATGATACCATTTTTACCCATAAAAAAAAACATATGCCTTCTCCATGAGGGAATTTTGCCAGTAATTGCTTGGCAGGCGTGTTGACGAATTCGGGCTTAATTTGAAAGAAAGTAACAAAACAATGTAATAGTTAAAATAGGTTTGTGGAAGATTTTAGTTTTAATGAATAAGGACGGTAGTGTATTGCAAGTAATGCTAGATGGATTAACTTCCACGCTGCCCCTCATAATTAGTGTTTGTGATCAGTGTTCTTAGTGAATTCTCTACAATGGCCCGTCTGATTTGACTCCGTTCGGTAGTCTATTATCCACTATTAGCATAGGCCAGTGTATTATTCTATCTTCATCCATAAATAGCTGATAAGAGGCCATTATAAATCATCCGCTCCCTGAGACGAAACCCAGAGAGATTTTCCCACAAAAAATAGTCCGTTGAAGTGAAATATAAATCGTGGCTTGATTACTCACTCATACATTCAATTGTGTAAAAGGTGATACATTTGTAATATCATCTCATTGATCGCTGAGTAACAGATGACTAGTTTTATTTGCTTAATCATGTTAGTCATACATATTAATGCTACAGTTGTGAAACGTTCGATTTCGGATAATTATGAGATTACTAATTACTAACTGTTATTTTGTAACCTCATATGGGTCAATAGATTTGGGTATTACCTAGATAGATAGGTAGATATTAGGTAGATAGCGCTATTTAATCCTAAACTAAGCAGAGTTTGTAGTTTTGCACTAGATTACTTTCACACATTTTTTACTAGTTATTTGATTAGAATTATTTTGTTCAAATCCGATTAGTATGTGTGTTATTGTTAACATTGGAAGATTGATTGAAATAAAAATAAATGTTAAAAAAAATATATTAAATAATTTTATTAATTAAAATGGCTGACGACTTTATTCCCAGATGTGGTAATTGAACGTATTTTGTAATATTATTATCTTATTTTTGGATACAGGTTTCATTGATAGAGGAAGAACATTAGTTGACATTATCGCATTGGTCAGAGAATTCGATACAAAATTTTCATACTTGAATTAGTATATTGCGTGATTTTTTCCTACTCATCCTTGTTGTATTCATTACTAGCTGTTTTCCGCGGCTTTGCTTACATGAATCAGTATATTAAGTATCCTATATTTTAAGTTAGGATTTAAATGAAGTATCTGTGTTATAAAATTTAATTTTAATCTTGTTGAGCTGTTTAAACATGATAAAACACGCAAATGTCATTACAAACATTCTCATTCTATTAATGGATGAAAATAATGGATGATGATGATATGATGGATAGGCGTTTCTTTCTCTTTCATACAAAACTACTGAACGGATTTTAATGAAATTTTAGGTTATATCCCAACTTAATATACTTAGAATACTTTATATACTGATTCATGCAGGTAAAGACGTGGGATACAGCAAGTTTATAATATTAGTATGATGATCATATAAATATATAGATAGAAAAAAAAATCAACAGACAACAGAGTTCAGTATTCTCTGTATTTAACATAATCGGTAACTACTTATATAAACCACTTTACATAGTTTTGAGCTCGCTGTGATTTTAAGTAAAGATAAATAAAGATGTCTTAATATATTCTCGATCAATGTACATTAACCTACCTCAATATTGTCTATACATAGAGTTTTACAAGCTTAATTAACTTTACTTGACACTTAAAGTTTAAAGGGTATGTTTGAGTTAGTTAATTTATGTAAGTACCTAAGTAACTATTATTGGAATTAACGGGAATAGGTATATAAATATTTAGAAATTCTTCAACTTGTTCGGGTGGCTGGAAGTCATCGAGTTTGCACGTAAGATGATTGGTCAGAACTCTCGAAAACAGTACGTAGACGCGATTCAGAAGGGTTATCGGTGTATAGTTTTTCAATAGGGTATTGTCACCTTTCTTGAAGAACAGGACTACCGTACCTCTGCTCCACGCCTCTGGCGTAACAGCGTTATGGATGAAATTAAATAGCTTCGGAAGGATTACAAGTACTGGTTTTTCATCCGCTCTCAGAAGCTCTGCTGTAATTCCGTTCTCCCCCAGTGCCTTGCCGTTTTTAAGTTGTCTGAGAGCCATTTCAATCTCCTGTAAACTGATGTTCGGGATATCATCTTTATAGTGTTAGGTGACTTTACCTTTTTGGTCGTTATTCGCATTAGTATGGGGCGTTAACGACGTTCTATATAGCTGTCCATAGAACTTTTCAATCACATTCAAAATTTCAGATGTTGCTTTGCTTTTTAAATCATTAAAAAATATTAAAATTTAATTACACATTGTTTGATTTGACTTTGAAATCGATTTTCCAAATTTTTGGATAATCAAGATTCTGCTGCAGTTTGTTTACAAAATATTTCGCAATACGATTCACTCAGGTTATAATAGCTCTAATATATTGGTTATTGAACAGGTCATCGTTGAATTTCTCCGAATTAATGCACGAAAATAAATATTATATTAATCAACAAACACAGATGTTCTTACAGCAAATGAGTAAACAGCCGACAATGAGTGTAATCATATTGTAATCACAGATATACATGGAGATAGACGGAGCAAGTGTCTCAATCTCTATATATGAGCAAATATAAGCGTGCCATAATCAGAAGCGCAAAGTGCTCAGTTTTTATATTTACTGTGATGTTACTGTGATTTATTTTTTGATAACAAACATTTTTGTATATAAAATATTTTCAAAAATACAATCTATAATGCAGTGTTTGCCAATTTTGTAAGTTGTTTGTTGTAAATGAAATCAACGTAAGTACTCTTACTGGACTTTTAACAAGAGTCGAAGTAGACCCTTTAGAGCTTATTTAGAGTAAGAAATTGGCACTGAAAGTAAGTACGACATCTGTTTAAATATGTGTCTGTGATTGTAGTTATGTAAACAGACACCGCGGTATCATAGCGGCATTAGTGGGTCTTCGCGAAGTCATATGAACATTATAATCGCGTTCCGATATTGCGATCAGTGCATACTTGTCCTTAATTAAACGTGCGCCGCGCTGTCATAGTTGCTTGTTGTACGAAAGTTAACACTTGAAACGATGATGCCGCGTCAAATGAGTACCGTTTGGTAACAAGCTTTAGGGGAATTTTACACTATCAAACTTATAGAAATCTCTAGGCCAATCAATTTATTTATGAAACTGGTGTCAAACTTATTTAGTATGTTAATGAATATATTTTAATTATCTTATATGCAAGCATGACTTTATGTATTTTTTTTTATTCAAGCTTTTTTTTTTTATTGTTAGGGAGGCAAACGAGCAGACGGTTCACTTGATGGAAAGTGGCTACCGTTATCCATGACGTTCATTTGCAACATGATAGGAGTTGCTTGTTCGTTGCGGGCATTTTAAATAGATGTAGGCACGTTTTTAGAAATTTATCATAATATATTTGTACTCCTTTTTAATTTTAAAATAAATGACAATAGGTGGCTGTTTGTAACTCTTTCACGCAAAAAATTACTAAAAGAATTTGAATGTGTTTGTTTAATTTTATGTCATCTTAACACCGGCAATGGCAAATAAGTTTCTGACTCAGAAATAGTAAAATATATTGGCGAGATATTATTTGGTAACCTGACAATAATTATTCTTTTTATCAATCATATCTGCGTCCAACGTAACGTAATCAATAACCAACCATTTTGTAACTTTGTTAGTATTTATCTCATAACCACTCCTGACAAAACTATTGATGCAGGTAAATTTTTAATCCATTTTTGTTACAACACAGGGGTCAAACGAGCATGTGGCTCACCTGATGGCAAGTGACTACCACCGCCCATGATCACCCACAACACCAACGGCATTGCAGGTGTGCTGCCGGCCTTTTAAAAAAGAATATGCTCTTTTCTTAAAGGTTATGATGTCGTATCGGTTCAGAAATACTGCTGCTGGAAGTTGATCCCAAAAAGTGGTTGTGCGTGCAAGAAAGTGCCTTGAAAAACGCACGGTGGAAGATGTATTTAAATATGTTTAAATATATTATATTGTATTCATATAATATATAATATATAATATAATATATAATATTATATATTAAAATCTTCTTTTTTTAAGATTACCTTTTTCTTTCCCGTGGGTGTCGTAAGAGGCGACTAAGGGAGGGCGATGAACGGCCAGCAGCGTCCCTCTTAAAATATCTGTAAGGCCTATTTGCAGTTGCCAATCCGCCTGCCAAGCGTGGCAACTACTGGCAAAACTCTCCAAGCGGAAGGCTTATTTTCAGCAGTGGACAGTTAAAAGCTGATATGATGATGATGAAATCCTTGTTGTCATTCTATTGTATTCTTTGCTGTGATTAATTTAAAATTCACAATGGTTTATACGTTTTTACATTATTTATTGCATACGCTTTATTTTAACATTATAATAATAAACGCCGATATAATTTAAACATTAAATAAATAAAATAAAACCTTAATTCCCGAGAACATTACACACACATCGTGACTGTTCGGCGCTTGCGAGGCTCCAACTGTATCAATCATCCCCACTCATCCCGCCCATCGAACAAAGCGATAGTTCGCCATTTATTGCTGGTAAGCTAAGATCGGCCGAGTCATTAGCGGCTATCTATGGTTAATGCTATGTCTTCACAGTTATCTTGATGTGTCAGTGAACAGGTGGTCTGATCTGCAATAATGGGATGAAAGTGGAATAGTAACCCTATCTGCGTTATCCGTGTATGCTGGTGGGTTATTAGAGTAATGACAAGAGAGGATGAATTCAGGTCAGTCGGTTCGTCGAGAAAACTCCATATTCACGTTGCTTTTCGCAAACAAAAAAACTGTTTTTTTTTACAAGGCCTCTTAATTGGTATCCTAAGTCTTTACATATATTTTTGTATAAAAACAAATAAAATACAATATGATATGAGTGTGTAAAGGAATATGATAGAATACGATTAATTCAATCTATGGAATAATCCTCTGGCTACCACGTTCAAAAAATCTATAAAGTTAACCACATTGTAATGATTTGTAACTTGATAGGAGATTAGAAATAAAAGACTTAAATCGATTGACGGCTACTTATAGAGGCTCATGATTGCCAAAGAAAACCCATCGAAATCGATGGGAAACTTATAATACGTAATATAATAAAATAAAAGTAGGAAGGTGAATAAAATGGATAAGCATAATTCTCATATTCATTTTATTGTTCAAATTGCGATCAGGTCCGGCTTCGCATGGGTAGATAGAATTTTAGAAAATATTATAATACAATTTACATTACACAGTAATGTAAATTGATCTCTTCTTTCTGCGCTTAGATTCTCATTTGGGCCGTTGTGCGTATGAGTCGTGGCTAATTCCGTTCCGCCCAAAAGTTTCCTGGGATCTTCACAGGCCTCACGTAGCGACCTCACAGTTTCAAGGATTTCTAAAATATAACCTATGTAGTCTATTAGCTTTAATCCGTGACTTCGTCTGCGTAACTGAGATTTGGGATTGACCGAAATAAAAAGAAGTCTATTTCTTTCTCCATCTCATGTAGTACGTATCAAATTTTATAGAGACTGGTTAAGCTTTTAAGCCAATATGAAGTAATAAACAAACAAATAAATTCACATTTATTAGTAAGAATGTTTTCCGTTTATGATATAATTTTCTATGAGTTAAAGAATTTTTAAAACTGATTGAGTAGTTTTTGAATTTATGTATAACAAACAAACAAATAATAAAATCTTTCTTATTTTTAGTTTACATACAAAATTTTAATTAAATTACACATCATGAAACAAACTGGCGAATGGTAGGTCTTAATATAAAATATAATATTAATAATTACTATGAATTTTTCATACATACACTAACTAGACTTAAAATTTTAAAATCGTAGGACTAAATTTATTTTCATACTTATAAAATAGAACAAAACGGACAAATAATAAACTTTTTGTCCATTTAGTTCTATTAAAATTATACTGGAAATAGTAGAACTAAACGGGCAAAAAGTCCGTTTTGTTCAACTGCCTGTAGTTTGCTAGAACTAAATCGTAGAACTATACGGATATAATGAAATAAAGATTACTTGAAAATAGCAATCTCTTATAAACATCTCATAAGGGTCGGTCGCTCTTTGCATCGCTGGGTTTAATTATTCTATTTAAGTACGTTCTCAGTTCTACTACATATATTATAAAGAACTGTTGTTGTACGTTCCACGACTTAGTATATTTGTATTCTTCTGTTTTGATACCACGTCAATGATTAGGTCGCATTAGCATTTGTAGGATTTCACACCTTGAGACGGCGGGAACATGATCGTCTACGAATCACCTCCGTTATTGATTACAGTGCTTACGTTTGAGTTGACCGCCATATGTTAGTTTAATAAATATTATAGGAAACGTTTCATATTATGTATATATGTACAAGTATATTGATTCATCTTGTAATTTTATTACAAGACAAATCAATATACTTGTAGTTCGTTTATGGACATATATAAGTTAATACTTGTAATATGTATATGTAGTTGTATATGTAAAATTTATATATACTGTTCATAATGAACCTTCATGGAAAACAATCATTATAGATTTAAAAAAAAAAGAATTATAATAAAATATATCACGTGAACAGACGGTATATTCATTTAAAATTAATATAATTAATAAATAATATCATAAAGATATCATATTTGCCGTGTAGTCCCAGCATAGAATGGGCCTCCCATTCTGTTCCCGTAGATGTCGTAAGAGGCGACTAAGGGAACTTAATAGTCAAGAGATGGGCAGTAGCGTTCCTCTTAAAACATCACCGTTAGACTTTGGTGATGTTTTGGAGAAGGGATTCTGCGGTTGCTAATCCGCCTACCGATCATGGCAACCACTGATAAAATCCCCCAATAGGGGGAGGTGTATTTTCAGCAGTGGACAGTTAACAGCTGATATCATGACGATGATTATAAAGACAAGAACTAGCATATTTGTAAATACATATATAAATATTTTTTGGTAGATTCAGGTATTAACTAAAGATCAATCAAAAATATAATATGTTTGATAATTGAAGCACGGATATGATTAAAAATGAGCTTACTAAACTGGATTTTGAATTTATATACCCCGAATAATATGTTATATATATATATATATATATATATATATATATATATATATATATATATATATATATATATATATATATATATATATATATATATATATATATATATATATATATATATATATATATAATATATTTGTTCTTCTACCATAATCTAATTAACGAACTTAGGCACGATTACACGTGGTCCGGCCGTCATCTAATACAGGCGCCCCCGCATAAACCACTCACTAAACCAACTTCCTTCGCATCAAATTAGGCGGTTTAATTATTTACTACCACTAAAAGGTAGCGTTAAATACTACCACATTACTGGAGCTACCTTTCTCCCGAAATGTGGGGAAAATATAGAGCCTCTGTGAAGGATGCCAAGTGTTCAAGGGATCAGATTAAGGTAGTCGGTTTGGGTACTAAAATGTTTGGGGAAATAAAAGTGATGTGGCAAGGAAACGTCAGAGAAGACAGGTGTATTTTTCTTTAGGTAGGTAATTCGTTTCATTAAGTATTCTTGTGTATAGTTGCAACTTAGTGTTGGCAATATACAGAATTAGGATAATATGTGAAATGTTTGAAATATTTCCGACATTTGCGATCTTATTTTATTTATTTATTGAATTAAATAAAATTATTTTAAAAGGAAAAAGACTCGGCCAGATAGTTATAATAACCTTTTTTCTCTGAATTATTCAATCTGTAGACCGGTGTATCTATTATCTATATTTCTATCATAGTTTGGGAAAATAATAAAATCTATTAAGTATATATATATATATATATATATATAACAATGGGCGACTTTATCGCTGAAAGCGATCTCTTCCAGGCAACCTTTGGATGGAGAGGAGGAATTATAAACAATTTAGTGGGAGGCACGACTAAAACTTCTGTTAATTCTGAATATGATGATATGATGAGATGTGATATATGTAGTACTCGTGTTTTATAGCTTAACTCTCGGGAAAATTTTGATTGATTGGGCTGAATTTGAAATTTATGCCAAATTGGTTGAGCTTTTTTATTATATACATATATTAGTATATACGTTACATCTATGTAATAGCTTTAGTGAAGATAAACTAATATTATAAATACGATAACTGTATACATTTTAATAACGTTAACATTTATAGTTAACTTAATTAAAATCTTATCTAATTAGCTGTATTTATATAAGTATCACCAGGAAATTAGTGTTGTGTGTTAAATTAACAATTATTAAACTTCTTAATAAACAAACAATTTCCTTACTGCACTGCACACATAAATATAGATATGACTTCATAAATGATATTAAATAATGATAATTAAATTAAATAATGATAATTACACAATAAATAAAAGTGTTTTGCTGCATCATAAAGGAAACTTCAACGTTATATAACATGCAGAAATTTTCCATCTTCCATTTATATAAAAGATTTAACTTTTATGTGCTCAAAAGACTCCATTCATGTTTGAGAATTTTACGATCAAACGATTCACCCATTGCATTTGTTGCTAACTGCAGCTGGCAATGGTTACGCTCAATAAACCCAACCTTCATTGTGCATACAGTGCTTATATCTTGCTATTACAGAGTTTACATACAAACTTTGTTACGCATAGGCAGTTATAATATGTAATTTAGTGGCTATAATTTATTACTACATATAAATTATATATTATGTTGTATATATACAATTTGGAAATATATTTGATTTTTCTTTATTTCGCGAGAGCTTGTTAATTTCTCTTTAACTTAATTCATATTTTGCTTTAATACAAGGACATATTACGATTGTAAATATGTTGAGCATATAAAATAAATTGATGTAGGCGAATTTTAATTCCCTCAGGTAAAGTATTATTATTCGTGGAAAGAAACATTCGATACTTATTCTGTCATCTAATTGCGTTCTATTTAACAAGTTCTATTTATGTGTGCATAATTTATTTACCCATATTGTCAATGCACAATTATGGATGGGTTGGCAAACTGCGGTATCATAGTTTGTTGGTACAGAGATCACAAAGGTGCCGCTAAAATACACACCTGACATTAACAACTGAGCAGATTCTATTCCATATCAATGATTCACGCTAGACTATAGGCCAATTTTTCAAATTAGACTGTAGACAAAGGTTATGTGGTTGACTATTACATTCTTTAATAATTGAAGCTTAATTTAAGATAAAAACCAATTTCAATATTAAATTAAGCTCGCTTGTTGTACATTTAATATAGGTTATAACTATGTAATTTTTGTGTATAATAAGGTATAAATAAATAAAAATAATGTAAACCAATGAGAATGTAACCTTTTTATTAAAAAAAAAATATAAATTACACATATAAAATATATGTATGGATTATCCCATCAAAAACATTAAATGTAAAAAAACGCCAAGTCTCTCAACATAGTTTTTCCACTATAAAAAGTTTGTGAGGTCTCATGTAAAACAGAGTCAGTTATTTTAGTTGTGTTTGTAGATGTACCTATTTAATAAGTTTAATATAATTTGTTAGGGTGAAAGGGATTGTTAGTAATGGAGACTGAGAATCCTATTGCTAGCAATATACCCAACCAGGTCGACCTCCTCGCGGTTTCCCCCTGGAAACTATTATGATTAATTTCTGATGAATTCATCATGATGGGCTAACTGGCCTGTTTTCATTCTCATCTATCACCCTTCACTGGTGCTCCGCCAGTGTATCCCGTTAGCGCAGGCGGAATTACCATACCATTTTCATTCTTCAAAAAATAAAAATAATAATTTGTTATCTAATCAATTATCTATTAACATCAATCAATCATCATCAATGACCGTATCAATATTAGACATTTTTATTTCTGTAATAATTATAATCACTTGGCAATTGCATAGCATTGTATACCTATTGTTGAATTTATATTTCATAAGCAATTAACATTTTGTAAGCAGGAGGAATTTATTACATTACCCGCATCAGTTCTTCCGCGTCAGGTAGCCAATTTAGCTTTGTCTAATTACAATGTGATAAGACACTTGTGATATGCATTTCTGACGTCAACAGTTAGAGTGTGACGTTGCATCACAGTATCTTTGTAGGCTTAATATTCACATTAATGTTTACACTGTGAATATCTATAGGCGACGGTTACTACTTTCCATCATGTGGGGTGTCAGCTTGTTTGCCATTCTAAGATGCATAAAAAAAAAAAACTGTATTTGGTGTAATGTTCTTATATTAAATTTATGTAGTAAAATTTTAAAATAATGAGGATAGTCATGTCCTTTCTTTGTTCTCCAATGCCTTCCATATTGAAAGACATTGTGGAAAATAGCAAAAAAGGTAAAGACTAAGATGCCGATTTCAAATACATAATTAATAGGATTATTTAATAGTTTTTTTTAGCGCGTCGATATCAAAACAGTAACACCTTAATTATGTATGTATATTAAGTGCAAAGACAGCTGCGAAAATTTAAATTTTTATGTGATGATGATTATGCGTAAATATTATTAATCTTATTAACATGGTTTCCAGGAGAACACCGTGGAGGTCGACCTGACGGGGTATATTGCTAGCAATGGGACTGGAAGTCTATATTACTCAATAAACATATTCCGGTTAGGCGGACGATGTCGCGGGTGAAAGCAAGTGGTTATTCAAATATAGATTCACGCCACATAATTGTACATCAAATTTATAGCTCAATTAACTTTTTCAATGGCTACTTGGTGTCTCGGTTCGATCAATTTGTTTATAAACACATCGACCGCGGCGCGTGCGCGCTCTTTGATCTATCTCATTCCTCCCATAAGCAACAATTAATAACTTTCATCCTGTTTTTATTTTGATGACAATAACGATATAGTTATGTTTGGAGTATCAAAGTTTTTTAATATCAGTTACGGGGGGGGGGGAAGGGATTGTTAGTAATGGGGACTAAAAATCCCATTGCTAGCAATATACCCAACCAGGTCGACCTCCTCGTGGTTCCCTCTGATAACTATCATGGTTAATTCCTGATGAATTCATCATGATGGGCTAACTGGCCTGTTTTCATTCTCATCTATCACCCTTCACTGGTGCTCCGCCAGCGTATCCCGTAAGCGCGGGCGGGGTTACCATACCATTTTCACCCATCAAAAAAAAATATCAGTTACGGTACGATTGTTTCTTTTATGGATGGTAATACTGCTAGTGGGGCACCAGTGAGAGATGATAGGTAATAAGGATAGTTGGCCAGTTGGCCTATTGTGCAGAGTTCCACAATAACTAACCACGATGGTTGGGGGGAGAAGGGATTGTTAGTAATGGAGATAAGAAATCCTATTTCTAGCAATATATCCTACCAGGTCGACCTCTACGCGGTTTCTCCTGGAAACAATCATGATTTATTATATTAGTCGTTCAATAGTAAACTTTATTAAAGATACAAACAAGTACACAAGTAGTCTAACAAATAAACACATTTATAATACTACCTATATCCTGAGGCTTCGCTCGTGTAAAATAGTGTATATAATATGTATGTTCTAATTTATGATATAGCTTAGCTGTGTACTAAATTTCATTTAAATCCGTTTAGTAGTTTTTGTATAAAAAAGTAATATAAACATCTATCTATCTATTATACACCATCAAAACAATTCTTATTTAAAATACTAAGAATTAAGTGCATAGTAGTTATTTATTTCTGTCTAGATATAATTCTGTTGTCATAAACTTATTATTCTAAACGTCCTTGTCTAACTATAATTATATAAGATAAGCTAAGTAGATAGATGTTTACCCATCGGAGGTGTCTGTCTATGCTATAAATGGCACTGATTTTTCCTTATTTAACACAAACCGATCAAAGAATAGTTGCATAAAATGAGGATCTACACTGACAGGTTAATTAAAAAAATAACGGCAATTAGATGTTTTAGAAAAATGGATGAAGCAGAAGTAGGTATGTAAGAATAAAGGCTTTTTTTATGATACTCAGAATGGTAAACAAGCCGACGACCTACCTGATGAAGATGGTAACTGTCGCCTATAGATATGGACAGTACAGTAAACATTTATGTAAACATGCAAATGTCACGTATACACTGATGCCCATGCGTTGCCTGTCCTCGGAAATGAACTACAGTACATCCTTCCAACCGAAGGCCTTGTATGGTTTTGACAATTGCTTTATGGCAGAAAAACAAATGGGACAGAGATACTCAAGCAGGAGATTTTTATACAAGGCCTCCTGGCGACTTGGTGATTTCTACTTACCTCGTAAGAGAACTGGTAAGAAGATAGAAGAAAGATACAGAGACTAAATTTAATGAGTAATTTAAACTGTTTTCTCAAAGCATGCTTTAGTCCGTCCGTACTCACCTTAGAATTGTCTGATGCCCATTTTAGGATTTCAGAAGCAAAGATTTTAGTTAGCCTCTTTTAAGGGTCCAGCCATCCACCTCCCTGGAAAATAATCTTAAATACACTAATATGTATAACAGGAATTTTATGAACTTACTATGTTTTGTGTTTCCGACAATTGTTTCGATTTCATTCGGAAGTGTTCTTTAGGGTGAGTACCGCGCTTTACGTCGCAGCGTCTCGCTTCGCACTGCGGTTTGGATTTTTTTTTAAATAATATATAGTATGATTGTAGAAAAAAAAATACAATATCTAACGACCTAATATCGTGTAACTAGGATATACTTTGAACTTCCGACAATGTAGGTGACTTATTCAAAACGGCATCATCTGAAGCACTTAATAAATTATTACGCTTAAATGCACAAATGGACAAAAAGCGACGGTCACATTAAATATAATTAATTAAGCGAGCATAATAAAGCATTAAGAAATAATCTTAACAAAGCACTGAATAGTCGATGTTTCTTTTCAAGTAGCTATCTCTATAAATGCGCGGCGTCAGTGATGTCTAGGGTTGTCAACTTGCTTTCTTGGATTTCACTTTCATGAAGACAATTACTTTAAAATTACTCAGGAATTTAGAGTCAGAGATAAGTATTTAGTCTTAGTCTGAAAAATTGTGTCCATTTGAATTTATTTCTCAAATAAGTGAAACGATTAGAAATTTTTAATAGTCATTGTTTAAATATTTTTCACAGCACGTAGGATAATTTTGATTATCGTATTTATACCAGTATTGTTTATATGTTTATTATAATTCTCATAGTAATGTACCTAAGTAGGACTAGCAGTATAATATACTAAGTAAAATAAATTTCATGTTATACTTAATAATAATAGTCTTAAATAAAACATTAATATTTAAAAATTAAATCGTATTTTATTATTTATCTTATTAGAGTTATTGCTTTCAATAATGTATTTTAAAATGTATCAATAATGTATTGTAATGTATTTCAAACTTATACTCCTATTTCATTTCAAAGATCCCTGATGAAATAAAAATTAAATTACATTAAATCTTATAAGAATAGATGTGGTATCTTATAATACACACGTCCAATATGTTTTAGGTTTTTTAATTAAACAGATGACAGCCCTGTTAAGAATGCGGTGTCACTGATGTGGCGCATGCGGACGTGTGATTAATCGTCCAATCAACGTTCAGTACATAAAAATTGTCGCTTTTATATTCAAAATAAGTTTATCAAGACAAATAATATATAGCTGACACCATTCTGCAAGCTTACGAACTGTTGTTTGTTCTCAATTACATCGCTATTAACAATTCGCTATTTTTTTTTTTAATTCGAACATAAACATTAATCTGGGACATAAATAGTGCGGTATATTTATAAAATTGTGGTATGCGGTATATTAAAAAGTGAAATACTATTTATATTTAGAACATAATATATACAACTACTAGTCCGCGGTTTTGCCCATGGTCGTAACGTGATATCGATTAGCCTCAAGAAATAAGCTGTCAAATGCAAAAATAATTTATCAATTCCAACTTATAGTTTCAGTGATTAGCGCGTTCAAATGAACAACTTTTTTTTATTATGGGTATATTAGTATATATATATGAGTACGTGTAATTTTACATGTTTTATTGTAGGTGGAAATTTTTTTTACTCACTTGGATAGGTAGGATTTCTAAAATTATAATTAAATTTTTAAAACAAATAGCACTTTTAAAAGTTAGTTCAACGATTGTTGTCTAATTAAGTAATAAACAAAATTGTTTAACATATTTGTCAAAGTATTTACTTTGACAAATATGTTATAAATAAATACACTCATTTGAGTGTATTTATTTCACATCCTGATTAGAAACATTCAAGCTTTTACATATATTTTCTTATCGACTGTTCTCTCATATTTAGGAAAACCTGAGTTTTTTATTGATTGAAAATATTCAAATACTTTTTAGGAGAGTTATATTTTGTCGTGTAAGCAAGTAGATGTAATTTATACATACATATATTTAAATAGTGAAATGATTGTAAAGTTATATCGAAGAGTGTTTACTATAATTGTAAGCTTTCCCTGCCGTTACTGTTCCATTTCCAATATGGCGGAGCAGGGGTGCGATTTCACGTCATTAACACTAGTTAACGCCCGACTTGAGCCTATCCTCTAATCAAGTCCTACCTTCCTGTGTTGTTGGTACCTCCCAGATAGCAATAATATCGGATATTATAAACTGGATTGTATTAGAGATACATAGTTTGCGAGAACCCGTAAATCGTGGCGAATGATTGCTCTCTACTTATATCAGAATGATAGGTTGTTGCATTCATGTTTAATAATGTGTTCACGTCTCTTAGAATCTTATTTTAATATATCTTTTACCAAGTCTGAGCCAAGTTTATCTGAGATTTTTGTTTATGTGACCAAGTTGTTGTATTGCATGGCTATATTGATTAGAAGGGATGCCAGTGACAATACTGGGCACGGAGTAAAATACTTAAGTTCTACAGAAGGGATGGGAAAAATTTACGAGGGGTGTACCATGGATATCACAGTCTATTTTATAATTTATGCTTCGGATTGCGGACATTATTTTGTGTCCAATTCGAAGTTGTAAAAACACTTATGATTTACTTTTTTTTATACTTGGCAGCAACCATCATAGGTTGTTATGCTAACAATTTTAATATTCTTATTCATTTTGTGTTTGTAACAAAAAATTTGCATGCGCTGTGCGTTACATTAACCTATACATTTTTTATATTTTTTCATTCTGTAACTGAATTATGTTCATACTTTTTAATAAATGACTAATAATTAATTAACTTTTTAATTAGAATGTTTTAAAATATAAAACAATAATACAAATATAATTAAAAATCTCGAAAATATGAAAAATAATAGAAGAGATCAGTAAAAGCTATAATGGGAGTTGATGCAGACAGCGTGTTTTCTTATTTATAGATTGAGATTCGAAATTATAATGATCTGTTATCAGATCATTATAATTAAACGGTAGCCGTTTCACGGACTAATGCATGGAATAGAAACGAAATCGTCTTTATAAAGATGTTGGCTGAAAATAATGTTAATAACAAATAATTATGAAATATTTGCAGTTTCTAATGTAAAAAAGCATTCAATTAGTTCTTTTTTAAGACAGCATATTGTTTACTTCAATATTGGGTTATAGATAATCGTAGTATTAAAAACTAGTGAAATCCTACTAAGATTATAAATGTAAAAGTTAGTGCGCATATTTGGATATTTGTTCATTTAATCGTAATCATATTTAAATGATTTAAATAAAATTTTGTATAATGATGGAAAGTATATTGGATAGGATACAAAGAATACTTTATGTCCTATAATTTACGCGGGCAAAGCTGTAGGATACGGCTAGTTATGCATATATATAAAATATTTTTTAACGTTTGCCTTTAACAAATAGATATATCTGTGTATCTTGTACTCGTATCTATGATATACAAGTTACAGTTCTTCGTAAAGTTGTCAATATTTGTCATATACTCGTTTCAAATAGTATCCATCGATATAGATTGATTGTAGTTACATATGTGTCAATTTGTTTTGTATCAAATTAACAAGTATCGACATATGTACTTATGTGTACAATAAATATGTTATTTCACAGCCTTACAAACATCATTCAACGTGTTTGTAGTTATCTAATTATATTTTGATTAGTGTCTGTATGAATAAATTCAAAACGTATCATTAAGTTTGCGATACACATTGTTATTCTGAGAATCGAGATCGTTTACTTAGAAACCCGCTAACAGCGTCTACGGTAGCGTGAGAATTCGTGCAATATCTCGATTCTCGAATCAAATGATTGACAGTTAATTGTTTTTGAGAATTGCAAGCTAATATGATAGTGGACGATGGAGGTTTTATTGTTATTTATTTAATCATTTCTTTAAAAGAGAAATATAAAAATATTTTGTTTAGATATCTGTTAAAATTGACACAATAGGTTCATATGTGTCCTTAATAATTATGTATCTATTGTGAATGTTAGATTTCTTTTTAATTATTTAAATATAATTAAAAAAAAATATTAAGTGAATACGTCCATATAAACGTTCTTACTTTTCAGTACAAAAACAAAAAAATAGACACCACTTTTCTCTTCTGAGGGAAGGTTTAAGATTAAATTAAATTATAATAAACTAAAAAAAATTAATAAGTTAAAGTAAACGGCGTCGCTTCTAACAGATCTCTTGTGAGAATGGGTGTACGGAATGAAATTATTTTTCCAAACACAATTTTCAAGTCCTAGAACTTTGAAGTTTTTAGGTAAAGAGGTTTCTTCAGAGTCGGTAATGTGCGAGTAATGGCTTTCGTAGGTTACACTAAACACTTACTATCAGGTGGACCACATGCTTGTTTGCCACCTCAGTGGTATAAAAAAAAGTCATATTAGTAATATATGAATGAACAAATGAATGAAAAATTCTTTATTGTTCTTTTCAAAAGTTGATAAAGATTACATATATCAACAATGTGTGCACAAAAAAAAAACAGAATCTACCCCTGCTATTGTAGGCGTTCATAGGCTACGGAAACTGCTTGCCATCAGGTAGGCCGTAGGTTTGTTTGCCACTTCAGTGGTTAAAAAAAAAAATATGAAGATATTTTAAAAATTTCTTTACAAAATCTGATGTTTAATTCTACTTACATTTTTATAATTACAAAAAAGAAAATTTTGGAAACTTCTTCATTGTGGCCAAACCAGTTATTTTGATTACTATTATGATTATGTATTTAATGAAGTTATTTCGAAAAAAATCTATGGGACCAATCTGGAAGTGTATACTTTCAGATAAAAATAAGATTTTTTCAAATCGCTTTATAACTAACGTACGTGGTTATGAGGTATTAAAATTAAAAAAAATAATACAACCAAATTGTAAACTTTCTCTTATTTTAGTCGTTTGGTTAAATATGATAACGACGAATAAACTTTAATGCAGTGATAAGTTAAAGTAATTTTGCTTTTTTATATAATATATCAAATGTAATCGATTCCCACCGTTTTATAAATTGGATGCAATCATAACATATCGAATTGATTGCTTGATTGAGGCTGGATGGCAGGTGGTAATTTGGTCGGTACCGGCTACTGTTTCCCTCAGGCGGAGATTTATACACGCGAATGTGCGCTTGACTTTGTTACATATTGTTGATAGTTGAGATCATTTCAAAGACGGTCATAAAAGAAATTATAATAAATTGTCATTAAAGTTTAGTGTGCTATTGGGTTATTTGTATAGAATCGTAGTTGCCTAATAGCTTATTAGAAGACCTTTTCGGAGTTAATAAGATAATTTTAAACGTATTCTTCACTGGAGTGAAATAATAAAAAAAAAACTAATAATTTAAGATTGTGTTACTTAAAAAAAAAAAAACAATTGAAATTGTGGCAATACTAGTTATTTTGATTTAAAAATTAAATTACTGAACTAATTTTGATAATATTTCATTTGAATTCCATAGTATAAAATATGTTAATATCTTCGAATTTATTTCCAATACTTTTAAACTACTGGGTATAATTAGCAAACTCAATGTGTATCACGATTGCACGGTTATGATTATGTCAAAAAACCAAGGAATAGGACCAAAGAGATTCCACAGGGCAACTAGGCTCGCGGCGATCGTGACGACACGCGAATCTGAACGGTGATCCTGGGCAACTTTACTCACTCATATTTTTAACGCTAATTCGCCTATTATAATATTTTATTCATCGCTTGGAATTTGCCTTACAGCATTTGTGACCATTATTTTATGTTGTATTTCATAAAAATGGCTACTTTAAAATGGTGTTTAAAGATACAGAGAATAAATATTATATGATTTTTTTTGGTTGTATAAAATGTTTATTACATATTGTAATATTTATTTTGAGATTGATCCTTATTAGTTTAATTTTAACATAATATTTTATTAGCCGACTGCATAAAGAAGGAGGTATGTTTATTTTGTATGTTAGTATAAAACAAAGTCGCTGCCGCTGTCTGTCCGTCCCTATGTATGCTTAAATCTTTACTACGCAACGGATTTTGAAGCGGTTTTTTTAATAGATAAAGTGATTCAAGAGGAAGGTTTATATGTATAATACATGCATAATATTGTAGAGAAACACTAATAAATTTAGAGGTTTCTAATGTGACGTGATGTAATATGTACCCGCGCGAAGCCGGGGCGGATCGCTAGTTGTCTTATAATTAGAAAAGCGCCTAATATTTTTGCTGTTAAAATTATTTATAAATCCAACAAATTAATCTACAATGGTTTATTGTTTATATAATACAATAACAGTCATCATTATTCAATTAGACTTGTTTGCATGTTCTTTTCAAGCAACTTAAAAACAGGAGGTTCTCAATTCGGTTGCATGTCTTTTATGTTTGTTATCTCATAACTCCGCCAGTGCTAAACCGACATACCAGAGGGAGACTTTGTATAAAAGTCGATTTCTTGGGTACCTCTGTCTCATTCGTGTTTCAACCGTGAAGCAGCTGTGTTCGCATGGTTGTGTTTCGGTTTGAAGGGTAGGATATAGCGTGAATTTACTGGGTACAGAGGAATAACACCTGAGTCCTCAGGAATGGTAACGCATGGGAGGTATCATGGGCGAAACAGTATACTCTGTTATGTCCATGATACTGCTCATGTCTATAGGCGACGGTTACCACTTTCCATCAGGTGGGCCGTCAGCTTGTTTGCCATTCTAAGGTAGTATAAAAATATATATATAAAAAAAACCGATTTGGAAAATTCTTTTTTTATTTGAAAGGACATACAGATTGGTCCCATAGAAATATTATCAAAATCAGTATAGTTTAGTTTTGAAATCAAAATAATATTTTTTGCCACAATTGAAGTCGGGGACTTTTGTAGAACACTATTTTACATTATTTGTAGGGGTCTATTAGAGCTGAATTTTTGCACATATTTTTTTACAATAGTAGTATAATATACTAGTTATTTCGTACAGGTATGCTTACGTGAATCAGTATACAAAATATTCTAGATGTTAAGTTAGTATATGTTATATAAGTGTATCAAATCTCTTTCAAATCCGTTTAGATATTTAATTTTTACAAACTTTTATATTTCTAATATTAGTAGAATATTCTTTAGTAACATGGAACAATGCAATAGCAATTAATTTCATTCATTCATTCACTCTGTCATTCATTCATTCATTCAATGACGAATCTTTAATTAATGTTCGTTTTATTTATTGTTTTTGCAACTAATGATTCAATAAAACTACAATAAGTTTAATGTTTTGACTATAAATGTCTCGGTCCATAATTTGAACTATTAGTGCCTTGATGGTATAAAACCTTGTACCGCCTTAACCAGATTCCAGCCCGCGATATAATTTACTATAACCAGTAGCTGACACTGGATGTCCGCTATTACCTCCTTGATTTATATTTTCAAGCGACGTGATCTCTTAATGATTGTTAAGATGGTAAAAAAGAGAAAATTACTTTAAATTAGGAGACGCAACGTATTGTTAATGTACGCCAGTTTAGTTTCTATTAATAGATCATTCTGTTACTTTGTTGTGTCATTACACAGTTTTATTATGGAGTTATATTTGTTTCTTTTCAACCGACTTCAAAAAGAAGATGATTTTCGATTTGGTTATATTTTTTTATGTTTGTTACCTCATAACTCCGTCAGTTATAAACCGATTTGGAAAATCCTTTTTTTATATAAAAGGATATATGTATAGAATGGTCGCATAGAAATGTTATTAAAATGGGTTCAATAGTTTAGGTTTGTAAACAAAATAATTCGTTTTGTCACAATTGTAATTTTTAACAGGTACAGGTATCAAAAAAAGGAATATACATATGGATCATACAGGAATTTGAATTTAAAATCGTAGGTTGTAGATTATTAAATACATTTGTTACGTTTTCATATGACTATGATTCTTTGTCTAAGAAGTTACATATACTTTTTTGTAGCCTGGGCGACTAACAAAGCTTCATAAATTATTTTCGATCCTATCGAGACAGGGAGCGTGTCTCCACTCCCGCCTTTAATAATATTTAAATTTAGAACAGCGAAGGGATGGGACATGTGTGTCGTAACGCGTTTGGCGAAATGTGATTACAGTCGGTAATTAACGAGCTGCTATTTATGGCGCCGTCTATAGACAATTTAAATATTTTCTTTTCATATTCTAAAAACAGATTTAGGTACTAACCACCGCTGTTTCGGAATTATATTCTTTTGTAATAATTATCATTGTATTCGTGAAAGTGTTTTACCGTTGGCCAACCGTGTCATGTCCGTTTTGTCCGGTCTCTTGAAATAAAGCACGCTTTCAATTGCAGACTAATTATTCCAACACGAGAAACTCATTCGGTGCCGTCCGTTTTTCGTGTAAAGAGAGATTAGTCGACTTTAACGACACTCGGACTCAAAGAAGCATTGTGATTTGAAGCGATAATGATGATACGTTAAGAAAAGTATTACATTCTGACCATAATGGGCCGTTGAAAAGGAGTATTTCTTATAAAATTTAATTTGGATTCAGTGCTCGTCGCGCCGGTGTGTCACAGACTCTGCTTATGAATAAATTACAGTTGTACATTAATTTATTGATTGTTATTCAAATTGGGTTTCTCAATCGGAGGTTGGAGGTGATGCGTCTCGTCTCGGCTTTTTGTGTTCTCTGATGTTTTGAGGTTGAGTAGCGCTATTTTCTATGACGGAAAATCGTTTCTCAATATTGTTTGAATAGGTATTTTTATATTCTAGTAATTTACTCTATCTGCGTCATTTGGCATTGATTTGCTTGACGTATCGAATGTTATTGTACCTATTATAATAAATGTACATATTGTTTTAGTTTGTTGACGGGTAAAAAATATATTTATTTTATCTTACTAAAGTACCTAATAAAGACAACATTTGTATTATTCGAGAATGTACGATTATTTATTTATTTATTTATTTAATACTTTATTGTACACATTAGTTATAAAAATATGACAGAGGTAAACAAAAGTACAAAGGCGAGCTTAACTCTGATAGAGTTTTCTTCCAGCAAACCCAAAGTGGAAAGGAGCATCAATGTCAGCGGATACAGCAGTGTACAATTTTTAAATAGCCAAAATTAAATTAATTAGATTATATTATATAGTACAAATACACACATACATATATATAAATATATACCTACATCTATGCATAAACCTACATATACATACACATATACATACAATATACCTACACATATAGATAAATAAATATATGTTCATAGAGATAGAAGATGCTCTTTAAGTCTACTCTTAAAAATATTTAGGGATTGACTCTCACGGATAGATATGGGAAAAGAATTCCACAATCTAGCAGCATGGACGGTAAAAGATCCACTATAGCGCGTAGATGAGTGTGAAGGGAGTTTGAGGATAAGAGATTTCGTTGAACGGGAGGACACGTCATGGGGAACTAGAAAATCAAAACGTTCACGAAGATAGGAGGGAAAAGTAGGGTTATATAGAACGGAATATAAAAACGACATTATATGAAAGTCTCGACTCCTTCGAATTGGCAGCCAATTCAATTTTGTTCTATAAGCGGAGACATGGTCATACTTACGCAGACCATATATGAAACGTATACACAAATTCTGTTATCTCTCTAATTTGTTTAAAAGCTCTTCAGTTGCATCAAGGTAGGATATGTCGGCATAATCAAGAAGAGATAACAGTAGAGCTTGTGCCAAAGTAAGGCTTGTCTTAAATGGTGAGATATTATTATAATTATTATAAAAAAAAAAAACTAAACCTATGCAATAGAATAATTTCTAGATTAATACCTATCTCTTATAACATCTATTACAAATATGGGAGGTTCTAAATATGTTTGTATATTTGTTACAAAATAACATTAAAACTGCTGAACGTATTTGATGATATAAAATACGGTACACAGAAAAACTATATTGTAGACACAGGACACTTTTTAACCTACCTCACGCGGGCAATGTTATGGCGGGAAAACTAGTTATTTATAACCGCCATTTTGTTGGTATTGCTTGCACCGATTGGTCAACACTGAAAACAGAAGAATTTATTATTCTCAAAGTTATAGTGTTTCTAAGAACATGTATGCCTGTTTGTAATGACAAAGGCACTTTTTATTATTTGATCGTTCGCTTGTTTCTGTTAATTGTTCCGCAGACGTGATTTTAATATATCATGGTCGTGGACTGGTCTCTTTTATCGCGTATGCTAATGATGTATCGAAGCTTACGTTGCTTTTGCTTGTATGAAAGTGCGAATGGGGCATAAAATGGCCGTTTGCGTTTTGTACTATTTTCAGTCACTTGATTTCATTTAGAATGGGTCTGAAAATTAGGACTGTAATAAATTTATTTGCTAAGCTGACATAACTATTACTATGACCATATATTATATTTTATTAAAAAGAAAAACTAATAAGGACATAATTTGTAAACGACATAATTTATCAAAGAAATTCAGTTTGAGTTCAATATATCATAGATGGCGATATTTTCGATATCTAGAAAAAAAAAAAGATTTGTTTAGTGGTTTTTATAAGTAAATAATTAAAAAGTTCTCTTTTTATTTTTATTTTGTATATTTTATTTATTAAAATAACTTTGTAGACCAAATTAAAATATAGTACAGAAGGTAGACTTTATGCTAGTAACATTTTTTAAGAGTTAACTTTGGCATGAACAATAAATCACAAACGCGGTAACTTCATTATTAGGATAAGAATTTATAATAACAGGTATACTTAATATATGTACCATAAAAAAATATAATAATATGAAACAATTTTATTTACTTATGATATTTATTTTATTTTCTATTTTTAATTAATTTACATTTATTTAGATATGAAATCACCACATATTTGTATATTTTCTGTGGTGTTCCTTAATAATGAATTTAAATTAGTATTTACATATTATTATTATAATTTAAAAATATTTGTTGTGTTTTCGGTAGCCGTTTAACTGTCGAGTCAAGCGCCTGCATTGTGTTTGGCCTCCACAGAAGATAGCTTTTAGTAGCTTCAATGGGTGAACGAATTCTTAAACAATCTTACTTACATGTCATACATGACATTGGATAGAAGTTAAATATTATTATTCTTATTACAAAAATGATAAAAAAAATACAATAAAAAAATATTAGAGCACATTTACCAGTAATAATTTTCATTGTATTTTTTTAAATCTATATTTCTAAATAAAAGTAAATGCTAAAGTTGGTAAGCGCATAAATTAGTATAGCAGGAACGATTTGGTTATCCAAATCGTGTTCGAAATAGTATAATTAATGTTTTTATAGTAAAAAGCAAAAAAGGAATTTGGGCACTGTCTGCCTGCGAGTTTACTAGATATATATATATATATATATATATATATATATATATATATATATATATATATATATATGCCTATTTAATAAAAAAAATACCGATTTAACTTTATTTAATAATTATCTTTTGTTTATTTAATGTAAAAAGTTTTGAATATTAAATACCGTCGATAAACCATATTATCTATTTAATGTTTCAGGTTTATTATTTGGTTTTACCTTTAATTTAATTGTTCTATATTAATAATAATTTAACTGTTATTAAATATAATATTCTGTACAAAATAAAACATTGTTAACTATTTGTAAATCAACAATAGATAAGTCTAAGCTAAGCTATTTTACAAATATTGATATATTATCTTTTACTGTCCCCGACCCTAAAATGACTAGCACATCTTTTGCCCCATTAGACTTGCTGATGTTAACACCGGTGGTCCCCCAGGACCTTGGGTCTCTTCGACCTCTTCTATTTGTTAATAAGCACCCACTAACAGCGTTCGAGGGTTTGTTCGCATCTCATTATGTTAATGTAGTCTGATATCCTATTTTTTCACAATTGCCCGGGCCAGTATCTACGTGAGTATTAAAATTGATTGATTTTTGTCTCGTTTAAATTTTTTATTGTATTGTATTGTACCTATTTGATATTTAATTATTAAGAATATTTTTTTTTTTCACTAAGAAGTCATTCTATCGATTTTTTGAGGTCGTTATCACGCGGGGGTACACTATTTATTGTGGTAATTATTTTGTTACTATTATAGCAAACTGTTAATGTCCCACTGTTGGACTCTAGTCTCTCTTAATAAGGTATTAAATAGCCTTTCTTCCCACTCATTACGATGGCTAAGTGGCTTGGTATAGAATTTTATATTTGCTATGGGCTTTCCTTTTCTGCATTGATACTTTAGGTGTCTTTTACGACATCCTGAGAACGAAAAGTAGTGGTATTTTATTTTTATTTTGTCACTATACGGAGAATTAGAATAAAAAATCTTTTACTTAATAAATCACAATAGTTGATTAGAAAAAAATTAATTAAGTAAATAAGTTATTAGGATATTATAAAAAACAAAGCCTCCAAAAACCCACTCAATTATGCGGTTTAGTTTTTAACCACAATTATGCTCCACAGTAAGACATTACCAATTGCAATACCAATATTAATGACATAATATATGTCTATTTCGTATAAGAGATGCTATAAAGCTCATTTTAGCTCATATCTATGTACAGAAACTTTGGCGTGTTAGTTTAACTCGTACCTGACCGATATTATTAAAATAATGTTTTTCGAGTTTTTTTTTTGTAATTTAAAGTATGCTTTACGCCTCCGTATATATTTTTCAGTTAAACAATATATAAAAATTGTTTTACAACTGATGAAAATATCACGTGATATAAAATAGGATTGATAATTTTCTTTGCTTTCTTTTTTTTAATCTTTTTATTGAAGTAATTTGAAAGAAATTGATTGTGCCAAATTGAACGGTGCTTCTATAGTATTGTTTGTATGACTGTTTCAATTGAAAGCCCCCCCATATTGAACAGTTATTGAGGGCCATCAAACTACTGAGTTACGGTAGTGTATCTGTACCTCCCGCGGTTACCGCCCTCGCTGTTTGCCCTCTTAACTCGGAGGCGATGTTGTCACATATAGCCTTCTACGTGTGGTCTGCGTAACACAGGTGGTTTGTTTACAGAAGTCAAGAATCGATTATTTGTGGTCGAAAAAGATACTGTCATTGTTCTTAGTTTTTACTTCTTTATAAGTGGGGTTGCCATGTCTAAATTAGGAAATTAATTAATATAGGATTAAAAAGATCACTCTCTCTGTCTTTCTGTCTGCAAATGTAAAAATATTACATTTGCAGTCAAAGCTATCTTTTCAACTTTTGCTGTTAAAGTTAACATAGGTTATTGGGTGGAGAAAATAATTAGTAATGCGGTCTAGCTACTAGATCGCTAGCAATATATCGAGTCGATACCACGCATTTCAATTGTGGTTGAAAATCATCTAGAAACAAAGATTGATTTCTGGTAAATTCTTCACAATGAACGAACTGATCTGCCTTCACCCTTATCTGTCATCTCTCACTGGTATCCTGCCAGTGTACAGATACAGATAGGGTCACTATTTCATTATCATCCACAAAGAAATGCGTTCCTGGAATGATAGTTCAGGTATACTATTATGTCATTTTATGATACACAATAGCATAGCTATTCTTGTGGTCTTGGCATAGAATAGGCCACCCCTTCCTTTCCTGAGGGTGTCGTAAGGGGTGTTTTAGGAAACGTAATGGTAGAGGGATGGGCAGTAGCGTCTCTTTTAAAGCATTACTAAAAGCCTAATGACGGTTGCTAACCAGCCTGCTAAACGTGGCGACTGCTGGCAAAACTCTCCTTATGGGGAAGGTTTATGTCCAGCAGTGGACAGTTAATGGCTGATATGATGATAATGATGAATAGCGTAGTCAATAGTCAGTGTGCAAACAGCTTTAAATAATTTTAATATTCCAGTTACTTTTGATTGTTTAGTTAATTTGGTTACATATTTCTCATTAGGTTTAGATTATTTAGGGTGGCTCCATAGTATGGTTTCAAAGAAACCGTTATTAATTATCGAGTATCGAGCATAACGACAAATACCATAAGATCAGAGGTGGCGTGGATTCGTCGAAAGGTCGCTAATGTGGTGCGGGCACGCCTCTTCCTGTCGTTTCACCCCTGCACTGCGCAGTCTACAGTATTAGCATGAGCGTGTGCTATACGCGACATACTTGGAACTTAGGCGTAATTTTTAGATTTATCTGTATTGTAGTAATATTTTATCGTGAGCATAAACGGTACAGTTGTCGGTAGGGGTCATTCTAGTTCATACTTATATCGAACAAATAGGCAATCTGCTGAAAGAGGCTAAAGTTATTTTTCGATAGATGATAAAGGAATGAAAATCCCGCCAAGATTAACAGTATACGCTGGTAGAATACTAGTGAGGGATGATAGGTGAGAATGAAAAGACAGGTCAGTTAGCTCATTGTAATAAATACAAATTAAATAAAACCGTATGAATGGTTTGATGAATGTAGAATGGGCATTGCAGTGTTCATGTTTATAGTTGATGGTTACGACTTGCCATCAGGTGGACCATCAGTTTATTTGAATAAATGAATGAATGAAAACTCTTTATTGTTCAAAGAATGATACAGATCGCATGGGGGGTATCATGGGTGAAACAGTATACTCTGTTATGTCCATGATACTGCTCATGTCTATAGGCGACGGTTACCACTTCCCATCAGGTGGACCGTCAGCATGTTTGCCATTCTAAGTTTTATATAAAAAAAAATATTATATAGATTAACAATATGTACACAAACAAAATGAATAATTAATTATATAAATTGAATTACATAAAATCAAGAGAGAAAGAGGTAACAAAGGGCCATATTGCTAAATAACGATCTCTTCTAAGTAAGTTTGCTAAGTAGCATACGAAGATTAATTGAAAGAATTACAATGTTTTTATTTAGACAATTTTTATTGCCGACTGTACCGATTTGTTGACTCGTCCGCAGATGTAATGAAAATGTAAATCTATTTGAGTTATGGTAGCTCACTGTTTATGTGACTACTGGTACAAATGCGCCTACGCATGTTACCGTCCACGTTAAAATACCTGATCGGTACATGATTAGGTACTAACTAGTGGGGTAAATAGTTATAGGAAGAATGTAGAGATTTTTTTTTAAGTAGAGAAGCGAGACTGGGACTAAAGTTTTGCAATGGGTTTGTCTTGTAATTAGCTAGCATCAGCATCTGACCATTGTGTCACTGTTTATTTTTTATTTAATTTAACACGACAAGTTTCCATCAAAGGAGTACCAATTACAATATACAATAATAGGCTTTTAGTTTGTGTATTTTATATAAATATAATTAATATTCATATATAGATTAAATACATTACTTACGTTTATTCAATCAAATAAATTTTACATTAAAAAAAAACTTTTTTTTCTATTCGCTTTTGTAAATTACGAAAACAATATATTGTCGTAAAAAATATAAACCGAATGTATTGTTGAGATTTCAAATACATATCTATCTTTAAAAAAATTAAATATTCATTGTTTTAACTCGTGATTATTTCAATACATGATTGAAAAATAAAAGTGGGTAATAAGCATAATCAAGCAACGTTTTGTGTAATATAAATATTTCTATCTATATGAAATATATGTGACCAGAATAAATACAATAAGGTAATTCTTGTCTTTCTTGTCTGCTAGCATGAGTTGTTACTCGTATTTCATGTCGTTACATACACCAAATGTAAATGTTTAAGTACAATATACATAATATTACACTACACCTCATCACATCTAAAAAGAGATCGGTCGATTTTTGTCTGTTTATACATCAAGCGTGGTGAATGGTATGGTTTGATTTTGATGACGATTTTAGAGATATTGTTACGGTTTTTTTTTTATAACACAGGGAGAAATCGATGCGGCTCACCTGATGGTAAGTGACTACCACTGTCCAGTAGCACTCGAAACACCGGAGGAATTGCAAGTGTGCTGCCGGCGTTTTAAAAAGGGATGTGCTCTTTTCTTGAAGGTTACGTATTATCCATTCTGATATATGTAGTTTTTGTTTTATATTACAATTGCATATAGCTAAAACGTATGACGAGACTACAAATTAAATAGTGATACTACGAGGAGACACATTAGATTGAAAATATTTTAATTTGCTACTCGAAATTGTTTACAAGCTGTCTAACTCAGTAAAACTAAAAAAATAATATAATTTAAACTTAGTAAACAATGGAATAGTTGCGGATCCAATAGTGCCAGCTTAGATTATAATGCTATGTATACATACCATATATCCAAAATTTATTAATTGGATATGTTACTAATAGTCGTGATTGTCGGCCTTTGATGGAACTTTTTATATATATCGATATTATTAAAATACACTAGTGCTTCCTACAAACAAGAGTTTATAATATGTAAATACCTAACCAGTTTCGCCGTTTAGGGCGTATTTAAAGCTTAACTTTTGCACTAGTTTTTTCCCGTTGAATGTTTCGATTTGTTACTAATTTTAACCAGTTTGGTTAATTGGGTTTCAGTTAAATTTTATTGATGCAAATTTGTTTGTTTAGATTTTGCTTTACAATGAAAAATACAAGTTCAATCATCAGAATACTAATATGCGGTCAGTACGGGAGTAGAACCTATTGTTTCAAATATATTAATAATTACTAGAAAATAAATATTTATTTAAATAAATTTATTGATTAAATTAAAATATGGTACAAAAGGCAGACTTAATGCTAGTAGCATTATTTACCAGTTATCTTTTTCATATTAGTTTTTATTGATTTTAGATCTACAGTAATGTTTACCTTGATAAACATTAATGTGAACAAATCCGCGGGCACAGAAACAGTTTTATCTTCAATTTAAAATGAGGTAAACAACAATTATAGACAAATATGTTACTCTACACGTACTTATTAGTACATACAGACATGTGTCCTTGGTATCCTTGGATTTTGAACTCTGTACTTGGTTTTTTTTTAAATATTTTTTATTATTTTTTTTACAAAACCTATGCATTTTCGAGATTGTTTAATCGCAAATTAAACCTTATGACGACTTCTTTTCACTTCAAAAGTTACTAGTTTACCTGTAAAGTATACTAAGTGCTATAGTGTTGTTCTTGGGACCGATGTTGACTTGCGACCGTGTGTGGTCCAATGCCGGACGCTTAGATAAATAAAACAACAGAAATCACAAAAACTGTTAAGCGAAAAGCAACCTTATGTCGAAACGTTAAAGTTCTTAATTTAAGTAGATCAGTTTGACCTGCTAGATTATATTTGGCTAAATAAGACAGTGTTGCCAGTAAAAAACGATGGATAATAGCGAAAGTGTTAGCCGGCCTGGTTTGTTTGTCGTAAACGCGGCAATAAATTAGATTAACTTATTTTTAGAAACGAACTCTCATTTGTGGATATGCTAATTGTTTCAAAATTGCAAGAGGATGCGCAAGAACGGGCTTTACGCCAGACGCTGCGTAGGTGTGGGCCCATTGTATTCTATGACATGTCGACGGATATATGCTATTATGTTTGATGTCCCACAGTTTAATTAGATCATCCAAGAAAAAAATATTTGTAACTGTTGTTTTATCAATAAAGATTTAGTTGTCGAAACAATATTTGTTAAAAGAAAGTATTCTGTTTGGACTGTACGTTCGAAAATATAACACAATAGGTTAAAAATAATACAAGTAAACATAGTACAAGTAAAGTTAGTAATATTTAATTATAAATTTCATATACAAACATAAAACTGACAAACAATACAAACCCCTTATTATTCTTACTACGAGATACCGTTATCTAACATAAAAGTAGGTAATTTTAACAAATATTTAGCAGCATCGTTAACTGTATCTAAAACTTATATTTGTTTTTGACAGTCAAAACTAATAACAAAACTAACCGAGACGAGAGCATAATAAAATCCAAATAACCTTTTAATCTATCAATATGGCGGCCGGCCGCCATTAATAAGCTAATGACAGCTTAGTTTGACAGCTACTTATCGCACCATCTAGCGGGAACAGTTTAATATCAGGCACGTTACTCTACGTCAAAACGTTATGATAGGCGTTCACTTACTCTTTTTGATTTAGTGCCCCTTGCGTTGAGAACTGCATTGATTTATCAATTATTTTAGGCATGCGAGCATGGTATTTAAAGGCACGATCTTACTTCATGTCACTCCGTTTGAATTTAATCATCAATTATAATGTTTGATGCGCATTTCATATTATCTGATATGGATGAGTAATTCTTTAATACATGACGAGTATAAGAGAACTTTATTTTATAAGTAGTATCAAGAGCACGGGATTAATAGGAGGCGAATATGAATGGTGGTGTCGGGCATTGTTTGTAAATGGGGTGCGCCCGCGCAGTAGGGTGCGGTTCTTTATTCGGAAATACAAGTGTGGCCAGTGGTTGATTGTTTTTGTTTGTCATCTTTATCTTTCATTAATTTACAGTTTGAAATTTAGAGGACGTTTTAGGTCGCTCAACGTGTTATAAGGTCTGCTTGGAGTTTCAGTTTTGTAAGAATATCCGTAGAGGAAATAATGTAAATAATACAGATCGATGGATCAGCACCTATGAGGTGATGGAAAAAAGATTGCTTAGTTCTATATAGGCTGAAAGTGAAGGATAACCATTAGGTGACCCACGATGACCTCAAATGGTTATTGTAGGTAGTCAGTGAACATTGGTAGCTCACGACTATTTTTTGATTGTTTTAAATTGATATCAATGCATTTTTTGAATTTCTTATCGTCAATAGAGATTTCTTATTTCACAATAAAAAATACATAAACATTTTTTGACGCTGAAAAAATGGTATCCTTTAAGAGATACTATAAATAGAATCAAAATATTGACTGACACCAGGAACTATACCGCACAACGTCACATCAACAGATCGACAATCGATATTATGATTTATTCATACCATAGGATGCTTATATTATTAAAATACAAAGTCAGTTGACAGATCGGCCATCTTCGATTACGAGTCCTTTTCAATTCTTTTTTTATTTGTTGAATTTAAATAGCCGTGTACATTCAAATGCTATCGGAAAGGGTTCTTATTGATTTTTGTAAAGAATGTTTGTTTTTGATGGTTTAGAGTTTTTGTAGAACACACGAGAAGGCAGTGGATCTGTTTCATGGAGTAGAAGTAAGGGGTACCAAATATTTTAGTAAAAAAGTTATATTAAACATAAAACCTGCTTATATGACTGATCGAATTAATTTCATCACCAGAGGGAGACTTTGTACAAAAGTCGTTTGCTTGGGCACCTCTGTCCTAATTGTGTTTCTACCGTCAAGGTTGTGTTTTGGTTTGAAGGGTGGCAGTCAATTTACAGGGTACAGAGGAATAACACCTGAGTCAACGAAATGGCAACGCTTGGGGGGTAGTATACTCTGTTATGTTCACGGTATTGCTCATGTCTATAGGCGATGGTTACTACTTTCCATCAGGTGGAGCGTCAGTTTGTTTGCCATTTTAAGTTGCATAAAAAAATAGCCGAAACTGGATTTATTTTAATCATATGCTAACAATATTTTATTTGAATTTTAGATCAATATAGATTACCAGATAGAAATATCGTGATATTGTCCTTGTATAAAGCACTATTCACACATTTTCTGATCAGAACTACTGGTCTTTAGGTCTTAGGTTATTCGTCGTCTCGTTCGTATCTTAGGTCGGAGCGTGCTCCAAGATACTGATAACTTAGAACTCTGTAAATAAGTATACCCAAGCAATTTTTTTCCTGTTTCTTATGACCACTGTCGAAAGCTTGATCCGAGCGTGTGAATAGCAATATATTTAACCAAATAATTTTTATAACGATTTGTTTTTATGACCTAAATGGGTACATTTTTGCCGTTACTTTAAGTACACGTGCAAAAAAATATCAAGTTCCGTAGTTTTTGTCGTGAACTGACATAGATCACTCTGGTTATTTATTATTTTAGAGAAGATACCATCACTTTTGTCACAATTTAATGTAATAAACAATATTACTTTTAAATCGTGATAGATGTTTGAGTACATTTACATATTCATTGTAATTTTAATATAAAGTTAGAATTACTATTATATTTATAGATATTTTCTTAATATGACTAATATTTTGTTACAATAGTTTAATATGACAAGTTGTATTAAAATAATTTACATTTACCGTATAGAATACATATGATTGACGCATGCCACAGATGCAACGAATCAATCAAAAATAAAAGAAATAAAATAAAATAAAATTAATAATATTGTATATTTAGGTAATTGTTCTGTTTGTAAAATCATTTGTCTATACATGTATCTAATAGTTAATTTACAATACATTGCTATAATGTTTTCTCCATATATCTTCACTTACTATCATATTTAATAAAAACATGACATCCAGAGACGAGTATTCGATTATAAATTAATCACGTCCGTTTACTGATATGCGACATAACGATAAGTGAGACTCAACACACAGTATGAAGGTACATCTATTAAGGATCGAGAATTGTAGAGTTGTGTCGAGTTGGCCTTTTTGGTATTCGAGTATTTTGGTGTAAATGAAAAATGGATCGGATCTTAACTCGACTTTGAGGACTACGATATGTAGATTAGTGCTTACGTGTACTGCTGCATTCAAGTTATTTATTAGATTGATGAAAATTACTATTAATTAAAATAATAAATAATTTTCAGTAATTAAATAATATATGTATATATATAAAAAATATGCTATACGTCGTGAAAAATAAACACTATATTTAATGTTAAGAAAAAACAAAAAAATTAAAAATATTTCGTATGATAATAGTAATGATAAAAAAGAAGCTGACAAAATATGATAAATACGCAACTAATATTTGAGTAAGTACTCAAAATCTGTAGTACAAAAAAATCCTAATTCTATGTATTGAGTACTCGAATACTTATTAGGTAATCGAGTATTCGAGTCAGGCTAATTTGGCACATCACTAGAATTGATTAATAACCGATACGGTTCTAGATAGATACTCGCCGTGATTTATGTTAACAGAGAATCGAACAGGCCATACTGGGCTTCGTTTTGTTGATGTTAATTTTGACTGATTGTATTATGATTATGTTATGATACGAAGCGAAACGATATCCATTCGACTACATTTCATCATAACACGTTTTAACATCGTTTGTAGTCTTACAATTGGTTAATATCATAATTCATTTGTCCTTTATTGTCCACTAGTGAATGAATGTATAATATTCTGTTGCAAAACATGTAATCTGACAAAGTTGATTTCAATTTCTGCTGATGATTTGAAATGGTATGCTTTGAACGATCAGTTCGAATAGTAGAATTTTATACCCAGTTATCTCAGTTCCGATAGAACTTAAAAAAATATTACTCTTTAATATTTATTTAAAATTGTACCTACTAACTATAACATGACTAAATTTAAAATTTCCGATACTAAAAATAATCGATGGCAGTGGTCCATATAAATTTATTACTATTATCTTACTTCTTATCATTATACCATTTATTACTGTTTACCATCGGACGGGCCGAATGCTTATTTGCCACCTTTGTGGTATAAAAATTATATTAATAAAATTCTATACTTGGAAATATGTTTAAGAAAAAATAAAATAAGGGGTCTTAAGAAGATTAATAGATGCTCAAAAAAATTTTTTTTTATAATTTCAGTTTGTGTCTCTATGTATTACATTTATATTAATAGATAAGAAGGTTTTCTTGTCGTCACTTCACGACCATTTTCTACAATAAGCACCCATGATGTTACAGCTAATATCTACGATTCTCTGTGACCTATCTGTGGTTAGGGCATTAGTTTCCTGGACTAGGTTTACGATCACCGCAGACCCGAGGTAATTAAACAGGCGGTTAAACCAAGGTTTAACTGTATAACAGTCACGCGTCTATTGTAATGTCTCATGTTATGAAATTGACAACATTGTTGTTATAATATAGTTGGCTACATTATATTAACAACTAATCTCAGTAATGTAGGTTTATAGTTGTCATTTTAATTGCTTCTGTGCGGTTATCTTTTTAACCGTCTTCAAAAAAGAGGAGGAACAATTGTATTCTATTTTACTGAGCTAGGTTATTTTATGGAAGTCCATATCACTGGTTGGCTGTGTGATCCCGGCATAGAATAAGCCATCCCTTCCTTTTTCCGAGGGTGTCGTAAGAGGCGACTAAGGGAACTTAATGGTCGAGGGATGAGCAGCAGCGTTCTTTTTAAAAGATCTTTAAAAGCCTAACTGCAGTTGTCAACCCGCCTGCCAAGCGTGGCAAGTATTGGCAAAACTCTCTTTATTAGGAAGGATTATGATCAGGGGTCGTCAGTTAGTGGCTGAAATCATGAAATAATATCACGATGGTTTCCAGAAGGAATCGCGCGGAGGTCGACCTGAAATGGTGTATTGCTAGCAATAGGTCAGTTAAAACCCATTACTAACAATCCCTTCCCCACCTACAGTACAATTGTCTCATAAATAAAATTTCATTATCAATTGTGAGTTTTAGATTGTTCATATTAAGTACATTTACTTAAAAGTCGTATCAGGGAAACATTTGATGTTATCATTAGATGTGTAGCACGCGTTTCAATATGTACTCGTTTGTCCGTCTCTTTGTACGCACTCACACCTACATAGTTCGTGAGATCATAACTAGAGAACGAATTAACAGATTGTGACATAGTAGATCATTCTCATAATCACCATATTTTTGTATACTACTGAGAAATACAAACATGTTGATGGCCCACCTGATGGAAAGCATGGAAAACACCATAGACATGCCTTACACGGCGCGTCTAATGCATCGCCACTCCTGAGAATTGGTAATTGTCCGTTTCATAACAGAAAATATTTTGAGACTTAATGCTTTATGATCGAACTCTGTAATTAATGTAACTATTAGAATTCAAATGTTATGGGGTTGCATTAAGTTTATGGTAAATTTCCTATAGTGTTTTAAGGCTTCATGTTCTGTATTATTTTCTGTATATAAGTTATTATATATGATTACATTATATGTTAACATTACTTTAAGAATATGCTAACATATATGTATTAAGTATGAAATATTGCCATTTAATGACTCAGCCTTTGCTGTTTAACCTTTTGACCCTCTTCCATAAAATTATGAATAAACAAAATAGATTTAAGGAATAGGTATCTAAATTTATCATGAAGTATTAACTATAGTTTGCGGATTTGCTTGCGTGGATTAGAATAAAAGTAACTATGTATTAAGATGGTGCGTTTGTAAGAAACAAACATATATTTTTGTCATTGATATTTTTTTTAATGGACGATAATGGAATGGTAATCACGCCTGCGCCAACGGTATGCGCTGACGGGGTACCAATGATAGACAAGAATTAATAAGGTAGGTCAGTTAGTCTATCATGATGAATACACCTGGAATTCAGCACGATGGTTTCCAGGGGGTACCACGGGGAGGTCGACCTGGTTGGGTATATTGCTAGCAATTGGGTCCTTAGTTTTCATTACTAACAATCCCTCCCTCTCCTGTCATTGATATTATAAAATAATTTATCTAAGATTTTCGTAAATATTACTGTCTTCACATATTGAATTTCACCTTCTCGACTTATGTCGGCTTAAAAACATACCCCGTCCTGTTACCCACAGGAAAAAAGGTACGTATGCCCCAGTTTTATTTTTATGTCCGTCTTCTACCTCGCCTTCTCTTTAGAGTGTATACTGAATTTGTGAGTGATTGTGTGTTTGATGTATGAATTGTGTTGGATGAATCTGGTGTGTTTGTTGAGTGTTGTGTGTTAGTTGCCTGTTGGATGGTTGGTGACCGGTGTGTGTCTTGAGTGTGATGATTTTGTGTATTTTGTACAAATACGATATCTCCCAATACTTTGCTGAGTATGGTTGATGTGTGAATGGCTGCTTGTTTTTGCAAGATTGTGATGTCAATTTTGGCATTTAGCTTATTTATGTAGTAGTTCATATATTGATAATATAATATTTATTATTATATTATTAGGATTCATTATAAGAATATATACAAACATATTTGACACGTTTGTATCCCATTATATAAGAATATTATTTAGGTAATTTATCTCCAAGTTAATATGTAAGAATTTTATATAACTACTCATTGTATGCTTTAACAGGCTATCTTTCTACGAAACATTCAAATTGTTGTATGTAGTTTATTAAAAAAAAAATACTGAGATATTGTTGTATTTTAAATAAAAATTATGTTTAACAAACGTAACCGTTATTGGATTTACCTAAAGACTTACATGTTTTTAACAAAGGAAATGACATAAGTCGGACATATTTTATTCAAATACTAAGAAAATCACATCCGTTTGGCGCCTCTATTGATCGGATATTTCACAGTCAATAGTAAAGACATTTTCTAGGATCGATACTTGCTGTAAACACGATGTGACATTTGAAATTAAACTTTATAATTAACTGCTTATAAAGTTTAATTTCGACATGGTAATGAGGTACTTTATATCTGAAAGGACAATATTGGTAAGTTTCATGTTTTAAATTCGATTCTATGAGTACACTATTGACAAGTTAGTTATTTTTATTTACATATTAGGTAGTTGACTGATTGGTTATATTTGTTAATTGACTTGAAAAGGAGGTTTTCCATTCGTGTGTAGTGTATTCGTATTCAAGACAATATTCTTTATTATTTAAAAAAAAAAATTATAAGGTACCAATACAGTGTTTATTATATTTATATAAGTAATGATAATAATTTAAAAAAAAATATAAAATACGGAATTTAAATAATTCATACATATGTATAGCGAATCAGTAACGTATTTTTTTTCTTCTTCTTTGGCTTCGGCTTTTTAGGGTAGCCATTAGCCATCTTCTGTAACGTATTTATAAGGACGATTTCCACCAAAGAGTTTGCATTGGATTCGATTTTATAATCTTAAACGATATTAAATTGTGTACACAGTATTTTAGGTTTATATTACCAACCGCGCCCTGCAGCTTGACCGCGGGCGTCTTCCGGAATACGTGATCGTAACCGAAAGTATACTGCGACGCGCGATAGGCTCTTTTCGCCTGTCATCGTATCAGATTGGATTTCGATCGAATCGGATCGGACCTTTCAGCTCTTCGGACTGCTCATTTTTCTTTCCTCATCTGTGTTTAATGATTATTTTCTACTTTTTCTAATGCAATAGTTAACAATACTATGTTGACTTCAAACATTTTAAAAAATTAGAATACGTCAACACTGTAGAAATGAAACTGAGTAGGCGCAGAAACGTATACGGTCGCAAACAACATTATGCTGGACGCGTATATTTTCCAATCCGATTCGATGCTAACTATAATATTTATAGAAAATCATTCCTAATACGGCAATAGTGGCCAGTAATAAAACCGAACTCAATATTTATAAAAGATTGCACATATGAATAAACAATTGTTCAGGATTGAGGAAATTGACATTGCAAGTTTGTTTTCCTTGTCAAGGATGGAATAATGTATGACGTAGCTATGGCTTATAAGCGAATTTTCTCTTAAAACGATGATTCATTTCAAACAAGAGATCACAAAGGCTCTCTCGTGATGATGGTTGTTTGTCGATTTACGGAACATGTAAATAAAATTAATAAAGAATGTGGAGTTTACTTTTAAAATGTATCATGCAGTTCCTTTTCAAGTTTTTTGCTTTTTAATATGAAAATATAATGTATTTATGTTGAGAAAAAGGATCATTTTTACAATTTTTATCTGGGTTTTATTTAATGGATGTATTGGAATGGATTCCTAATTTATATTACTTATAATTTTTTATATGTCATGATTTTTTTAGAATCGAATACGTAATTTGTAAAAAATAATTTAGTTTATTATTATACATATCTCGAAATAATTGGATATGTTGTAATAACATTAAACACAACAAAAATTAAGCATTACGTGATATAATGCGTCTGCAATACATAACATTGTGCAAATGGTGAACAATTGGACAAATCGTACTTGACTGCGTTCTGTTCATATATTATATATTTTGAGCCGCACTAGTTTGTACAACCACTTAACGCACCTCGTTCAATTCGTCAACGACACGTTACATTTTAAAAGTTTCTTCGAAGTATCACCCGTACGGCGGCCGCGCCTACACACGGCACGCTATAAAAGCGATCGATTATTACCTATTTGTGTAAAAAGCGGAAGGAATAAGGCGGGCATAAGGTGTGTTATAAGCACGAGCCGCGTCCGACTCTGTCCCTCGTGAGAAATGTCAATATTTGACGGTTAAGTCGCGTTGCTACGCTTCGAAATTGTCTCAACGATTTCGATATTTTCCAATCACAAATATTATCTCAATATCTGACAGCATTCGATTCTTGCTCCGGCTATTAATTGCCCATCGTCGGCTGCCTTACATCATTCCGTGATGTCTCCGTAAACATCGATTCATTATCTCAATCGCAATGTAAAAGAACTCGTTTTTATTTGCGCTTTCTACGCATAAATAAATATGTATAAAGGTGTATTACCTGAGAATCTGGCACGCGTCAATCAAACGGAACGTATATGAAAACCCAACGATTTGTCACTCCGCCATTTTGAGTCATTCACAATAAGAGACGCCATTTTGGTGACAATAATTAACAGATAGGCATCTTCGTCCAACAGCTTTCTAGTTTTTGTTTTCTAAAATAATTATCATCACAATAAGCGACACGATCTCTTTTTACTTACCGCTGTTGCGGTATTTTGAATAAAATTAAGCGACCAAATGATTTTCATATTCAATAGCGTCAGTACGGTTGAAATTAGTATCTATAAGAATTTGGTGGAACGAATGTATTATTAGGGTGGAAACTAAAATTACAAGTATGTTGCAAGTTTGTATTTTAATTATCATTGTATTCTGTTTAAATTCAGAAGTCTTGATGTCTATTATATCCTTAGTAAATATTGCTGAAAATATTTCAAATTTCGTATTGAAGGCGTTAAACAGCTGGTGTGCGTGTTTATTGCAGCGCGGCGCCGGCCGCGTCCACCGGCATGACATGTGTGTACTCGGCGTGTCGGCGTCACGCCGTCAATGGGTCAGGTTATTTACCTCTTCTTATCACCTTTTGTTTTGCTCAAATACTTGGCTCATTTTAACACCAGTTATAGCTTCCTGACATACCAGTGCCACTAGTAGTCATTTGTTTCCATTGTCTACTAGTGTCTGATTGTTACTGCGCCGAGTCCATTAACAATTGCTTCAATTTATAGGAATGCATATTGACAAGTAAAATAAATGGAGAGAAGTAAAAAAACTTAAAGAACTTTTATTTACATAAGATATCGGTGTAGATCGAACAGTGAAATAGAAGTCGGAGTTATTGGATGGGCCAACAATAAAAGCATTGGAGGCCGATCGGCGATACAGGTCCTTGTGTCCACATTAGCATCTCGAGGCAGGAGTGTGTGCAAACAGCGAGGGTCATCTGATGAAATGTTCAAAGGCTTTTAGTTCCCGAGAATTATTAAATGAAGCCCCAGGATCGTAATGTAAACACAGTATGTTTGTCGAGGCAAGAACCTGTTGCTTTGTCGATGGTTTGATGCGTGTTTCGACTTATTGGCGGTTATTTTACGTGTGCTAATGTTAATGTTACTGCCGCAGAAAGCCGGCAACATTGTGACAAGCTTCAGAACTATTCGTCACAGAGATGTATCGTCTTTGTACCCTTTGATTGCCGCATTTGATGACTACTTTTGTTCGGTATTGATTCATTCAATTTATAGTGCAGAAACAAACTTGGCGAGAAGATAATGGTAAAAAGGAATAGTACAAGCTAAATTTAAGCGATTTGCTGAATACAAAAGTACAAGTTTACATTACTATTATTTAGCCTTAAAGCAACTATCTTGTATAATCAACAATTCCTTTAGAATATTACGCAAATGACACAACAGATTTCCCTTCGACGTCAACAATACATTGCACAAATTATGTTGCAATAAGCTCTTTGAAACACAGATATGTGTTCATATCTAAGTAAATACATCGGTTGGTGTTTAGATAAATAAGCAGTGGGCAGGTAGCTGGCATCCCGGGCGCTAACTTTGCTAATGTGTGGACAAAGTTCCTCGTGACGGGTCCCGCTAATAAATGTTCCAGGGAGTGTGTGTCATGCGAACATTTCTATAGACGCGATGGGATGTACTAATTTTTGTTCTTTGTCTGTAGTTCTTATATTTATGTTTATATAGGAATAATTAGCTACGTTTTTATACTAATACGCAGCTAAAGACAGTAATATGATTTTTAAAATTAAATTTATATTAAGAGTATCTGTATAGCTTCTGAATTTCATATTAACAAGAGATATATTTTTCTTTATTATCTCACCACTATTTTTGTCTACCTTTAGCTCTTTTTCCAGATTTTGTCAGACGGTGAGGTTCTACTGCATTTATCTGTTATGTTATATTAAAAATCTAGCTATATATAAATAAGCATAAGCTACAATAAGTAATTATTTATATTTGGTGAGTAGGTATAATTTAATGTACCTATGTCATGTAGTTCAGTATAATTTTTATTATAACAATAAAAAATCTGAATAAATGATATTCTAATATGATTTATGATTTCTATTCAGTCCTCAATGTTTTCACTTTGCAATTTCACACCGAAGATATCTCCATTGGCATTAACAACTTAATGTTCAATATTTTATTACCGTTCGTATTTGCTTTGCATACCAAACAACTTGAGCTTACACGACATCTTTCATTACAAGTTTCTATTTGATTTCGCCTCATAAAACATACTTGCATGGACACGATTATGATTTCTATTACAAATATCACATTGTACAAGTTTCAATCGTTTTTATAGGGCACTTGCCATTATATCTTATTAACATATTCTTAATGGGTTTCCGATCTCAATTTTGTATATTAAAATATCTATTATTTCGAATTTGTACTTTCATTTTTGCATCGATCTTTTAAAGTCATATCGATCTAAACATCGATACAAAAATAAACAGATTTAGAATAATCTATTATCTCAGTGTAAATATGCGTTTACCTCTATGTTTTTTCTTTAAAAAATAATCAGGCAATAATCATATGAAAACGAGATAAATTTTCCTGATATCGATTTTTAACGTCGACTTTTTTCGACAGTGTCTGTCTTCGGTCTGAAGTCGATCCGTGACTTCAGACACGAAGTCACGGGTCAACTTTAGACCGAAGACAGACTAAAGACAGTATAAATCTAAAACATCGAAATTTTTGCCCATGAGCGGAATTTATTTGTATTTTCTTCTGTAGCTTATAGTACAATTATTGTGTACAATACATATGTCCAATGTAGTATAAACTTCTATAATTTTTTTATTATCAATTTATCGATATTATAAAATTATATTGTCCGAAATAAACCTCGTTTTTATCCTATTTGAGATTATTTCCCTTTGTAGCTCGCCTTTATAAAAGGCGTTAATTAACAGTGTGTCCTCCTACTTACTTAGTACAGACTCGGGATTCTTCTGAGAACGGCATCAAGTTCATTTCTTGTTTGGTTAAAAAATAAGCGAGTCTGCTGTTTAATGGTTTCGAATCGATGGATGCATTCTTACACTTTTCCTTTCATTGATAGGTTGATGTTTAAAATTGTATCAATTTCATTTTTAAAAACAACTGTTCCGACTTATCTGTCAATCAGTAAAAATGCTGGGTGTATTGAAAATGTTGAATACAAGTATATAATATTTACCAGAGGGAGACTTTGTGCAAAAGTCGATTGTTTGGGTACCTCTGTCCCATTCGTGTTTCAACCGTGAAGCAGTTGTGTTTGCATGGCTGTATTTCGGTTTGAAGGGTGGGATATGGCGTGAATTTACTGGGTACAAAGGAATAAGACCTGAGTCCTCAGGAATGGCAACGCATGAGGGGTATAATGGGCGAAACAGTATATTCTGTTATGTTCATGGTACTGCTCATGTCTATAGGCAACGGTTACCACTTTCCATCAGGTGGGCCGTCAGCTTGTTTGCCATTCTAAGTTGTATAAAAAAAATAGGATTTATATATTAAAGTTCACTAAGTACCAATTGAAAGGTTAAGTATAAACAGCGCCTATTCGTAAATAAAGTTTTACTAAAACTGTCTATTAAAATTTTGAAGACAAATTAAATTGAGACTTAAGTATACATTAAAGTCCACAATTTCTTTTAAATATTTTTGGAAAAGAATGAATACTGCAGAATTTCTAACTTATGATCAACAGATTTTTTACGCATGTTTTACATTCAAATTATAATTTCTCTTTGAGTATTGCAATAATGTTTAATGTTCCCATTACACGATAATGAAAGTTCAGTATGTCAAGTGCGACACCTCAATCGATCCACCTTGTTTGCAATAGTCATCGTATAGTACGAAATCAATGGTCATCCTTACTAACATTATAGATGTGAAAGTGAGTTTGTTTGTAATCTCTTGCCAATTTAAGGTCTCAATCAATTCTAGTTTTTAGCATTATTCCTAGTGTTTTATGGTAAAATTGCATATGGTATCGAGAGGGGTTATAGATAAACTACGATGATGATGAAGATGAAAACAGATCAGTTAACCCATCTTGACGAATTCAACTAGAATTAACCACGATGGTTTCCAAGGGGAATCCTGTGGAAGTGCACCTGATAGAGTACATTGCTAGTAATGGGACTATTTGACCTCATAATCCCTTTCCCCCTAGGGAACTTAATGGTCGAGCCCTTTTTAAAACAATACGAAAAGCCTAATTGCCTAGTTGCCAACGTGCCTGCCAAGCGTGGCAACTACTGGCAAAACCACTCTTACGAGGGAGGCTCATGTATAGCAGTAGATAGGTAACGGCTGATATGATGATGAACATTTCAATCCTCAATACCTTGTAATTTTACTGCCATACCAGTATTACCATATAGCTGTACTGCTTTAATAGTGAAACTTCATCTGTTTATTGACATACCCAATATGAGGAATACCACGTACCTTTTCATCGACCCACTAAACATTTTACAGTTATTATTATATTATACAATCACGAGAGAGATTTCCACAAAGCGCACCCGTGTGTCGGATTCTATTTATTTTGGCATTAACACAACTTGTGCTAACTCTATCCTACTTAACGATCAGTTGAACTGTTGGTTTTTACAGTTCGTCACATGATAATAATATAATAACATTTATGTGAGTATTTGTTTACTAAGGCGGATGAATTTGGTGTATCTACGTATGACGTTGAGGTGGACGAACTCGGTGAAACATTAAATGGTTCATTTTATTGATATAACGTTTAAATGAAATTGCGGTCACCTTAAAAGAAATAAAAGATTGAAGGAATCCAGTAGCAGGCTGCAACCATGAGAAAATCAAGTTGAATAAGCAAGTAACCAGAGACGGCTGCTATTATAATGGGGGTTCTGTAGGAAAATTAACTGGCTCTTTAGTTTTATTATATTTATTTATTATTGTCTAAAGTATAATGATAAAAAATATTTTTTGTTAAAAATGTGTATTTATTACATACTATAAATGAATGAATTAATTTTATTATTGACTACATAACAAAAAAATATTTTGGTACAAAATGCGGACTTAATGCCATATAGCATTTTGTCCTAATCAACTTTTGTCAAAACAGAAAAGTAATTATGCGATGAAAAAAATTGAAAATTGTTTTAGATAAACAGTTTTCATATCAGTCTTTAACTGTCCGTTGCTGAACATAAACCTCCCCGCTTGGAGGGTTTTGCCAGTAGTTGCCATGCTTGGCAGGTCGATTGACAACCGCTGTTAGGCTTTTGAGATATTTTAAGAGGGATGCTGCTGCCTTACACTCGCCCTCCCTTAGTCGCCTCTTACGATATTTACGGGAAAGGAAGGGGTGGCCTATTCTATGGCGGGATTACATGGCTAAATAAATAGTTACATACTATTAATAATAATGATAACCTATTTATTATTTTTATATAAATAAGAAATTTGTGCACATTTAGAATAGAAAGTGTTGTTTTGCTTAGGTGAATTGCTTACTACAACCAAGTTCATCGATGTATTTATTATATCGTTAATGTAGATACCTATCAATTTTGTTTAAATCTTTTCGAGTTGACACAGCCACTAAGAGACTTTGACATTCGATTGATTGATTAATTCTATTCGTGGAACCCTGAAACCGTGGCGTTCGAGGCTTGCGTGCCGCTCGGAGTCGAACGTTTATCCGAACGAAACATTTCACCGATAATAACTCCACACAATATAATAATGCGAATAATAAATAAAAATAATGGAAATAAAATAATAATTTAATGTCGTAATTGAGGGCTGCGGGCGGCGGCGGCGCAAAATGCACTCATTTCGAGCAACGGTTTGATTGCCGCCTGCCCTCGCCATGTTTTGTTATAACATATATCGATTCTGATACGACGAAGCATAAGTAGTTTTGTGACTGTTTTTTCAGGTGGCAAAATTAGTAAGAATTTAAAAATGATTATTAATATTTTAATTTTATAAATTTGCTAAATAGGTATATGTGTAACATAACTTTGTGTAACATAAATGTGAATTTAAGTTTCTTTACTTCTTACATATTGTTGCTTTAAAAACTTCATTCGTCGTTATGAAATTTAGCATATTAACTATATGGGGTAGAGAACGAGTTAGACTAAATACTTTTTGTCCCAGTCTATCAATATCATATAACTTAAAATTATTTTTCACAAAAACCAAAAACTGACTTCAATTTTAGATAAAATTATTGTTTTGATTTCAAAATTGAACTACGAAACCGATTTTGATGAAATTTCTAGAGAACATATAAGAAAGTATATCGTTTGAGTTAAAAAAAAAACAATTGGGGTTATAACTGATGGTGATGATATAAGGGTTATAAGTGATGGATGATAAGGCAACAAACAAAAAAAAATATATATAATTGAATTTAGAATCTCCTTATTTTTGAAGTTAGTTGAAAATATACACCTTTCGAGCAGGCCACGAGTGGATTGATTGCCAGCTGGCCTTGCCGCGTATTCTTATAACTTATATTGATTCCAATGGTACGCAGTATAAGCTTTGCAGACGGATTTTCCACGTAATTAATGCAATTGAAAATATTTATCACAGAGCTTTGAAAGAACAGATTCTTCAAATATTGCCAGTTTAATTGAGGACATTTTTATATCATTATTAATTTAAATATCAACTTTTTTTTTTATCTTTACTAGTATTTTAAATATGAAAGTGACTATTTGTTTTGTAGCTCTTGGTGTAATGCCTTTTTTAAATGGATTGAAATTGACAGTTTTTGTTATAAAACATAAATTCTATAATTGAAACTGTCAAATAGTATTTTCAATCATTCTCACGAAAAATGTAATTACGAGTACATATATACGAAATTTGATGGTCGATGTGCAATGATAGATCAACCCGGATAATTTATGATTCTTTTTATTTATTTTTTTTGTATATTTTCAGTTAGATATTTTTTTCTCATCTGAGCTGTTAATTACAATATTGCACATACCATCACCAGAATACAAATCTGTTAAGCGTTATTTAAGATTTCCTCTATGCATGAGCAAAATAGAACAGTAATACTAATTAATAGCTCAATAACAAATACAATGTAATCTTCCGTAATTAGTTCCGGCCAAAATTATTTACCTTCGATTAGCGTATAATGTAAAATTGTTTATTATGTTTGCACAAAATAAACATAATTTACTTTGTGGTTTAGAAATGATTTTGTAACCTATACACTGCCTGAGGATTGTAATTATTTTATTGAACATATACACAAATAAGTACGTGGATACTTCGTATTTTAAATGCCTATGTTGCGAACAGATGGCGTAACTGACGAAAATAATGCCTGAAGACATAATTATCGATAATCTTTGATTGTAAGTGACATTGAATGTATTTCTTGTATTCTATTTATTCATTTAGATAAATTGCTTCCATACAAAACTAAATAAATTTATTCGGACGCTAATGAATGTGTAAAGCTCTTTTCATGGAATAGACACTTAATTATTGATTATCGATTACTTAAGGTGATTTTTATAAGTGAAAGGATAATTAACAGTAATAAAGTGACGGGAGTTGCCAATCTTGATGAATACCTGATCCACGTAGGTGTACACGTATTAATATTTTCATATTCTTTAATATTTCTTTTCTTAATTTTAAATTATTCTATTTTATTATTAATATAATACATGCAAAAGTTTGTAATGTTAGATGGAAGGATGGATGGATGGATGGATGTATGGATGTATGTAATTCTTTCGCGTAAAAATTACTAGACAGATTTTAATGAAATTGGTATGCGTTTAGTTTATATCCTAACTTAGCATATATAATACTTTATATACTGATTCACGCGAGCAAAGCCCCAAGAAAATCGGTGTATCACAAATTAATAATGTATATTTAATACTTTTGTAAGTATGTATATGTATATATATATATATATATATATATATATATATATATATATATATATATATATATATATATATATATATATATATATATATATATATATATATATATATATATATATATATATATATATAATAGTATATAAGTGTATATAATGAGTAGTATTTTACATTATTACATGTATCATATCTCTACATTAAGAAATAATAGAATTTCATCGTGCCTCCGATCAAACTTTTTATAAATACTCCTCTCCATTCAAAGGTTGCCTGGAAGAGATCGTTTTTAGCGATAAGGTCGCCCATTGTTTTCTCAGTGTAGTTTACTACTGTAATCTTTTGGAGGAAACAATCAAGAGCATATATCTATCTATCTTATTAGGACTTCATCTTCGCGAGATATAGATTGATTGTGTTAAAAGCTTTGGTCTAATCGTCCCGTTTTGTTTCAGTCTGCACGCTCCGAAGGCGAATCATCAGGGGAGCAATCTTGCGAAAGTTCAGACGAAGGGGTCGGCCGCGACGCGCCAGTAAACCACCAGGGACTTCAGCCCCACCAACAGCATCAGCATCAAATGCACCAGTCGCATACCGTGTCACACACTCCACACCAGCCGTTCCAGCAGCATAATCTGAACCACCACGCGACTGTCAGTCATCAGCCGATGAACAGCCATCAAATGAATCACAATCAGAGGAATTCGCCGAGGCCGCATGAAAGGGAATTGAAAGTAAGTTACTTTAATAGATAAAAATACCACGTTGACGACATGTTCGTTCACGCTAATCCGAAACCGTTTATCCGATTTTAATGAAAATTTATAATTATATTCTTGCTTTAGTTATTGTTTTTCGTCTTTGTATGAAAAATATGGACTTTTGGAAAATATGGAGTTAGTGGTTGATAGCAAAACGCCGTGTGTCAGTTGTATCTAAATTATTAATGTATTAGACAGTTCAAAACTAAATTTTTTTGTGCACACATTGTTAATATATATGTAATAATCTTTATCCATTTTTGAAGGGAACAATAAAGAGTTTTTCATACATTTGTTCATTCATACGTTACTATATATAATTTTTTTTTATATCATTGAGGTGGCAAACAAGCATACGGTACCCGATGGTAAGCGTTTACTGTAGCCTATGAAACCTTGGAACATCAGAGCATTCCATTTTTTTATGGGTGAAAATGGAATAGTAACCCCGCTCGCGCTATCGGTATACACCGACGAGGCACCAGTGGAAGATGATGGGTGAGAATGAATGCAGTTCAGTTGGCCCACCATGATAAAGTCAACAAGAATTAACCATGATGGTTTCTAGGGGGAACCGCGTGGAAGTCGACCTGAGAGGGTATATGGGGCTATTAGACCTCATTAATAACAAACCCTTTCTCCCCAGAGCATTACATTACACGCGCATTGCCGATCCTGAAGAGATCTTTTCATCTCTTTTTTGAAAATTTTTCTTACTTTTGTAGTATTATGGAATATATTAATATCCCACGAACACTCAGGTTGTGGAATAAGCTCCCTGCCGAGGTTTTCCCAAGAGACTACAGCATGGGATTCTTTAAAAGGGGGGGTAAAGAGGTTTTTTCAGGGTCGGCAACGCGCGCGTAATACCTCTAGTATTGCAGGCGTTCATATCCTACAGGAACCGCTTACCATCAGGTGGACCTTGATTGCCACCTCAGTGGTATACAAAAAAACGTGTATCTATAAGGGTCTGTAGGGCTTTCGATGTTTTACTGATATACTGAAATAAGAACATCTTTATGTTAGGTCCGAGATGACTTCGAGTCCCTCAAGTCATCGCTGCACCCACATCTCTCCTCACTGGCTTCACTAGCCCAGGGTGCGCCTCTGTCGACTCCCAGCAGCGTGTTTGCACTCGCTGGCGGTGGAGCCACAGGGAGTTTCCCTTATGCGCCACCGGCTTTCCTCGCCCCTGCTCCTCCCCCACCGGCACAGCCAGCAGGATCAGCGTCATCTTCTTCATCAGAAGGCAGTGCAGCTGGTTGGAGCTTTGAGGAGCAGTACAAGCAGGTCCGTCAGGTAAGTTCGTACTGAATTATGTAAATAATTGTACCGTAGTGGTTACGATCGATATTGAAATTGTAACATTTCTCACTTTAGAATTGCAACATATTTATGTTCTTTTATTTTTTACTAGCTTTCTGCCCGCTACTTCGTACGCTTAGTTTAAGAATTAAAAAAACAAATGGCGTAGGCCACTTCTAGATAGCATATTAAGGTGAAATGTAGATCAGGTTTTAAGGAAAACTAAAAAAATATTGTTTTAGTCTCTACTGGCATTATTCAGACCCCTCATATATTTTTTTCTTAAATATTTCTCATGTACAAACATCGTTTAGATATAATTTTATTATGCCTATTAGTAAGATAAGAAGTAAGACATTGTATAATGCAAATAAAGTGTAGGTACTCATTAATTCTTTCATATTCAGTCGCTTCATATTCCTAAAGTTAATTTACTGTTATCAATAATTGAAACAATGTTGAGTTAATACTGTAACTAGTTTATTAGGTACACTTGATGCTATTTTGACAGAACGTGTTCTTTTTAAATGGAATGGCGACAATACTAACTATCCCTTGGCCAACGACAAATACATATTTATTTTATTAGTGTTACTTGCTAGTATAAATGCGATTCCGATTCTGATCAAATCGATGTCAAATCGATCGATTACATATAAAAGTATAATAAATCTGCTGATATTATTTTTTCTCGTTTTCTAATAATTTAAATGTCGTTATAAAAATAGTATTTTGCAAATAAAATACAATTTATTATAATTAAAATAATTATGGGATATAAATGAGGAAGTTTTTACCATCAAAGTCTAGTATATACTTTGAGCTGGTCTACATAATAAATGGTATTTCCACAACAACATAATCACGGCAAATCAAACCGTTAACCCTATCACAGCCCTCGATAATTTATTCAAGTCCGCCTTTACATTACATGTCTGTGGGCTCAATTAAATGTTTCTATAATCGTTATATAATGGCCGCCATATCCCGTTCTCTTTGTTACATATTTCATTGGCGAGGGTAAAACATGCGAGGGTCATTTCGACCCCATTGAGATAAGAAATAATAATTCGCTGTCGGACGTGTTATTTGCGGGTTAGCGAGTAGAATGTCGATTTTTATGTGTTGTAAAAAATTAATTTGCTTCATTTTACAACATTTTTACAACAATTATTATAATTTCGCTTATTAATATAGTCAATGTTCAGTGTAATGTTAGTAGTTAATAGTATGGCTTTATAAATTAAAAAAAGAAAAAACTTCTATTGTGACAAAATATATAATACTACGAAGGATTTATATAAGTCTAAGACTGGGGTATGTTTTATCGTAAACAAACAAAATAAGTTTGTTTTTGATTTAAAATTGCTAAAGAACCAAGCACCAAGTAACATAAACTAAAAAGAAATATGTAGTCCACTTAATAATCTCCATAATTAAGTTACTTAAAAAACGGGTACTATTTTTACATTGCCAGTTTACGAGTGTATACCTATATCGTATTGTGCTCGTGCATATTTATGTAATATAGGATACGTTATTACGTTAACAGGAGCCAAAAAGTTGTGTATCTCCCAAAATGTTCCTACTCACAAAGGGATGGTTGTTAACAAGCTTTCGGTTCTTTATTATCAAAAGAAACATAATTATCGGTTTCGGTGATCACGGCCGTATTATCTTGTACGCGGGAAGATTATCAGTACCTACCTGTAATGTAACGAGGTGTGGGAAGTAAAGAATGCCATTCACTGTGCGGTTATACCGATGCGTACATGTGCTGTGTAGCACGCAACACACATTTGTTCGGAATATGACACATTTCGAATGAGTCTTGGAAGGTGTCATAATTATATAATACGAAAGGTTATGAGTATTAGCCTCTGTAGTTATTAACATGTGACATTAAAACAGTTTCAGAACTAGTTTCAGTATCACATAGTACTGGTTATCTAGTCAAAGAAATGACTACTTGTTCATTCAGACATCTGTCTGTTAAAGTTTAACCTAATAATATCACAGTTTGACGAATAAATTTGTAACTTTTAGTTTAAATGTCGAAAATATGCGACATCTTTGTAAATTTTTAAGTAATTTTGGGAATCTTTTTATAATCGATGGGAATAAAATCTATTATAATTATAAGGAAAGACATTTCTGATTTAGTTATTTATCCGGGTAATTTTGGATACTAAAACGACTAAAATTCGTATCGAATTTGAAAAGAAAACAATTTTGCTCATTATCAATACGTTTGATAAATGTCGCAATGCTGTCGGATACAGAGTAGCAAAGTTTACCTTCGTTTCATATCGTATCGCTTTTATCCCTCGCTCGCGTACCCACGTTAACAGCAACGCTTGAAAGGAGAATTGATCGCTTGTCTTTGAGTTTAATAAGGAACTCGCGAATTGCCTGATAGCAGCACCTTTAGTTCTATATACTTGCCAACATTTTAGAATAATGTTCGTGGTGTTAGGTAAAATATACTAGTTATATCCCGCGCCTTCGTCCGCGTGAATTAGAACATAAAGAATATAATCCAATGTGCTAAATTAGGATATAACCTAATACACGGGTATATGTACTAAATTTCATTAAAATTCATTCAGTAGATTTTGCGACAAATAGTATCAAATATATCTATCCATTTTTACAAATTTTAGCATGTTTAGCAATTAATGGGATTTAGTTATTGATTTTTGCTAATGTTTTTTTTTCTTCTATTACAACCTAAATATAAAGTACCAATTTTAATTTGAACTTATGCATTACAGAATTTTTTTCTGAAACGAAAGATATTAAAAGCAATATATTTTTTCTAATTGTAAAGTAGGTACAAAGGAAATAATAACATCATAAAATATCATTAAAATATTTAACGTTTACGACGTTTTTAATTTTTATTTATTGATAATTCCTTTTAATAGTTTATAATAAAGAACAGCGTAGAAAGAGAATTATGGAAGCAATAATTTCAAAGAAATATAATACAAAAGTTAATTACTAGTTGTTTTGTACTTTATATTCGAAATACCCAATCGATGATTATCAATTATAATGAGTGCTTTCAATTCATTCGCCATAAGGCATGGGGTAGCCGGTGTGTCCTTTCAGAATACCACGTGTTAATTTATACATTGTATGAACAATACTCAAATAATAATGAAGCACAATGGTATAATATACGATTTTACTTAAAATTACCTCATTGTTAGCCCTTTATTATGTTGAAAATATTGTGAGTTTTCGACTTAATTCTCTCGCCTTTTTATTCACGGTTCTGAGTTTACTCCAGTACTTACTACGTCATGTTTGCATGCATGAATGATGAAATGAAATTAATTGCTAAAATGTGGTACAATAAGGTGATATGTTAATATTACAAAAGTTGGTTTCACACATTTTGTCATTACTGACATGCAACAGTCATTACAAAGTTATGACAAAATAAATCTTTATAATAAAATTAATTATATTTAGCCATATTTATATAACTGAGGGATTTATATCTACACCTGAATATTATTATATTTTCAATATATTTTATTGATTATATTATTATAATTAATAAATAAAAATAATGACAATACAAATGAAAATTATAAACAATAGTCAATATACATAGTAAATACTTCATCATCATCATTTCAGCCATTTCGTCCACTGCTGGACATAAACCTCACCCATAGACTGCCGTAAAAAACAGTCGTCTTGAGCCACCTGCATTCATTGAGTCCCTGCAATGCATTTCAGGTCGTCACTCCATCTAGTAAGGGGGAAGGGATCGTTAGTAATGCGGGCTACCAGTCCCGTTGCTAGCAATATACCCTGTCACCAATCATCTCTCACTGGTGTCCCGCCAGCGTATACCGTTACCATTCCATTAATCATGCATTAAAAAAAAACTCCATCTAGCAGGGGTCGTGCCACACTGCGCTTGCCTATACGGTATAAAATATATATTTTTTTATATATATATATATATATATATATATATATATATATATATATATATATATATATATATATATATATATATATATATATATGTAAAAAAACATAATACAAGTATTATTATTATTATTATCTTTATTGTTCACTGGGTGTATTGTACAAGGTCTCAACTTACATCAGCCCGTTAATGTTGTATTAACTAACATCCACAAGGAATTAGTTTTTATTTTTTTTCTATGTAATATACACATATGTTTTATGGTTTGTTGTAGTTGTTGTTGTAAATGTTTACAGTACGTACATTACATTGGAGACATGGAAAAGATTTAACATACAATGGTGGACTTATATCATAGAGCGATCTCTTACAGTCAACCTTTCAGAAGCTGATAAGATAATGCCAGTTCTTTTGGTAATCTATAGGGTCTGCTTGTAATCTAAAAGTCTACATTATTTCTATACTGGTCTCATATTAGTTGGTAACGATGGAAACTGTCGTTTTTCTTCTTGAGAAGAGAAATCTCCTTGTAGACTTGTAATATTGCGTTTAAATTCAAATGAATTGTTTTAGAATTTGTTTTTATGAGAATATATTTTGGAAGAGCCCAGAGGGAGACTGTACAAAAGTTGATTGCTTGGGTACCTCTGTCCTATCCGTGTTTCTACCATGTAGCAGTTGTGTTTGCATGGCTGTGTTTCGGTTTGAAGGGTGGGATATGGCGTGAATTTACAGGGTACAGAGGAATAACATCTGAGTCCTCAGGCATCGCATGGCAACGCATGGGGGGTATCATGGGCGAAACAGTATACTCTGTTATGTCCATAGTACTGCTCATGTCTATAGGCGACGGTTACCACTTTCCATCAGGTGAGCCGTCAGCTTGTTTGCCATTCTAAGTTGTATAAAAAAGTATTTTGGGAAAAGTTCTATACATCTTGGTGATAAGATCATTGTTAATCTAGAGTAAATTTGTAGTTTTACCAATCGACTAAACATTACAGAATCATTAAGAACTTTCATATTTGTCATATTAGTAATGGTCAAGTAATTAATAATAATTATTAAATTATTTTTTAGTATATTTGTACACACACAGAAATTATATCAATAAATTTTACATTAAAAATTAATAATTTATCTAAATTATCACAAACTTTTCTCGTAAATATCTAATAATTAGTTATAGTAATTATTTATATGATTACTAGGTGTGCATATTTGTAAATACTTAATATATACTTTACTACAGATGATACATACATAAACATACGTTGACAGTATACATTTTATATGTATGATTATTACTTGGTTCCTATAGTTACATTTCGAAGTGAAAGTCTAATTAGGAGGAAAGAGGTATTTTCTGTGTTTATTGCATTTAGCTGTGTTTATGTATTGTTCGATCCCGATATGCGATTATGGTGCGATTTGCATGCGCGACTCGCGGCCCGTTTGATCGGTCGATCGGTCCAGTTGCGATTAGTCGTGGTTGCTTTGACCGATTTCTTGGTGCTTTGTTTAACTCTATTTAGATATAGGTTTTATTGTATAGGTACATTTGTTTTGAGACTATTATAAGTATAATAGTAAATAGTATTTTGCAAAAAAAAAAGCGACTATAATGAGAACTATTTGAAATTAGAACGCTGCGTTAAACATAAATAAAGCCACAAAATTTATATGAGACCTACCTGGAAGTATATGCGATCGATTGCAAGAACAAATGTAGAAATCAGTTCATAATTGACGATGAAACCGTGTATCAAAGAAAAAAATAATTAAACATCTCTTTCTTTTGGGGGTCATTTAAAAATATTTAAACAAATACAAATAATATGAAACTTATGAGTAGCACGATTAAAGCGTCCCTTTCCAATGTCTAAATATATGCATAGCTATCTTGATTTTAAATCATACTCGTATATATTTAGAGTCGTAAATCACAATAGACGTATGCAATATTACGTTTGCCCAAGTTGGGTGAGACTATAAACGTCAGCCATGTTGGAAATTCTGCTGTTTTCCGACCCTAAATCATCGTAGCGAATTATAGTTGTTCAGTTTTTTTATTAGTTGCCATTACTGTGTTGCCAGTTAGTCAGATATTGTATTTATGTATACTGAATACATCTTTTCTACTATGTAATGCTGTTGTGAATAAAGTATATTAAAATTGATAGTTTATTATTATTTTATCGTATAAGGCTTTTAGGTATTCCACGCGTCTCTCAGGATAGATTTATTGCAATTTTGTGTACTACTTTCGATACTTGAGCTTCTAAATGTTTTGTTGATTTATATATTAGGAATTTAAAACACTTTATCTCTCTCTAATAGTTTAAAGTCCAATACTGTTAAATTTGTGAAATATAAAAAAAATACAAACTACTAAAAAATACTATAAAACTACAAAAAAAAAAAAAAACAAAAGCGACTAATCAGTTGTGGCATAATTTTAAAATTTCAAGGAAATATAAAAAGGACACTTGTAAAAATAGTACCTACATGAATATATTTCTGTCTCACTGTCGTGTTTTTACTACTAAATTATAAGAGCAATCTTAACAAAGAATAAATGTAAAGCAACTTGTTTTAACCGCCCCAAGGAAGAGGCTTACGTTCAGCAGTGGACGGTTAAAAGCTGATATGAATATGACGAACCTGTTTTTAACAATGCTTAAATTGTCGTTAAAATAACGATTTATGAAACGATGTGTTTATATGTACGTATTTTGTTTAAATGTTATTCTTATTAATTAAACGAGACTTATTACACGCGAGCGCTATCACGTAGTCGTGAATGCGCACGCCGACTTCACATTTGTCACGAGAGACTCGCTAGGGGGTGTATTTATGAACAACACGTTTGATTTTATTCAATTATATTAACAATATAGTCGTACAAGATAAATTCGCAGATCTTTATAAAGTATAATATAAAAAAAGTAACATCACACCCAATAGTAATCTCAAACACGTCTGTTTTAAATGCTCGTGTCCTATTAGATTCGCCGTCAACCTTTTAAAGTGGCAGTAGGTTATGGGTGCGTTCGGTAAAAAAAAAACTAAATGTTTTTTAACTGGCAACCCAACGATTAGCCAAGTGAGCCATCGGGCTGGTATTCGAGTGTTTTGGATATTTATTCCGTCTAGACGCGTTATCTGTGGATGCTTTTCGATATGTTTATCGTAGAGTAAAATGTTTTATACACTTGAATAGGATAGTTGAATGTCAAATGTGCTTTTAACATTTTTTTCTGCGTCTTTCTTTAGTGTATAAGAATAATTAAACAAACTAATGATACCTACATAATGCAGACGTTTATTTCAAGTGTATGGTGAAGTATTTAATATATTAGTTGCCTATAGATATATGTATAGGCAAAAAATAAACTGATAATAATATTATTTTTAACATGTATTGTTGCCATATAACAATATGAGTAGTACTGTTTGATACAGAAGTGCCACTGCTTGCTCATCTGTGGTTTTTCATCTTCCTTTATAACCTTCTATAACCACTTACTCATTTAACTCATCATTCCTTTAGTGACATAGTCCTTTTTCATGACATGTGTTTATCAAGTCAATTTGCGTTCATTAATCCATTATTTTATATTAATTTTGTTAATTGCATTACTCCACACATTTGTCTGTGTCTTGTATATACCTATCTCATTTTAGCTAAATGAAAACTTTTTCATCCGATGCTTTTTGCAAATTTATCACCATTGACTAATTATATACCTAATTAGATCAAACATATTATTATTCTTTTACACTTTCCATTTATAGTTTTAAAATTAAACATAGAAAATAAAATTTTCCACATGTATTTTATTTTAATGTTTTTCTATGCCAATTATTCTATCCAGAATAAGAGCCGTGTCGAATCTCGGCTTGTTCATAACCATATCATATTATCGCTCATAAAGTATACTTTCTCGTCAGCACACCACGTAACAACAGTCAAACAAACAAATTAGTTAAACATTAAAAAGCATTTGAAACTTCCGATCCTAATTAAGGTGCGTTCACTCGTTATTTTTTCCTACGATTTAGATGTGCCTATTAACGTTCAATAGGCGATTTGTCGTTGCAATTAGCCTTAAAATGTCCAGTTGTTCATAAATCGGTACGATTACTAGTATCGTAGTCATTATCTACGACAAACAACCAATAGCCATTTATCTAAATACCTATGATGTGTGCTTAAATGAAGGTGGAGCGATTACAAAGAATTCTTGGCCGGTAAGCTGATTGGTAGTTGCTATACGCCTTGTGTAACGATGTATAGATATTTATAACAGATACGTCATCAATTCGTGAATTGTTATTGTTAATTTTTAGTCTATACACACGTAGTGTTTGACGTCAGATTGTTTTTTTTTTTTACATTTTTTTTATATTACCAGTTTATTTAATTAGACTACAGTACATGCTTTAATTTTAGTCTAACAAGAGTATCATGGTTAATGCAATGTCTGATACGAGAACATTACCAGCTATAAGAATCCAGCGTTATCGTATTATATTATTATTAGTATTACTAGCAACACAGAATGTACCTACTGTACGATAATAATACCTTTCAATTATTGGCGTGTAGTCTCGGCATAGAATATGCCATCCCTTCCTTGATTTCATTAAGGGAGGGCGAGGGATAAGCAGTAGCGTTACTCTTAAAACATCTCTAAAATCTAACTGCGGTTGCCAGCCCACCTGTCAAGCGTGGCAGCTACTGTTAAAACTCCCCAAGGGGGAGGCTTATTTATAGCAGTGGACAGTTAAAGGCTGATATGATGAAGATGAATCTATGGGATTCATGCTATCCATGGGATTTTAATGACAACATTGTAGTTCACTTTACGTTCATCATTCTGACAATCCATTATTGTCCTACTGCTGGCCACGTATCTTACTCAATAAGAATTACTACTCTTATTAGCCTTTTAAAATCACGATAACCAAGTGGCTTACGAGCAGTTGGATTTATTGTGAGATTCCCTTGCACAAGTATACTTATTGTACTTTATTCTTTTAGATTTATGTCATTCTGAAAAGATAGAGCGTGAGATTTTGTTGTGCCCCTTCTCTAAATCTACTACAAAAATTAAAATTTCAATATTATATCACAATGTAATCTTTATTTTAAAATCCAATAAGAACTAAATTGCTAATAGTTTTAAGTCAAATTATTATATTCTTTTATGATGGCCCATAAAATGATAATTTCGCGAAACTGTTAAATTAAAATATTAGGTAACTCAGAATCGACCCCATTGTCTTTTTATTCCGACACTACCTTAGTTAAATAGATGAAATCAAATATTCAATTAATTTAGATTATATTACATTAAAAATATTGCACACATGCATGCGTCCGCGCCGTGTGATATCTCAGTCTGATGCACCCCAGCTGACTGGCTATTTCTGGTAGACAGTGCATGGGGCATAAGGGTGCAAGTGAAAAGATATAAACGGAGTAAATTATAAACAATTAAATTTAATACACAAATATTTTATTTGTATTAATCTTTTTAAGCAAATTCCAAAAGGACGAGGTTCTAAATTCGTCTGAATTTTTTATGATGATTGGCGATTACATCACACAATCCTGAATCGATTTTCACAATTCGTTTTGTAATCGAAGGAATTATTTACTCCTGTGTTGGCCTCATTTTAGTTTTGTGCGGATTGAAGTTGTTGTTTTACAGATCAAAGAACTACTTGTTCAAGTTTTTTCTATTATTAATCGGTACTATTTTTTTTTATTTGTTACCTCGTCATTCTGTCATTTATGAACTATTTTTTTTTATCTGAAATTATTGATATATTTTCAGCGTGGTTTCATAGAAATTTTGTCAAAAGTAATTTAGTATGTAGTTTAGTTTTAGAATCAAAAATAACTGGTTTTACCTCGATAGAAATTGGTGTTTTCTTGTAGAATAAAATCTTAAATTATTATATAAAAAAAATATTGCCTGTTGTCTATGGAGACGATATACCATCCCACGATAATAAGTTTTACGCTATCGCTTATGACATAAATACAAATATGTGTCCTATGCAAAAGTCGTATCAATGTAACATGACACATATGGTTGATTATGTCTACTTTTTCGCATTTGATTATAAAAACTTTAAGTTTACTTGTATATATTTAGATAAAGAACTTTAGGATACGTAGTCAAAGAGAATCAAAGATAAAGAACGGTAATGTCATGTATAAGAAACATGCTTTACATTTCTAAAATTCCTTTTTCGTCGGGGTTTCGAATTGTCCGTATACATAGTCTAATACTTGTGTTAATAATTGTGTAATGTTTAAGGCCTGCGTGGATGACGGATATTTAGTCCGGGGACAAAATTCCCTTTGTGTAAGCCGTGTACTTGCACAACAAGTGTATAATATTTTTTAGTAAGTTTATATTTTTAGTAATCTTACTTCTAAAACGTGAATATGTAAAGAGTAATAAACTATACTTTCAAGAAAAAAGGTATACAAACTTAAGCGGTAGAAGGGCTTTCAACGAAATTTGGTACAAAGATATACCTATCGTTATAAATTAACATATGGAGTAATTAATATATTATTAATTTACGCGAAAAATAGCTATATATAGCTACTTACAATATAACTATGTAATGACCATTCTAATCCGATATGTCGGCCATATGTATCGAGTCAGTGCACATTATCGTATCGGGTGACCCGTCACTGTCACTACACGATGCATTTCTATGCAACTCTATTTATAAACATTCCACACATAAAAGCTTACGAAAGCATTCTATATTTTTAATATTTAATTTAATTTCCACCGACATAGAAATTAACCTTTTATGCTCGTTACAACAAAATATTCTTTTTAATTGCATGTTTTTTACACTTTCTTATAAAAATATGAACTTATTACACTTAGAAAATGCAGGTATCAATGAAGTCCAATTTTTGCACACATATTTTTTGCACAATAGTTAAGCAAGACTTAAATAGCTGAATTTATTTTGGATACCCTTATTTTACTACGTACCTAATATTTAATGATATTAAACATATTACTAATTGTGTAATTTTGTATTAGTCAACAATAAAAAAAAAGGAAGTTATTATAATGTTAATAGAATTTATTCAATAAATTCCGATGATAATAATTTGGTGTCAGATTACAAAGAGTAGGCACGCGTAAGGCGCAAGTAAGGTACGAAGAATCACGGCGAAGGGCGGCAGTCCTCGAGGGAAGGACGTCAGGGCACAGGGCGGCATGCAGGAGGGCCAGAAATAAACCTCGCACGGGGCGCGAAGCATCTGCCCGGTATAAATAGCATCCGTAGTAGTATCAAGGACGCCGATGTTTATGTCTCGATTTGGTAGAATTAAACAGTAAACGAGAATTCTTTTCTGCCAATGGAAATAATCTATCAAATTCGTGTTAGTATGTAATAGACTTTAAAAATAAAAGTGAATCAACTGTTTCTGTTTTATGAATAGTTATTACATTTTTGCCAAATTATGAAACAATTTCGACAATTCTTTGTTTAAATATTAAGGAAATTATTAAGGACATTGATGTTTATATCTCAATTTTTATAGATACTAGATAGTACAGGATAACTTATTGTTTAACAGCATCATTATCATATCAGCCATTAACTGTCCACTGCTGAACATAGGTCTTCCCCATAAGGAGGAGGTTTTTGCAGTAGTTGCTAAGCTTGGCAGGCGGATTAGTTGTTTAGATGATGTTTTCAGAGGGGTGCTGCTGCCCATCCCTCGACCATTAAGTTTCTTTAGTCACCTTTTACGACACTCACGAGAAAGGAAGTGGTGACCAATTCTATGGCAAGGCCACATAGCGGATCCAATCTTTATATTCAAAGATAATTAATTTGGCCTTACTGTTCATTAACTTTACCAAACAACTAAACATTTAATATTTTAGGGCATATAACTAGCTATTAAGTAGTGTAAAGGTTTACAGTTCTGGGTAGATATATTATGAAATATATAATCAAAACCAAATTCGGTTCATATTTAAATTACAACTTCCTCTGCATTCAGTCGATGGATCGAAACCGACATTTGGTTAGCACTTTTTGCTCCGAACATTCCTATAAAATGTTTATCACCGTACCCGGTGCCTGCACATGTGGCTCCAGCCCTCTTCAGTGTAGATTATTCTAAAATTTCCAGATTGCCACCCCGCGCCCCGAGCAAAAAATAAATAAATCCAACGCGTGCACAAAAAATCTTCAGAATCTTCGAGCAAGCGATTACTGTACCCTTGAAATTTCGATTTACCGTTATCGATGAAATATTCGTTTTTGTTTTTCAGGCAATAAACGAAAAGAGAAAGATGATCTGATTGCTTATGTGTGTTCTTCAAATGTTTGAATGTGTTGAATTTATTTACTTTTTATTCATAGGTACTTGTAGATACGTTATTAAAATTGAATATGGTTGTATGTGTGATGTAACTGCTTTGGTGTTTATAATTAGTCGCGCTTGTGTGCATGCCGAATTGTCTGTTTACCGTTTACGTTGTTGTTATTTGCGTGTGTGTATGCGCCGGCGCAAAGCGGGGGTGGCGCAGACACCGACCCGCGGGTTATCATTTCCTGTTCTCATTTTAAATTTACAACATAATATTTTTTTGCTCAAGTTGGGGAGACTGAAGCTGTAACTGTGTTATTATTTCAGTCCGAATATTTATAGATATATATTTAATTAAATTTTGTAAAGCGACATTTAACTGTTGGTACCCGTCAATTAGTTCTCTCTATGTGAACGACTCGTTGAAAAGTTATTTACCATAGATAATCAGTTTTTTTTGTTACCTACTAGTTTGTTAAGACTTGTAATTGTCTAATATTAGATGTAAATTGCATTTTTAAGTTTAATTTTTTCTGCTTAGTTTTTCGCTAGTTCGATTGATTGCCTTTATCTATCTATCAATATTTGGATTTCGCTTCTTACCGACATTGTTTAATAATTTATAATAATAATGAAAATATCTCGACTTGGCTCACGAGGTGGCCGAAATATGTGGGGTGGCGTCCACCGAAATTATTCCAACCATTCTGTCAGTGAATGGTCTTATCCCAACCAGTCTAGAACAACATCTCAGACTGTTGAGAATCCTGGGAATGATGCAGAAAGCAGTGCTCTTAGATACTGCCCGCATTATACGTCGGTTACTTTCCCTGGGGCCCTGAACCCCGGCCGATTGTGCTTCTGTTGGAGATTAAGAAGACAGATGTGATTTTGTTTGAAAAAAATATTTATTTAAACTATGTAAACTTGTAATGATCCTTAAGATTATTACAAGTTTACATTACATCAATCATAATAAATTATATATATATATATATATATATGTATATATATATATATGTATATATATATATATACATATATATATACATATATATATATATATATATATATATATGATCATAAATATTTAAGTGAATAAATGCAATGAATTAATGTTACGTCAAAGAAAAAGAATTGTATTGTATATATATTTTTTTATAAATGTGATATCATACGAGATCTTGATTGTATAAATGAGGTTAATTATTTCTGATCAATTCAATTTCAAATCACAACTAATTCGATATTCACTCGCAAATCGCGATTGCACTTTAGCAATCAATGCGCGATTTCTTTGATTTTTTCCATAGGTATATAAACCGCGCTGCGATTCGGTCGATAAATCCCCAAACAACAATAATTTTACTGTTTATATGCGTAATTGTTTATTAGGTGTACCGCCGTCTCCGGCAGCACAGCTTTGTCGGCACCGCGACAATACATTTATTGCAATTCGATTCGATTCACGCTCGCCTATGTGCACGCGGTTTTAGTTTGCGATGTGAAATGAAATGCTTAGCTTGGTTTTAAAGTCGATAATGTGAGATTATAATTATTTGTTTTGTATTTCTCTGTATCAAAGATTTTAGATATAACAGTGATAACAAGCAGATTTTAATCTGAAATAAAATAGCATTTTTCATTTGTGACGGAACTGATATGGTAGAAATAAGAGAATAAAACTCCGATGATTCGGATAAAAAAAATATATGTAACACACAAAACACACAACAGAAAAAAGTGTAGTTTCTCACTACTTATTTTCAATTCTCTAACTAGAAATTCTACTTACAGGATAAAGGGCTAACTAGTATGAAAACAAACATTCCGAAGTGATACTCAAGCGTGTTCATACAAGGAAACTCGACATTAACAATGTACAGTCAAAATAGACAAATGTTCTTTGATCAGCCCTTAATTACGTGTTCGAAGAAATCAGTTAATGAGTTATACGTAAACACATCAAATTATGCTGATTGTTGTATCGTAGAATATAATCGAAGATATTCTATGATTTAGATTTATTAATCCTAGGATTTTTTATGATCCGAAGATATTCCATATATCTTCCGTGACTTTTGAATTTTCTGTTTTAAACTCATGACAACAGAATTGCTTTAATCTAATCGAATCTATTTTAATAATCGAAATTAATCAAATCTATTCTACGATACAACAACTAATATAATTTGGTGTTTTTACGTATAGCTCATTAACTGACAGTTGTCACGAATTTAAGAGGGAAAAATCAGAGTAAAGGAAGACAAGGGAAGATAGATTAATTAGCAATGGCCTTAAGATTTGTATTGCCCAAATAGGTTACATTTTTATGTGGGTACTTAATTCGTACTTCACAGAATTAGCGTACATAGATTACATAAGAGCAGCAATTGTTTATGATGTTACAGTTGTATTGGATATAACTTATTCAATCGAAGTAGATTAAATTAAGTATTTGCAAATAATGATCCGACAATTCTGTGCACGTTTTCAATGTTCTTACTCAAAGAAATAACAACGTAAGTTTATTAGTTATTAAATAAACTACTTAGATTATTTTAGAAAGATTTTTTGTATAGTAGTCAAATTTAGCAACACGCAATCTCAATTATATTGACATAAATTTACTTAAAAATATTTTTGTATTATAAAAAAGTTCAATATGAATTCTATTGAACTACTGATTGAATTATTTTTTCTGCGGTTTGCAGCTAACGTCACATCGATATTGATGTGCATTTGATGTGTTTAGACATTGACGATTAGAAAGTCCAGTATGTAACTGCAACTTTCCTTATATCAGATTTTAATTATATTGAACTACTGATTGGATTAATTTTCCCTTGGCTCGCAGCTAACATCACGTCACTGCTGCCGTGCGCTTGATTTGTTTAGACAGCGGCGATCACAAAGCCCAGCCTGCAACGTTTCCTCTTTACGACCTCCCCAACTGTGCACCACTTTGTATAGTTATCCATTGTTTTATCAATTTCAATAATTTATCTTCGTAGCGAGAACGGAACGCGTCACTCCACACGTAAATAACGTGTGATTCTTGATTTTATGTTTTACGAGTAAACACCGAATACGATTGTACATTTTTTGGTATTTCAATGTTTGAATCTTTATTTTTGCTCATATTGCTTGTAAACAGCCGTTGTATAACACATTTTTAAATGTGAGTCAGTAACGAATGAAACAAAAAATCACTATGCAAATTGATTGAGACAACAAAACATTATTGTTTGGCTCGAAAAGTGCTCAAAGATTAAATGACATAATGTAAACTTGATAAATACATGTACTTTCATATTATTTCACAAAAAAAATTGTGATTTCGATTGGAAACATACTGATGGAGGACGAGATATGTCGTAGATACCTTTCATTGAAAATATTTGAATTTAAAACGTAAAATCCCATATCGATAATTAGATTTTACTTCAGAATAAGCAGTCTTTGTTCCACAAAGAAGTACAATATATTTAAGGTGACATAAAAGGAACAACACAAAATTCTATTGATTATAAAAGAAACTATCGGTACAGAATTGGTAAAGATATTGAGTAAACTATGTATATTAAGTGATGTTTTTGTAAACATTGATGGGATTTTGTTGTTTTTTAGGAAAGGTATTAGATAGGGGTAAGTAATATATAGCAATGTCTACATTATTAAGTTACAATATCAATAAACTGGTCCAATAACGAATATGTTAAAAGGGTGTTATCGACTAAATAATATTGGATAACGGAGTTTTAACATATTCGAAAATAGATATCCGGCCAATATGGGCGATATCGAAATGGATGATGACCTTTTTCCGCGATCAATGTTCAGAAGAACTTTTTTTTTATACAACTTAGAATGGCAAACAAGCTGACGGTCTACCTGATGGAAAGTGGTAACCGTCGCCTATAGACATGTGCAGTAGAATGGCCATAACAGAGTATACTGTTTCGCCCATGATACCCTCATGCGTTGCCATTCCTGAGGACTCAGGTGTTATTCCTCTGTACCCAGTAAATTCACGCCATATCCCACCCTTCAAACCGAAACACAGACATGCAAACCCAACTGCTTCACGGTTGAAACACGAATGGGATAGAGGTACCCATGCCTAGTGCCGATCTTTTAGAATTATACTCGATATGTCTTATTAGACACTTATTAGAAATTCTATAAAATACTAATTTCGAGTAAGTACTTAACAGTCCTTATTAGAATGCTTTTTCATTAGAATGTACGATATCACATCTAATCAATCAAGTTTCAGTATAAAACTGGCAATAAAGCGCTGGGCGCGCCACCTTGCGGGAAGGCGTGGTGTTGTAATGAAGGCAGTCCATTAACTGTTTACTAGCAGTTTATAGGTCTTTTACAGACTGGTTTAATTATTGTAAAACGTATAATATAAGCCGTGAGTGATGGTAGGATATCGCTTGTGTAGTGGCCTTAGGCTGATCTTGTTGTTATTGCTATTTATTTATAAATATATATTTTCGCGCCTTTTCTAAGAATTTTGTTCCTATGTCATAAGTAGTGCAAGTACTAGTCACGCGATCTGTGGAGATACATACACTGAGTAGCTTATAGATGGGTCATTGATTCTGTATATACAGTAGGTATATTTGTATATTACACATTAAAAGAAAGAGAGAAAGAAAACATTTATTGCCAACAACAACAAAAAAGAGTTATATTAATTATTAATAGAAAACAAACTTTACATTTGTTATTGCCGACGTGGCCGCCACTCAGTATGTGTTGCAGCGAATTAATTGCTACAGCGCTGATATTCTGTGGTGTCCTTGCGTGACGTCGCAAACGATGACAGCAAAATAATAATAATAAATAAATAAATAAAAATATAATGGAAAATAGACATAGTTGTTGCTCATGCATTTATGATTATTCACTTACATGCATACATACTACATACATAGCAGACAAGATATACCCATATGGATACATACAATAATACATTGTATTGAAAATCTCCATATTATACAATGAAGCAGCAATGTTATGCAATCACAAGGAATTACAATCTTTTTTGTAGATTTAAATAATAATTCTTAGCATATTTTTTTTTAAAAACTAAATAGTTTTTAAAGTTCGTATAGGAGACGGGAGGTCATTCCATATTTTGGAAGATGTATATTCGAAACCTCTCTGAAAATTTGCGGTTCTATGTCGCGGTACCTTTAAACGTGTAGAAGCTGCTCTTAAATTATACAGACTATGCTCTTGCACCCCGGATAATTTATCATAAAGGTATTGAGGTGTACCTGTATTTATTATATTAAACACTTAACGTGCAAGATGTAACTTCCTATGCAAAAACATTTTCATGATATCGGCATTGTTTAAGAAAGGACTAACATGATGGCGCGATGGAATGTGATAGCAAAACTGGGCACATGCATTTTGTACTCTCTGGATAACTCGTTCAGTTTTAGACAACAAGCAGGGGGCCATAGTTTAAATTGGATAAGACAAGTGCCTCACATAACTTTTCCTTAGTAGACACAGTTAGGTATTTCCGAAATCGATATAGCAACTTAAATTCAAAATTATCTGTATTTAAATAGACTTGTTTATCATCATAATCATCATATCAGTTGATACCTGTCCATATAGGCTTCCCCCTATTGGGGAGGTTTTACCAATAGTTGCCATGCTTGGCAGGTGTGTTGGTAACCGCAGTTAGTATAAATGTTTTAAGAGGGACGCTGCTGTCCATCCCTTGACCGTTAAGTTTCCTTAGTCGCCTCTTACGATAGGAAGGAATGGCGCGTTTTATGCCAGGGCCGCATGGCGATACTTGTTTATAAGCTCTTTTAAATCATCATCTTTTATGATTCTATTGTTAGGTTCAGAATGTTGTTATCTGCTGAGACGTACCTGCAAAAAACTCAATAGATATTCTTTTAAATCTCAGTTAGCAATATTTGTGTATACTTAAATGTATTATGTCTAAAATGTGTATGTCTAAAATGTATTTACCTTAAACTTTAATTGAAGAGGCAGTAGGTAATAAATAAATTTACTTTTATATTTGTAATATTATCTGGTTCTTCGCGGTGTGCTCGCTGAATTGGGTTGAAAGTATATGATATGGTCTACGTACTGATAAATTTTGATTTAATTTTTCCATACATACAAATATTCAAAATCTAAATATCATTACAAACTTATGAATAAGAAAGTAAATGTTGGTATTGTATTATGGATGGTACGAAAGAATGTTAGAGAAAAACCATAACAATAAATAATTTATGCCCCAGTCTTTGTTCTTATAGAAAAACATTGTACCAACCATAAATAAGATAAGGCCAAGGTCACAGTGATATATTTGAGAGACATTGAATGTATAACATTGCCTGAAGAATTATGCAGGAAATATGCATAGGTATTGTATTATATTTACATGTAGAAATATCAAAAGAGAGCAGGTTAAACTAGTTAATGTACACGCATACGTTTACAACAGTTGCTTCAAAGACGGCCGCGATTTGTTCAGTGACCCAGTATACGTATAGAGAGGAGGGAACACCTATAGCTTCTTTAGCGTTTTTTAGTTTACATAAGGACACGTGCTTTGTGAGATTATCTTGTGGGATTTTTATATCAGTTTTCATCATCATTGCCTTGCCTTTTCCTATTTGTTTGGAGTCGGCGCAGTATTTTTTCTTCCTCCAAAAATCTCTGTTGACTGTCATTTCTATATAAGTTTTATCACTTCTTAATTTGGTATAACTTTGTATCAAGTTTTGGCATCACTCAACAATTACAAAGTTATAACAGTAAATTTGCGTTTTGTTATAAGATAAAGATGCAGTCATGCTATTGTTAAAGTTGTGAAGCGGTCGATTCTGAGATTTCTGCAGGAGAATGCAGAATGGGGTCCTTTGAAAATGGCGTATAAGTAGTAGTCTATAAATAATAAAAAGATAAAACAATCTAATATCGAGTATATTATATTCAGTATATATTCATAGTATGCATAGTGTATGAAGCTTTGAATTGTATGTGTTGTATAATTATATTCTTAGATTTCAAATTTGGCTGAAATATTCGTTATGCAATTAGGTACAGGTATACTTTTGTTACTACTGCTATTAAACTATAAAATTTTTAGCCAAATTATGACTGGAACTAAGGCGATCGTCAGAATCATGAAACCGGATTTTTTTACGTACGTATGTGGGAGCTAAAGAGGTAAACATGATCTAGGACGTACAAGAGGGTAAGAATATGATTATTCTTACGAAGACGAATAGGCAGCCAATTGAGTTGTCTGCGATGACTGAAACATGATCTTTGCGTAGACTGTAAATGAGTCTGATACATAAATTCTGTAGGCGTTCCAGCTTATCGAGTTGTTCAGAGGAATCTAGAGAGACATTTTTGGCATAGTACAACAGAGTGATTATTATAATTATCAAGTTATTTTCCTATTTTTGTATAATGATGTAGTTAAATTATTTTAACAAGTAATAGTTTAAAAGGACGAGTATATCATGATACTGCAGCTTACACCACGCAACATTCAGAGATACTTATTGAGTGATCACACTTAATTACGTTTCGCGATGAGGGGCTATTGTGCAGTGTTGGGGTCTATTGACTATTGGGTGTTAATTAAAATTGTACATCGATAAATCTTCACCCCGTGCGAATTCGACGTGTGTTCGCTCGGGCAATTACAGGCAATTTTGTCCGGGGTCTCGGCATTATTGAAATTATCTTGTAAATTGTAACAACAGATATAGACGCGAAAGTAGAAAGGTACAGGTATCGGATATTGGTATGTTTATGATTATTGTCCGGGGAAGGCCTCCCTGTGTATATCCAGATATAACTTTGGGCAATACTGGAAGGTCTCCGCGGATCTTGGGGTGGATAAAAGATAATTCTGAGGCAGCCCCCCTCTTCTATCCCCTAAATAGGCATGCGGTACGAGGAAAGACGATCTGCTTTATAATGGCTAAATAGACAATGTTGTACCTGAAGTAGAAGTTAAGTCTCCGAAACAGGTGTGATTGCATTATACGAGATATGAAAGTAGGCACAAGAAATATGTGTAAGGATAGAGAACATTGATTCTTTTTTCTTTATTAGTCTGCTATTTTCATATGCCACTAAGGATTTTATTCAACTTAGAACGGCAAACAAGCTGACAGCCCACCAATAAAAAGGGGTAACTGTCGTCTATAAACGTGAAGAGTACCATAGACAACAAAAGTATACTGTGTCCTCATGATATTTTTAATGCGTTGTCATTCCTGAGGATTTAAAGTATTGCACCCCTTTACCTTGTAATTTTATTAGTTGTTTACTATTTGTGCCAAGTATATAGTGGAATATAATAAATAGTCCTATTTTATTAGACTTTATTTTCTTTTAAAATTATTTGTATTTTAAACCATTTCATATATCAAAACAATTATTCTTTATCATTCCACATAGCATAATATGGTCATTATAATTACATTGGAGTAGCCATAATTACTTATTTACTGATAAATAATGCCCATTTCAATACATTTCTCCTTATCATTTTACCTTCTTTTAATATTTAGTTACAATAATATCGTTTATAAGAATGTTAATTACAAAAGTCTTTACCATAGATAGTATTAAAATAAATTATCGTGTAGCGTGGAGGGCATACGTGAGGGTGATAAGTAGATACGGAAATATTTTAGTGATTCATCTATACGAGGGTTGAAATAGTTTTGTAGATTTATTGACGCAATATTTATTTTAAATCGACTTGAATAAGATCTCAGTTTGAATGTATTTCATTTCTGTGTACGTTATGCGTTATCTTTGCTAATTTTGAACTGATTTTAATTTTGTTTTAATAGCAGAGCGTGGGTTGGTTCAATTCTATTTTTGAAAATTGATTGTGGTTTCTGTGGAACAACTTTTTAACTGCAATAGAATTTAGGATTATACCTAATTAGGATTGCTAGTAGCAATCTTAACTAGATAGCAATATTTGTAATATTGTTATTAAAACACTGAAAGCTCTCCACGGATCTTGTTAAAATAAGTTTTCAAAACGTTTATGTTTTTATGCATAAGGAGGTTAAATATTTAATGATTTTAAAAATATGTATGGTACTACGTTTTTATATGTAACTTAGAATAGCAAATAAGCTGACGGCCTACCTGATGGGAAGTGGTAACCGTCACCTAGAGACATGAACAGTACCGTGGATATATCAGACTATACTGTTTCGCCCATGTTACCCTTCCATGCGTTGCCATTCTTGAGAATTAAGGTGTTATACCTCTGTACTTCAAATCGAATATCCTTCAAAACGAAACATAGACGTGCAAACACAACTGTTTCACGGTAGAAACACGAAAGGACAGAGGTACCACAGCAAACGACTTTTGTACAAAGTTTCCCTTTGATAATCTCGACTATGTAAGAATGTTTTAATCATCTCTTTTGTACTCATATATTGTATTCAATGGTTACATACTTTAATTATGTTATAAAACTTATATTTCTCGATGCATATTTCTGTTTGAAATATCTTTTCGAAATACATCAAATGTATTGTATTAATTATGAATGCGAAATTTTTAGTGCAATGTATTAACCTTGTAATTCTAAATTGAGATAACTCAATAAATATTTTATGAACATTGGTATCTTTTTTTTTATTTGTTAACTATTTTCTATGAGTTGGTTTAATGTCATTATTCTAAAATCACACAATATATTACACGAGGTCCGTTTAGAATCGATTTGCTTTTAAAAGTTCTGTATGTTGAAAAAAAGCCGTAACCATGGTCCTATCTATTGTTTCACAGATTCACATACAATTTCCTAGAAATGTGCTCAATAATGCACGGTATCTATTCGTTTCCTTTTTGATAATAAAATAAGAATTCCTTTGCCTGCCCATTGTTTGAAGGCAAAAATAATATTTTTAATCGTTATTACAATGATATTTTTTTTCAGAACTGCTAGGCTTGGAACCATTCTATTGTTGTTTTGACTGCAGTTAGATACAATTCTATTATTTTTGACAATAACAATTGTCTGTCCGTACAATATTGTACCTATTAAAGTGTCCTTGTATTCAATTGAATTTAAGTATTTGACTAATAAGTAAAAAAGAAAGGTAACTTTTAAAATTACCTTCTTGAAGATTGGTTCTACATAATATTTATGAAATGAACAAGCTGACAGCTGATTTACGTAATTGTTTTCTTAGATTTCAGATACCTAGAAATTTACCTTTAAATTTTCTTATAACTGCAATATCTTAGACATTATAAGATATATCATGCCGCTTTATTAGATGTCGCTTCGGAGAATAAAGTTGTTATGTCTCTCATTAGATATCGGAAATTATAGATTTAACTATTTGACTAACATTCGTATCTAATTCCAGTAGATATTAATTAAAACATGCTTTTATACGATAAGATGTTCGGATACGTATTCAATATTATGAAAAGATCATAAATAATATTTTGATTTATTTAAAGAACAATGGACCAAATACATTAAAAAACTATTCAACACATATAAATATTGTCAATTTAATTAAATTATGAAAACAGCACTTATATTATATTTATGGGTGACGGCGGAAACAAATTGTTTGCTGTCAACTTTTTTTTTATTTGAAAGGGATGGTGTGACGTCATCCAATTCTCCGACCCAAAATTTTATGCCTGGAAATTTCCTACGGTACATTGATGCCGGATTCGCAGAAATTGTAATAGCTGTTTGTAGTTGCATTATTTAATTTATCGATTCTTCTTTAGTTTTAATTTTTTTTTTAATTTTCTAACCTTGTACTTGTGAACCTAATGTTTAGAGATATCGAGAAAATCTTTCATATGTTTTTAGATCCAACAGTGTTTGGGCGTTAGTCTGTCATATGGAGAGATACTCTTTATTGATTCTTTAAAAGATTACAGTAGTGAACTTTGCTAGAAATTAGTCAGAAACTTTTTTATATATGAGCAAAAGATAGATTTAAGTTTTAATGTAACACGTAAGGGATAGAATACCTACTTCATAATTCCATTAATATGAAAAAAAAAATTGCTACAACTCTGAGAAATTTCCAAAATAAAAGAAACCCTTTTTATAATAGGGACCTGTCACAACAGGACCAATGCTTAATCCACCCGTATCAATTCGAGAGCCCGTATGGCCAAATTCGCCCACTTTACCCCATTTATAAAGATATCAATAACAAGATAAAAGCCACCCTACGCAATCGCACGCTATTTCCAATATCCAAAATTTAATTGATTATTTGTGAAAGAACAATTTTCTGGCAAACCGCTACCAACTTATTATGACACCCTTGGATTTCATATTATTAGGGGTTATGTAAACGTGGGATTCGCTTTCGTCATGATACGATTATTTATGACGTGTTGTACTGATTTTGAATATCTAAAAATATATATCTTTACTTATATATCTTTACTTCTAACTTTTTTTTAGCTATTGAACTGTTTTATCACTGTCTTTCAAACTATTCCTAGTTTGAAAGACATTTTGAAAGACTCTTTTATGCTACATTCCTGTAGCATAAAAGAAATAGAGAAACAGTTCAATAACTAAAATAGGTATAAATTTGATGTTTTTATGAATAAGAACGATATATATATATATATTATAGAACGTTACAGAATTAAATCTTACTAATAAATAATACAGATAGAATAAAGAATACTGACATTCATCGTAGTGTTAATCTCTGTCGGTTTAGAATATAACCATAGATAAATTACGGTACAGTTAACCTAAATGTAGCTGATAAACATAAACATTTCTATGGCACCTTGGTACAATATCTGCCATTAATTGTACGGATTGTTTTGCATACAATTCACATGGGTACCATTTTAAAACAATATCTTTCAATCGTCAGTTATATTATAAAACAAGCCAAATTCTCAGAATAGTCTTCGCGTATTGTAACCACTCGTTTGCTATTTATAATTACGACTCTAAAGATCACGTATTTAAAAGGCTTATGCGAAGACGCGATATAACCGACAATGAATTTTACTCGATTGACAATAAGGTTTAAAATGGTATAAGTTTTATATTTATTGTGATACTATTTCTTAAGCAGGTAGGAATTTTAAATTTCAATGCGATCTCGTCTGGCGACAACCCCTGCGCTGGGCCGCCAGTGCCGATGGGGTGGAGCGGTGCTAGTGTAGCGTCACCTCCCGCTACCCGCTCGGATTGTTTATCTCTGTCTCGCCTATTATTGTCATATCAACATTCGAACTTTGCATTTTGTTTCCAATTTTCAATTTAGTTTATATCGGATGTCGGCAAGAGAAGGACGTCTGGCGCTTGGCCATAGTTCCTCGCGCACGTGTTCATGTCGCGTAGCGCATTTTATATTTTTGATTTATTAGTGTGAAGTGTCCAACTTAATTGATATTTGACAAGTGTGATATTAGATTTAGTCAAGGTTTTCTCAAATGGAATTTATGGATTTTATCAATACCCTCATGGAGGAGCAGCGTCAGGACTCGACACACCGTAACGAGTCCTCAAAAATGCCGAATTTTTTTGAGGTTGATAAGAAAAAGGTGAGCACTGAAATTTTATTAAACATTTATTACATTATTGAAAATAATATATTTATTCGATTAAAATAAATTTTTAATCGAATTGTTGTCGTATGGTGTTTATTTCCACGTGGTGGGTAAGTGTTAAATGTTTAAGTTTATTATTAACTGTTTATTATTTATGTATGTTTACTGTTGTTTAGTCAGTTATATAATTTATACCTAAACTATTAATGTAATTAATCTTAAGATATTAAATAATAGTAAGTAAGTATATATTTATTTTTAAGCGTTTTCCAAAAGAGGAGGAGGTTCTTTATTCGTAGAATATTTTTATGTATAATTTTTGTGGAATCAAAAACTGCTTAATGCGATGCAAAATTTTCATGTAGGTATCGCTTTTTTGTGAGGTAAAATAAACTTGTAGTAACTTTTGTCTAAGTCTCTGATAAGATGTAGACAATATCTAATTCACCGACTTTAAAAAGGAGGAGGTTCTCAATTCCATTGCACTTTTTTTTGTTTGTTACCTCATGGGAGACTGTACAAAAGTCGTTTGCTTGGGTACCTCTGTCCCATTTCTGTTTCAACCGTGAAGCAGTTGTATTTGCATGGCTGTGTTTCGGTTTGAAGGGTGGGATATGGCGTGAATTTACAGGGTACAGAGGAATAATACCTGAGTCCTCAGGAATGGCAATGCATGGGGGGTATCATAGGCGAAACAGTACACTCTGTTATTTCCATGGTAGTGCTCATGTCTATAGGTGACGGTTACCACTTTCCATCAGGTGGGCCGTCAGCTTGTTTGCCATTCTAAGTTGTATAAAAAACAATCTCCGAAACCGATTTGGAGAATTCTTTTTTTTATCTAAATGGATATATTTATAGATTTGTGCTATTAGAAATGTTATCAAATTTGATTCTGTAGTTTAGTTTTTAAATGAAAATAATTGGTTTTGTCACAGTTGAAGTCGGTTTTTAGTAGGGCACATTTTTTTTATTCTTTTCTTTTCATTTAAGAGTTTTCTCTTGTCGGTGCAACTAATTCATACATCTTCTTCCAGCCAGTTGTATCCCAGGCCATATCCTTAATTCATATTTTTTTTATTATAGCTGCATGTTTCATATTTATAAATATTATATTTATTTATATATTAGTTATATATTAAGTTTAACGATAATTATCTATTATCGATAACGGAAATTCTATATTATATTTGAATCAAAATATTTATTTTATTATGAGAAAAGACTAAGTAATTAGCCATTAATGAATTATTTACTTAAATTAGACTTCATATAAATATCATTTACATATCGACTTAATGAGAAACTAATTACAATATTTGATTTATTGTACATATAATTAAATTATTAATTAGTTTAGAGTCTTGTTTTGTAATTTTAAAGAGAGATTGTACATATTTTGATATCTGCTTAAATTATACTTATATATTTTTTGAATTATCTTCTTACAACGTTTTGATTTGTGTTGCTTTAAACTTACATATGTCTCACATAGTAGGTATATTTAGTCTGTTTAATAAGAACTTTGAAAATGTTACTGTGGGCGAAAATATGTGTATATTAGCAGAAGAAATTTAGAAGACTAGGGCCATGAAGGGAAGCCAGAGAAGGCGTATCGATAAGTAAAAAGATCGTAAGGCGTAATTTCGATTAAATAATATATATATATATATATATATATATATATATATATATATATATATATACACTTCAATAAATTTTTACACAGGTAAATAGTACCTACATACCTGCTTCTTTATTGTCGATGTTTCGACATGGCTTGCATCACCTCGTAGTCACGACAGAACTGAAGTGAGCGCTGTCTTCGTCTGGCAGCTCGCACGGTCTCTTGTGGTACCCTCACTTACACTGTCACCATTTTTATCTAGAGCTACCCTACGCACCGCACTTACGGTATTCACATTGTGTTTAAACAAATTATTGCGTGTTTTTATTGCACTAATCATTGGGTCCCATGTTTATGAAAGCCTATATCCATTTTTCCTATTGAAATTTTTCGGATTTTTCCTAATTTCACTTGCTTCACGTACTATCCGAGGATAATAATGATGCTCGATAGATAGAACCTTCGGGTTATGCAGCTCAATCCAGTGATTAGTAGATCTTTCTTTCTTTCTTTATTCCTTATTGTACACAAAACATACTGTTAATTACAATTCATTATAAACATAATGTACAAAGGCGAGTTTATCTCTAATAAGAGATTTCTTCCAGCAAAACCTTTCCATGTTAATTGTGTTATTTTAAAAATAAAAATAGGCAGTCATACGATCTGCATATATTGTGTAAACACATAAGTTATGTATACACAAAGAATAATACAAACTAGACATTATAAATTACATAAAATACCCTGTAAACACACACACTCGCGGGCACATACCGATGAGTGCCGGAATAGACTTGTGTCTGAAATCGAAACTTCATTCCATTAAGTTTCGATCTGGGGTGAACAAAATCTTGTCCAATTTAACCCCAAAAAGACACAAGTCTGCGCGTTTACCGCAAAAAAGACGCCGTTTGTCGTATCTCCTCACTTTCAGGGCACTTCCCTTGATAAAAAGTCGAGTCTAGGAATTCTGGGCGTTGATATATCTTGCGACGTCCAGTTTTGCGGTCATCTGGAGGAGAAGGCTAAGATAGCTTCCAAAAAGTTAGGAGTGCTCAATAGGGTGAGACGATATTTCATGCCAGAACACCGCCTGAAATTATATAAAGCCCAAGTCAGGCCGCATATGGAATACTGTTCTCACCTGTGGGCAGGAGCGCCACAGTACCAACTCCTTCCGTTAGACCGCATTCAGAGTCGGGCGGCTCGAATTATCGATAGTCAACGCCTTACTGTCCGACTTGATCCACTGAAACTGCGCAGAGATGTTGCATCTCTGTGCATCTTCTACCGAATTTATCATGGGGAGTGTTCTGAGGAATTGTTCGGATTGATACCTGCTGCTGATTTTCACCACCGTACAACCCGCCACAAACTAAAGTTTCATCCCAATCATCTGGACGAGTGGCGGTCTTCCACCGTGCGTTTTTCAAGGCACTTTCTTCCACGCACAACCATTCTTTGGAATCAACTTCCAGCAGCAGTATTTCCGAACCGATACGACAACATAACCTTCAAGAAAAGAGTATATTCCTTTTTAAAAGGCCGGCAGCACACCTGCAATGCCGCTGGTGTTGTGGGTGATCATGGGCGGCGGTAGTCACTTACCATCAGGTGAGCCGCATGCTCGTTTGCCCCCTGTGTTGTAAAAAAAAAATAAAAAAAAAACATATACTTACACAAACATACATATACACATACATATATATACACATATAAACATATATAAATATACATACACATATACATAATACGTCAGCATAGTGATAAGTAATGCTCTCTTAGACGACTTAGATCTGTTTAATATTCTGCGATTTATTTGTTTGCCGTTTTTTAACTGCTGCTATATCGAGCCTTTTCAGGAAGAACATCGTAACCGCCATTTTGCATATTTTACAGGAGAGGGTTTTTTTTAAATATTTCTCAAAATATTTATAGCATCAATTTCAAATTTCTACTAAGTGTTATGTGGGCACCTCCCTATTACTTCAAATGTTAAGATTTGTATCAGTACTCTAAAATCACATACATTTGTCGCTTACGTTAAAACTGATGACTGTTATTAGGTAGAGCTGATATGAGTATGTCGATTACGATAATTCCTAAATATCATGAAATAGTAGAAATAATTTTTTGTGAAGTTTTTTTTAACTGTATTTACGAGATACAGTGATAGACAGAGACGGACAAAGTGTCAGAAGTACAAAAAAGTAAAAAAAAATAACCATTAATCACTTTTAAGTGAATTGGCTTTATTAACAAAATGAAATACCAAAAAAGACATAACTCAGTCGTCGTTTTCATTAGTCTCGTTCTCTTGTGTTTTTATTGTAGGGCAAATCCAGATATTCTTTTGCATATACTTCTGGTATGACACCTTTTTAGCACATTTTCTTTAAATCTTCATATTTTGCCTTCGAAATGGGATTTTTTTCAGTGATAGCAGTCTTCGGTTCACGAATGGCTTGTTGATTGAACATCAACAGCTTATTCGGGTCCATTATAGTCGTATTTAAGATAGAATTTGTCGCCTTCAATCGTTCAATCAAATCTAGCGTTACGCAGCTTGCTTGTTTGTATTTTAATTTTGTTTGGTAAGAAGGCTGTTGTATAGGAATTTCAGTCTTTAATTTCACTATTTTTTAAAAGAATTGTCTCATATTTTTTGGATTAGTCCGAGCATTTCCAATCAAAGTTTGCCATTCAGATGGTGCCTTAATGGTTCTTTTCTGTACAAATTCTTCTATTGTCGCATGCACAGAATCTATTGGCATCATACATCTGACATGTCGTATGTCCAGGAATAAGAAAGTTTATAGTCAGCTTTTCAACAAAACTCGCATGATATTGTATGAAATAATACAGCATTAAAATCATGGTTTTATTTTTATTTTGTCCTGCACAACTATCACAGTATAATGCAATTTCATTTTGAGTCCTTCTCTCGTCAACCATTTTAAGGTATTTAAAGATAATAGTACAGATTTAATTTCTTCTTTTCGCTTTCGTTTCATTCCAAAGATAACAAAATGCAGATCTGGTACCGCTTTCATAAATGCTTTCATTATAATAGCTTTCGAGTATAGTAGAAATTTACACTTTGACTGTGAGGTGTTGTTAAGACCTTTTCGAGATCATAGCTCGCACATAAAAAGTTTCTGTAGTCTTTGCTTATTTTTTGATCCTCTAGAAATAGCTTTAATGATCTTTCTTTGTTCTTAATGTGATTCTTGTAAGCAACTGATTCTATCGTTTTTTTCTTTCTTCATCATTCAAATTTTTTATTCTCTCACATTGACCACATTTATCTTTCTTTGGTAAGTGAAATCCTAAGTTAAATTCAGTTTTAAATATTTTTCTAAACTTTTGATAACTTACTGCACCTAAATCTTTCGTTTCATCATCTTTCAAGTAAAAGTTTTTATATAAATAAGTCACATCCCTAAATTCAGTTGGTAAGTACAATTTATTACTATTGTTTCTACAATAGTGTGATTACCCGACAGGCAACTCTTTTATAAATTTATTTACGTTTTGAGTTTGAGATTGATTGTATTTATTTGAAGGCGTGCTTTTGCCGCGTTGGTCAGGTTTTAACTTAAACTTGCAATTTTATGCAATTTAGTGTAACGCAGTGTCATTTGCGAAATATCAAAAGTTTTCAAAACTGCTGGCAACTTTTCTAATATAGTTATCAAAGTTTATGGTATTCATATTTAATTTATTTGAGTATAATAATGTTACAGTTTACGAACAACCCAACGCAAAACGCATTTTGTTTCTACCGCAAGGGACAAGTTTAACTTACGTTGCATAAATTTATTATCGTAAGTGCCAAGTAGGAAGCTTACAATAAACTTAAGAACCTAGTACTATATTGTAAGCGACAGGTATTATACTTACGATCTGTCAGTCGGTGGAGGTTACGTTAAAAAACCGAATGGCTTGTAACTTACGATAAAAACAAAGAATATTAATAAAGTTAATTACATTTCTAATTTGAACTCTAAAATAAGCTATAAGGTGTAAAATCAGTAGATCTGGCGGTTCATATTAAAAAAAGTTTTTGGAATTTTTGGCGCTTACGATCTTCTTCCTGAAAAGGCTCGATATGTTCTTTGCCCCTTTCGGCTATGGTCCGTTTTTTTTTAATAGATGAAAATGGAATGGTAACGCCGCCTGAGCTATCGGGATACGCTGGTGGGGCACCAGTGAGGGATGATAGTTGAAGATAAGATAGCTCAGTTGGTCCATCGTGATGAATTCATCAAAAATTTGCCACGATGGTTTCCAGGGGAAACTACGTGGAGGTCGACCTGTTAGGATATATTACTAGTAATAGGTATGTTGGACCTCATTATTAACTATGCTATGGTCCGTTTATTTTGGTCTATATACGAGCTACCACAGTTAGTCTATCTTGTGAATGTCTGGTGCTTTTTATGGAAATTATGGTGAATATTTATGCAATATTTTTATATCCTTAGGTGAACGCAAAAATTAAACAACGTGAATGTTAAAAATTAGTTTTACAACTATTTTAAAAACTTTTTGATAAATTTTATATTTTATAAATGTAATTATAAGTTACAATTATAAATCAGATATATAGGTATTTACATATTTAATTTATGATTTATAATTTACCTGCAACGCAAGTCGCTTTGAGTCCCGACAGTGTATTTAAAATATTTTATTTTTCTTTTGTATAAAAACCATGGAGTTTTTATTAGAAAATTAAAATCGAACTCTCGTTCGAACTCAGTATTGGTAGATATAAAAAACTATATAGTATACCTATGTTGTAAATTTGAAATTAGCAATAAAATAGAAGAATTACTGTAAATGATTTATGAATATTAAATTTCTTAATAAAATCTTGTGCCGATCTGTTTAAAGGGACTTTTTATGTGGAAGTTAATTATAGTTTTAATATAAAACGATACCAAATTAATATCGTGAAGCGGACGGATTAAAAAATGGATTCGATATAAATTATAATTATTTATGAGGCATTTAATAGGTGTTTAATCTTGTGTCGTTGTAAAATGAGTCCAGATTATATAAGAAGTTTTGGTAATGCGTATTAAGGAATAGGTACCTACGTTTGCTACCTACCAAGGTGCATAGTTTCAAGTTGTAGCTATTTTGCTATTATAGTAAGTACAACAGTATGCAATTTTTTTACAAATTTGACTATGAATAAACCATTAGTTAGTATTTTACCTGGGTGCTTTGTGTTATAACAGAACAATATATTTTTTTTTTATAATGGTCGAAGATAATAGTTACCCCGCCTGCGCTATTCATTTGCAATGACGAAGTACCAGTAAGAATGAATTTGGGTCAGTTGGTCCGGTATTTGTCATTTCCTGACTACATCTAAACTGTTATACTTAAATTAATTAATGACTCTTTCTAAACATAAGAAAGTTTTCTTTTTATTATCATTTTAAATCTGAAATCATAAAATCGAAGATAGCATGTTTCAAGGAGTACTCAATTAATTTTCTGTTACGTGCTTTTTTTTATTTAGTCTTAATACAATGAGATTGGCCATGTGGTGATATGGAATAGACTCCCTTCCCCCCTTACTTTTCCGTGGCTGTCGTAAAAAGGCGACTAAGGAGGGATGGGCAGTAGCGTCCCTTTTAAAACTTTAAAGCCTAACTGCGGTTGTCAATTCGCCTGCTAAGCATGGCAACTACTGGTAAAACCCCTCAAGGGGAGGCTTATATTCATCAGTAGCCAATTAAAGGCTGATATGATGATGATGATAAATATAATGAGATGTGATGTCAGCCAGGGGTGGTCAATCATCGGTCCGATTAAATTTTACGATCCCCCGTTTTATTGCCGGATAATGCGTGAAACGGATGATTTTATAACGACACATTATCATAGTGATGGGATTAAAACCTTTTTTATCCGGTTTGATTTATATAATATTTTTTTGTGGTATTTTATCGCTCTGAATAGTTTTGAGGATGCGTCACGATGCAATCTTAAACTGTATGTAGTATTTACACTGATGGATATATTATCGGAATAATTTTCATTTAAATTATCACATTTGTTTATAAATATACAGATATAAATATACTAATGTTTGTTTAAAAAGAAATAATATGTTGTTAAAATTGTTATTCTAGCAGTATTCCTATTTAAGATTTCCGAATGCAGGGTTAAACATTTTAAAATATTTCTTACTACGGTTGCCAATTCCCCTACCAAGCGTGGCAGTTACTGGTAAACCCCTCTAGGTAGAGGCCTATGTTTAGCAGTGAACAGTTAAACGCTGATATGGTTATATGATGATGACACGCCCTTTTCTCATATCTACTAAATATACTAAAAAAATCATAAAAGTTGGTCAAGTCGTTTCGGAGGAGTTCTGTCAGAAACACGGTGACACGAGATTTTTATATATGTATTAGATATATATTAATCTGTTAAGATTATTTAGGATGGTTATAAAATGATATTTTATGTATATAGATAAAGCAGAAATAAATTATCATTGTTAATGAAAAACAAATAAACGCCTTGCTTCGAACATTGCAAATGCTCAAGTGTCATTTTTATAAGCAAGAGAGCTTATTGTTGAGCGCGGTAAGAAATTAGCATGTCGCCGCGGTGTGGCCAGCCCTGGATGTGTGCAAACATCTTTGGACACGCGAGGGTTCGTTATAGGGTCACCACATAATATAATTGTGACTTATTATTTTTTTAATTACGGTATGCAACTAGGAAATTAGTGCTACTCATGTAGGTAATATTATCATTTTCGTATTTTGTAATTTATTATTTAAAGAGAAGCATATTCTTCTTGTAATTTAAATTATTCTTAATAGAGTTCTTATTAGAATGATTAAATGTCAATCAAAATATTACGAGATATTACTGAAGAAGATCCTTAGAATATATTGTAAAGGATCAAGAAAGTATATTAACAGAAAATTCTTTTATGTTTGGCATATATTGAACTTCATTATAATTGAATAAACAGTTAAAAGGCCTAGAGGTGTAAATAAATAATCGGAAAAAAAATATACCAACAAGATTAAGAAACAGACTATCAAATAATGTATTTTTTGTGATAGACTTAATATTGGTTTTATTCTATTATTATTATTATTCTGTCTATTCAAAAATGGGCAAATCGTTATATACAATATGTACAATAAAATTATTTTAGGTATTACAATAATAGACACATAGATACTCATTATTGTTGCCTCTAAAAGATTTCAGTAGTAAATATAAACACAAGACAATATCACACTGTAAAAGAAATTACCAGCCTAATTACTAAAAGCGATTTTTTCCAAGCAGTCTTTTATACACACATGATACATTGCTTTTTATAAGAAAAAAATATATGCTTGTATTCTCAATTCCATGATGTGAAGGAACTAAAATTTTACATATGAAAAATTTAAATGGAAACAATTTGCGGAAATCAATAAAGAGCTTATGCGACAGGAAGTAAAGAAAATGAATTTTGTGTCAACCCTAATTTGCACACAAAGGTAATCCGGGCCATTGACCGCGCACACCTGCACACAGCGAGTCCATTCGCAACACCAATAAATGCAGGTTATTACATGTGTGCGTTCATTAGGAGGTTGGCGAAAATCTTACCTTTTGTTTGATCTGTGTGAAAACTGCTTTAACATGTACTAAAGGATCGGTAGAGAAGCAATGATTTATAGGAACTTCAGTGACTATTTTAAGATGTAAAAAAAAGTTAAAATTATTAATTTAGTCACAATTTCTTACAGTAGTTATAAAATACTTAGTATTTTAAATAATAGTGTTTCCAAATTGCTAAAAAGAAAATACAAAGTCATCGTGTCTACCAAAATTTATTTTCGAAACAATATCGTTTAGGGTAGATACATAAGCATCTATTTAATTTATATTTGGATGTTATAGATAGATTGATCATGTCTGCGAGTATCATTTTTATATTGATTGTATGCCAGTATATGCCTGATGGAAAGTGGTAAGCGTCGCCTACAGATATGAGGACTACCATGGACATAACAGAGTATGTTGCCATTCTGAGGACTTAGGTGTTATTCCTCTGTACCCTGTAAATTCACTGCTATATTCCACCCTTCAAACCGAAACATAGCCATGCAAACAACTGCTTCACGGTAGAAACACGAAGGGATAGAGATGTCCAAGCAAAGACTTTTGTACAGTTTCCTGGTATTTTATTTATTTATTAGTAGTCTAAAAATCTAACATTTGGTTCATGGTAAAAATTGACCATTGTGTTTGTGTATCGTTTCTTCTATTAGTGATAACCACTACCGATAGTCGTTTACGTTACAATCAGTCGCATATCTTCTTATTAGAAAAAAAACAAACTAATAGATCCAGAACATTTAAGCTATCACTTTTATTTGTCTGTCGTACGTCTTATACTATTCATAAGATTTCGCCATTCTATACATATTTTTTTTTTAATTCGTAATTCAAACGGACAATATTAAACATTTTTCATTACAAAAAAAAAATATCTGCCGAAAAAATTTTCATCATTTGCGGGGGCTTTAAGAAAAAATGCAAGTACCTAACGTTAATAAGATCTATTTAGTTACCTAAAACTATTTCTAGCTTTTTTGCATCAATATGTATTCATTTCAATATTTTTACGACGCAAGTCAATGGATGCGTTACGTGCGCATATGTGCGCATCTCGCGCCCGTACGCTAATGTTCCTGGCACGTTCCGAATGATGTACTTAACACCATGATTCTGTTAGGCCCAGTTTGACATTGTAAAAAAATGTAATATTAATTATTTACAAGAAACAACTCAACTTTAAGATTAACAAATTTAGCATTACGATTATGTACAAGTTTAATAGTTTCTTTTTAAAAAGAATCATGTAATTCGTCCCTGAAATCTCAGCACAATCTGCGTAGGTACATATACTGCGTCAAGAGTAGCAGATAGATTAATTGAAATATTAATGCGACATTATTTTATTTTCTTTAATGATAATTATTTATTTATCTATATAACGTAACACGGATTTTTTAAAATAGCTTTACGGCTTTCGATGACATGGCGCTAGTGATACATTTAGCGTGAAATGTCATATTTCAATATCGAACGATCGGAATTAATTTTACGTTCCTACTGCACTAACCATCTCTATCTTAATCAACCGCAATTTTTAAATTTGGCTCCGCGATTATTGGGGCGTGTGGTCCCAGCATAGAATGGGCCACCCCTTTCTATTCCTTTAGTGTCATAAGAGGCGACTAAGGGAATTTAATGGTCCAAGTATGAGTAGCAGCGATCCCCTTAAAACATCACTAAAGCCTAACTACGGTTGCCAACTTACCTGCCAAGCAACACAATTATTGGCAACATCCCCCTTATGAGGAGGTCTATGTCCAGTAGTGGACAGTCAACGGCCGATATTACAATAATAATTATTAATATTGGGCTTCGACAAATATATCTACTTTAGCTAGATAAATTTAGAAGACAGTTAACCGGCTTTACCTCGTCGTATGGGGTATCTCACACGAAATAATCAATTACTTTTTAAAATGTCCTTTCAATCTTCGTCTTATTCCTGAATAGAAATTCTTTGCCGGTTTAAACCGCAATTTATCGGTCAAACTGATTCGAATGAACTTAGATTAGAATAGCTTTTCAAGTGCTGTAATGTTATCATTTAGTACATAACTATTACATAAGTCGTATAGTTCTTTCACTTAGCAATTTCACACTAAAATTGTATTTGATATATATTTATTTATATATCACATTATCATATAGTTAATAATTTATTTAGAAAGTGAATTCATTAATGATAAAGCTTATATATACTATCAGCTCTAATGTACGAGTACAATGAAACTTAAATAAGAAACTTCGAATATTATTAAAATAATGATTTTATGATTTTAATTAATTTATTTCCCGCGGGAAAGTATTTATTCTCATACGCACTCTTATATACACTTTATATTAGGATCAAAAGTGTCTAATTATTTGTGTATCAAATTTCAAATTTTCTTTTGTGAGATTTGCAATTTTCATAGGATTTTATTTGAAAAATCTATGTTGAAAAAATAATAAAAGAAATTAATAATATACCAATATTGATAGGATATATGATGATAAGTCCAATTTACCTCAACACTGATTCACACTGGAGCGAACCAGTTATCGGCGGCTCAAACCGGACAGTATCGGTTCTAATCGGCTTAATCCCCAGTAGATAATTGCGGAGTGTAATACAGGCTTTGTGGGCGGTGGATTACTCCGCCCTAGCGATTGCCATCCGCCTTACGCTCCGATTGATTCTGAAACTTGTCTTTTTAATTGTAATTTTTGTTAATTTTTATTATAGTCAACATATTGCCTATAAAACTTGTATGATCAGTAGTAGTATATATTATATGTGTATTACGATTAATGGAGGACATATTAATCACCAATTTAATCATCATCATAGAAGAGAAGTCACAATTAGTATCTAGTATGTAAAACATAATTCTTAGAAAAGTAAAAGATACATAATAGATGAACATGATTTCATTTATAAATTATTTATTTATTTATAATATCTATTTATTTATTGTTATAATAAGTACCTTGTAGGGCAGGAGTAGAGAACAGTGTCAAAGATCTCTATCCTTAGATATATCTTTATATATTGTTTAATTCATTTCACAACTTGCTTTTATCACCGGAAATAATTATACGCTAGTTTTGATGAATCTTAACCCTCACATAGCACTATTTAATAAATTAATAATACTACCTTCAAATACAATTTTTAAATTTACAAAATAGTTCTTATTTCAAAACTTATTTTTATTTTTTTTTTTCATCCGAATAAAATCACATAATCATACTAATATTTATAAAACAAATCTTGCCCTCTGTACACTAAGGAAATTAATATAACGTAGCATTACGAAACAGTCATCACGAGGGTTCCGCACAAAAGGACATAACAGTCGATACACCCAGCATATTTACTAATCGTCGCCTGGTCCCCCAATACACGAGGCAGATAATCGGGCCCCAAAATGTTCATCTAATTGGAGATCAAAGAGAGGGCGTGTAATCGCGTATACACTGTATACTCGATAGTTACATGTGGGGTTATAGGGACCAACTGGAAGTGACATTGGACTAGTACGCTCGGCACTTTAATAATTTTAAATTGTGTTCCACAAAAAATCAGTTCTTGTATTTATTAAGTAAATTTACCGAATGGATTTTGATAAAATTTCTATGATACCAATCAGAATATACATATATCTTTTCAGATAAAAAAAAGATTTCTAAATCGGTTTATAAATGACGTAACAAACTTAAAAAATACCTCCTTCTTTTTTTAAGTCTATTGCAAACATCAATATTTTAGATAATATACGATGAGAGGATACTTCCTCCACTGCTTTTCAATCGACTTAAAAACGAAATCTTAAATTATTGCCTTTTATTAATTCGATTACTAATCTATTAATTAATAATCGGATTAGTATGCTGGACGTGAGTTAAGTTATTGATAAATACACAATAGCTCAATTTATACAGCCTGCATTAATAAAGCAGAGGAAGAAGAGAGAAGGTACCTCAACTTGTTTTACTTTAACTGTAAGACGTTAGTGGGACTTACTATTGTCATTCTAAATACTTTCTTGTCTCATCTAGTGCGGGTATAGTCTTTGCGAGCATGCGTTGATGACCACGGCCTATTGTTTTTGCCGATTACGCGATTACTTGCCCGGAATAATGCCACGGGGTGGTCATTATTCGGCTCCATATTATGTTTGGACGGTGGGCATAGCTTTTATATTGTTCTAGTTTAGTGCCTCTAGTGCCTAAGCATGTAGTACAAAAGGCAATAAATAGATGTTGTTCTAAAAAAACATGACTCACGGTTTAGTAAAGAGAATAAAATGTATTTAATTATTAATTTTAGCATACATGTTGTTAATCTTTGTAATCCGTATTATTATTAGAAGGGAACAATAAAGAGTTTTGATTCCTTTATTCATTTATCTATGAACGATATGTTGCAATGACAAATTAGATTTACAATATTTGAATTAAGAACGCGGAGTACACGGAATTGCGTAACTACTAGTGTAATATGATTTTGCTCTCCAAAGAAAATGATAACTTTAAATCACCACAAAACTATTAACAATAACTTATTTAACACAAAGAATCATTAAAATCGTTTTAGAATTTGGGCCGATATCACGTAATGTGCACGCAGTATTTAAAGATTTTGTTCCACAAAAACCATCGTAGCAAAACCATGGGACCAATCTGAAAGTACACATATCTTTTCAGTCAAAAAAAGAAATGAAATCGGTTTAGAAATGACAGGAGAGAGAGTTATGCAACAAACATAAAAAAAAAATAGAGTTATGCAACAAACATAAAAAATACAACCGAATTTAATACCTCCTCCATTTTTGAAGTCGGTTAAAATACAGAACTAGAAAAATTTCTTTTTAGTTCCCATACTAAGCATATCGAGTGCAACTTATAGTTCGAGAGTCGCCTTCTATTTTGTAATACTAACACTTTCCCTGGGGAAAAAAACAGTTTTACTGATAATACTCTTAAAATACTCTTAAATGATATTACTTAGTTTAACTCTATGTACATTTGAAAATCATTATCCTCTGTCCAGTATAAATAAGAAGACAGGGTTAGAATGTTACGTACGATAGATACAGTTAGTCTCTCAATCAATACACCTATCAATTTCTCAAAGTGCTCGATACTCAAATGAAGTGTAATTTTTGAGCAAACATCGAGGAATGGGAAGCATTTAGCGCTTCACTTGTTTGTTGTTATCAGAAGAAAGCGCTCGATTTGGACTTCATTATTCGTAAAACAGTCATCAATGTTATGGTATAAAGTCATAATTTTTATATGGTTACTAGTTTTTACCCGCCAACTTCTTATGCGTGACCGAATTTATATAAATTGACCGGGATAATTTGGAATAAAAAAGGACACAGTAGCCTATGTCCTTTTCCATGCTAAGTATTACATGTATTTTAAATTCCATGACGATAGCTTGAGCTGGTAAGGCGTCAAAAGGTAACAAATAAAGAAGCATGCAAATTCCTTTGGTGTTGTGGATGACCATAGGCGGCGGTAGTCACTTACCATCAGGAGAGCCGCATGCTCGTTTGCCCCTTGTGTTGTAAAAAAACATAATTAATTTAATTACCAGAGGGAGACTTTGTACAAAACTCAATTGCTTGGGTACCTCTGTCCCATTCGTGTGTCAACCGTGAAGCAGTTGTGTTTGCATAGCTGTGTTTCGGTTTGAAAGGTGGGATATGGCGTGAATTTACTGGGTACAGAGGAATAATACCTGAGTCCTCAGGAATGGCAATGCATGGGGGGTATCATGGGCGAAACAGTATACTCTGTTATGTCCATGGTACTGCTCATGTCTATAGGCGACGGTTACCACTTTCTATCAAGTGGGCCGTCAGCTTGTTTGCCATTCTAAGTTGTATAAAAAAAATTATCTAATATCAATGTTAGTCACTAGATATTTGTTATATATAGATATATATAGAAGATACTTGCAAGGTCAACGAATACTGTGAAATTATATAAAAAACTTGTAATCGTTACACTTACTTGTTGGCATATGTACTCCTCTATCGGTGTCCATTAGCTGAAATCTTTTGAGTACACTTAGATTTCGACACTGGACACTGCACTGGTCCGTATCAATTGAGGCTTTGTTTCGGCGGCCAACGCCCTGAGGCACTTTGCCGTGTTTAACTTGTATCATATGTGTGGTTTAAATTGTAGGATATTGCGATTCTTCAGCCTTAATAAGTATGGCAAAATATTAAGACTTTGTTCGTTTTTGCTAGGGTGAGATCGTGTCTTTTGCTCGTGGTCATTACAACTACTATTATTATTTATTATATATTTTTTTAATTAATTTAATAAAAATGTTTCATAATAATTTTGTCAGAGGATAAACCGTCACTCGGATATATTTTTGTCATCGGGTTTTATCTTTTTAATGGACATAGCTGAGATTTAAAATTAACACAAAATTTTTGTTGTCTGCTATTTATGAACTTACGACCTGTATAATTTGTAAGTCAGTAGTCATATTTATAACCTTTTCTTGAATAGAAATTTGAGAAAATAAAGTTTTGTTAACTTTATTGTAGAAAAAACCCTGAATTAAATTAGTAACAAATCGGTATAATCAATCAATTAGTTGAGTTGCCTTATAGTCTGGACAATTACTAGTTTGTTTACATTTTAATTATTTTCTATTAAAATAGACTATAAAAAATATGTTTTCGAATTGTCCATTGGATTCTGTGACTTGTACCACACGGTGGCAACATTTGCTTGCCTCATTACGGCGCCGGTTAAAACTGTGTTACGTACGTGAATCGAACACACCTGCCGCCCCCGCAGTGCTCTCTCAACGCTTAATTACTCATTGTTACTATTTTTTTTCTTAATTTTACAATTTTTCGTTGAATATAAGATATTTTAATTCTGTGACCTAGTTACATGTTAGAGAGAGAATAAGCTGATATAAATAATTATTAACCAGAAATATCAACGTAATCCCAACACTAATGGGACCCAGAGTTTGAAATTTTGCAATACTTGTGGCACAATCTAAAGAATTTACCTGTCATTGAACGGACATGTCTAGATAGAGCAGTGCGTCCCGAATTGTCATGTGAACATTTGGAACGTGCCAAAAGAGTTGAATCATACTTGACGTATTATTATTTATTTCAGTGTTGTGCATAGTGACGTGATATTAATAACTCTTTTAAAAATTTTCACTAAAACGGTATAACGATTTCTTCGCGGGAGATATCATAGAGAACACTTTTTTTTTATAAAACTAAAATTAATACTGGTAATTTCTAATACGTTTTTCATATTTTTTTTGTGTTTGTGTATTTATTTCAAATTAAATTATTTGTGTTTTAATATTTCATTGTTTTTTTTTTTCTTATTTATTTAGATATTTATTATTATAGGTATGTTTTTAAGTAGCATTATTTAGCATATTATCACGTGTTTGTTTACTCGACGCGTACGTTATATTTGGAAATGAAGCCTTAATATATAAATACTTTAATAATATTAAAAATGCCGTGAAATTCGTGTCATGATGTCATATGTCATTGTATTTAGTTAACGGTAATTGAGTAAACTTTTAACATAAACGTGAGCAATGTGTAGGTACTGTTTCCATATCGGTCGTGACGGCTACATAATTTTGTGGTTACATTGACTCCGCAGCCTAATGAAATCTATTTTATGATACATACATTCTAATAATATGTACTAATATTATTGTACGTTGTAATGGTATGCATTTTATGACAGATGCTTTTTATATAGAACTAGCGACCCGCCCTGGTTTCTCACGGGTGCAATGCTGACACTAAATAGCGCCGCCGGCCTCTCATTACATTAGGAACCTCTAAAATTATCAGTGTTTCTCTACTATATTATGCAATTATTATTCATATAATATACTGACCTCTTGAATCACTTAATTTATTAAAAAAACCGCATCAAAATCCGTTGCGTAGTTTTAAAAATCTCAGAATACATAGGGACAGACAGACGGAAACCGACTTTGTTTTATACTATGTAGTGATTGACAATATAGATACATAACCATAATTAATTGATAAGTAACAACTACTAAGTAACTTACGTGTAATTTGGTTGAGAAGGCTCGACTAGTTTCGGAACCATTCGGGACCTTTAGTCTTGTGCGGCTGTGACTTGAGCGCGAACCTGATTTCTTATATTAAAATATAATGCATAATATTATATTATATTAAAATATATAAATGAAACTTCTGATAATAAAATTCTTCCATTAGTTCTCGAACGATCAAAATAATATCGTTTTAATTATGACGAGAATCTTAATCATATAAAGCATATTTTATATCTTAATTCATATATAATCATGGATAAAGCCGCAGGATTTACCTAGTGTAAAAATATTGCCCACATAATATATAGTATTGAGAAATAATGTCAGTAACTACCCAATTTATTTGTATAAAATATTATCATAGTGTTCGGATTCGTATGAATAAGTTGGCACATCTCATATCGCCTTGTCTGGGAATCGAACATGTTAGTCCATTTGTGTAAATTGGACAAATTAACATTTTGCCAATGAGTTTAATGTCTATGTTATGAAGTTTACCGACCGGCAATATGTTTGTGATTATAATTGTATTATTTTTTTTTTAGATATTTTTTATTTAAATGTGCAATTTTTTCGTTCCTTGTTGGTTTTGTAGTACATTTATTTTAATTAACTTATGGATTTAAATTATAGGATACAGAGTTCTTGAAAAAGGAATGAGTACAATGGTGGACTTATTTCATAAAAAAGGATTTCTTCTTTCTTCTTTTCTTTCTTCCAGTCAACCTTTGAATATCTGACAGAAAGTATGAATTGGAGGAGACAGAAAATAATAGATAATTAAAAAAATAAGAAAATAATATGTAGTTTGTATAAGCCTTGCAAAATTAACTGATTGACTACTAATTTACATATATTTTTATAATTTCAAATAATGGAAATAAATAAATAATATTTTGTTATATTTTCTTTCTTAATTGTAACAAAATTTTATGTAAGTGTATCATAATAGTCTACGGCTGCAAGCAATCATTCGTAAACTTGGTATACTTAACTCAGTAATAAAGTAATTGTAATAAAACTAGATATTAGCTTTAACTCAAGTCATTATCTTTATGGTAACATTTATCAGAAGTCATTATATTAAGAACGGAAGCCTAGCTGTTATGACATTGTCTACGAGTATCTACATATTATGAGCGATTGTTCGAAACAGGTCAACTTATCGAAATAATGTTTCGTGTTAAACACTAGAAGATATTACAGTGCCTCTTTTATGGCACAACGATGGAAATGCTACAATGTAATGTAGTCATATTAGAAACTAGGGCTTGTTCTACGGCAGTGGCCGGTTACGAGCTGTATTTATTTTTTAAATCTTTTTTATGTATATATATATGTATATATATATATATATATATATATATATATATATATATATATATATATATATATATATATATATATATATATATATATATATCCGTGTTTGAGAAGTATAGGAGACTGACTCCGGATCTGTGTGAATAGCGTTTTATACTGTTAAAATGACAATTATTATGGAAAAAACATATGCAAACAAATCAGATTATAGTCTACGTTTACGTACTGTTATTATATTTATACCTATGTATAAATAATTAGAAGCCTTGACCACTTATACAGTTACTGTGCAGTTTTATAGTCACATATAGTTTGTATTATGTTGAATCAAACAAAGATTCATGATTGCTTGTAGATGATTTGAGATGTAGTCACACAATACGTAACGTACTTACCGTGTAGTTTTCGTACAAGTGCGAAAATATTACAATATAGAGTTCATAGTAAATATACCAGAGGGAGACTGTACAAAAGTCGTTTGCTTGGGTACCTCTGTTCTATTCATGTTTCATTCCATCAGGTGGGCCGTTAGCTTGTTTACCATTCTAAGTTGCATAAAAAATGAGCAGAGATATCATATCTATCAGTTGAATGTTAATTGTCTAGTAAGAGCGCGTCATTAAAATGTTTTAATATGTTTATATGTTGCTTCAAATATGTTTGTAAAATATCACATCAATAGGATCAATAACTAATTAATAACATTAGTAGGAGTAAATATATCTCTTAATTGTAAATATCTAATGAGTATTCGACATCTAAATAAGTATAAATGACTTAGTTTGTGGCAAACTCAATTGATGCCAAAAATAAATCAATATCTATACAGAACTAGCGAAAATATTATGTAATACATATGTGAAAAACCATACTCGAATTGAGAATCTCCTCCTTTATAGAACCCGCTTAATTATAAAGCTATACGAGGTATGTCCGGAAAGTACGTATAAAAGTTTTTTAAAAATTTTATTTTACAATTATTCAGGTAAATCAATTTTATCCCCTTCAAAGTACTCCCCCTGTGACATAATGCACTTGTGCCAACGCCGTTTCCACTGTGAGAAGGCTCCTTGAAAGTCCTCTGGTTGTAGGTTTCTCAGCTGCTCCGTCGTAGCTTTTTTTATCTCATTTATGTCCCCCAAATGCCGCCCCCGAAGTACCAATTTGGTTTTTGGGAACAAGAAGAAGTCACACGGGGCCAAATCCGGCGAATAGGGGGGGGTGTTCGGTCACCGTAATGGAATTTTTACTCAAAAACTCACGGACAACAAGAGAGGTGTGGGCAGGGGCATTGTCGTGGTGAAGAATCCAACGCCCCTCTCGCGCCAATTCTGGACGAACTCGTGCCACACGAGCTTTGAGGCGTCTGAGCACATCGACGTAGAATTTTCCATCAACTGTCTGGCCTGGAGGGACGAATTCTTGATGGACAATCCCCCGAACATCGAACTCTTTCTCGGCCCTCTCTGAATCTTTTTAGCCACTTGTGGACGGTTGGTTCCTTCACAGCATCATCCCCATAAACTGTTCTGAGATCGGCAAAAATTTCACGGCCATTCTTGCCGAGTTTCGAGAGAAACTTGATTACGACGCGCTGCTCTTCAACGGAAGCGGGCTCCATGCCGACGGGGTTTCGTTAAGAGGTAACTTCACAGATGGCGTGACAAGCCAGTTCGCACCGCACGGCGGTCAGACCAGAACTGAAGCATTGTTAGGGACATAAGGAAGGGGTCCTGCGCTTACCTGGCCTCCCCACTCCTCTTTCTCGCATTCCAGAACACTTTTATACGAACTTTCCGGACAGACCTCGTAATTAGGCATGGGTAATATGGATACCGATCCGATATCTATATATTGGTTTCCTCCGCACATTGACGGTGGAAATAAGGTTATTTCATTTCATTATTTTATTTCCATTTCGATAATGCCCATATCGATCGGCTATCTATTTTCGAATATATTAGAACTCTGTTATCCAATATAATTTTTTGCATAACAGCCTTTTACCACATTCGTTATTGGACTGGTATATAGATATTAATTAACTTACTAAAATATATAGATATTGCTGTATATTACTCACCCCTATTTACAATATCTACAACCGGCAAAATCTCAACGTTACCTTCAGTCAAACTCAATAAGTGTAAATCTATGGGTGTTTCCATAAATATCGTTACATTTCGCTCGTAGTGGGACCTTCGTTTATTTATAAATATCTCTTATATTACACTCTTGAATTATAGCTAGCAATTTGAAATTGTCTTGCGGCGGAGTGCGTGGTTATACCTGGCTCTTTCTGGACCTTCGACGGGACGTCTAAACTGTTATTTAATGTCAGAATCCACTTGTCTACACTTCAAGGCGGCGAAAATTATGTTGTGGTGTTATAACTAAGCAGTGAGTGTAGGATATGTTTTCGTTTTGTGAATTTATTAATTAGTTTTATTTGAATGGACGGTTTTTTAATTTATCGATACGATAAATACTTCATTATCACCATCAAATCAGCCGTTAACTGTCCACTGCTGAATATAGGCCTCCCCCTAATGGCTGATATCATCATTCTTTTTAAAACATTTAAAACATCAATTGAAATGAAATTCTAAAACAGGGTACAGAGGAATAACATCTGAGTCCTCAGGAATGGCAACGCATGGGGGGTATCATGGGCGAAACAGTATACTCTGTTATGTCTATGGTACTGCTCATGTCTATAGGCAACGGTTACCACTTTCCATCAGGTGGGCCGTCAGCTTGTTTGCCATTCTAAGTTGTATAAAAAAAAGACAATAAATGCAAAAAACCTTGTTTAACATGTATTGTTTTTGAAGTCAAATACGTCACTAATAATGATAAAATTCTTATAATACAAGTGCTGATAGACCTATGGGAACACTATGAGTTCCATCACTAGACCTCGACTTTGACCTTATTTTTGGTAATTAGAAAACGATCAGGCACGTGCCAAAATACCAAGACAGGTACATCCGGTGTCTCAGTATCTTCTATCATTCGAGAGGTAGATAATTTTGTTTTTTACGTGTATATAAATAAAGATAAGTTTACTATGCTGAAGTAAATTGTATCTTGTCTAGGCCCTGAGTATTTTTAAATGACTTCAGAATGGAAGAGCTTTTTTATTCATCTGTATTTTTGTATGCATGTACACTATGTTCGCTAATACTGAGCCGATTTCTATAATTAGTTTTAAAATCGATAAAGTTTAATATTTCATTATATTAAGTCGTCTCTGCTTTTTTTAATAAACGGAATAAAATAAAATTAATTAACAGTAAAAAAAAATAAGATTTAAGCCAATCTACACTTTATAATTAAAATTTAAAATTTAAATCTAAATAAGGCTCTTTTTAAAGTTCACAGGACCCTGTAATGAAGTTTTGAAGATAATATCAAATGCACATTATTGTGTATTTTATTTGTCGATGGACACAATAGTCTATCAAATACTTGCGACATATCAAAGTTAAGGGCCGTCGTCCACTAAACACAATAATAAATCATAAAAGTTCATGCAACAAAATGTTTTCAAACAAAGATATCGCGTGACATATAAAAAGTACGATCGAATATAAAAAATGACATTGTTAGATTGTTAGTTGAGTTAATTCAAGAGAATTTTTTCATGGATGATAATGGAATGGTAACCTTCCAGCGTATACCGATAGCGCAGTACTAGTTCACCGCTTACTGTTTTTTTTTTTTCAATATTATAATACCACTTACTTGTTACTAACGTGCGGATAAAACCAGGACAGTTAGCCCATTTTGACGAATTCCACACTATAATTTCCGGGAGAAACCGCGTCGAGGTCGATTTGACTGGATATATTGCTGGTAATGGAAGTTATCTTTACCTTATACCTGAGTTTTCTGGTCACATTTTCGTCTAGTCTGGTTTTCCATAACTCCTTAAATTAGGATAGTTTCTGGATCAGACCTGGTGGAAAGCTATAAAACGCGACTCTACGTAGTGGACGCAAGCTTTACATTTTCAGTAGAACAGACAAGACCACCTTGTCCTATATAGAATCAATTCAGTTGTTCACGCATTGATTTATATCATTCGTGATGTATCAATACAGACGTTCGTATTAGCCTTGATAGTATGGCGCTGTCATTTTACTTTATATCATAGTTAATACTGCTATCATGCAATAGCGTTTTTATAATTTACAGTAACACGATACGTTACGGCACGATTTGTTCAATTTTGGTTTCTGGTAGAGAAAAAATACTTACATTTTTTTTTATGAATGATAATGAAATGGTAACCCCGTCCACGCTAACGGTATACGGTGGCGGGGCTCCATTGAGGGACGATAGGTGAGGATGAAAAAGCAGATCAGTCAGCCCATCGTGATGAATACATATAGAATCTAGCACGATGGTTTCCAGGGGGCACCACGTAAAGATCGACCTGACAGGGTATATTGGAAAGCAATGGGACTGGTAGTCTGCATTACTAGCAATCCCTTCCCCCCAATACTTACAATTAGAAACAAGAAGAAATATGTATACTTTAACTATAAATTATAAATGATAATTTTGCAAAATTTGAAGCAATTCAGACGTGGCAATAAGAAGTTTCATACAAAAATTATCCCTCCTTCACACCACCCTCCATAAGTTTCATGCAAGAAAAAGTAGCGTATAACCGTTTCCAGGCTCACATCTATCTCTATACTAAAATTCATCATAATCGATTTAGCAGTTTAGGTGTGCAAACGTAACAAACTTTCGCATTTATATTAGGATTGTAACATTATTAAAATAAATACATTTATTATTTTACAACGTAATAGAGTTTATATTCCATTCCCGTCTAAGGTCATATCGATAAAATCATACGAATGGCACACTATGTAATTCATTTGATGACATCGCGGCATACTGCGATGATTGGTGCTTATAAGTCGTAAAATAAGCAATGCAGTCGTAAAATCGAATGTAAACTTAACAGGTAACTTTGTTTGCTATCAAAATAGTCTCGGATTGGGCAGGCGTGATAGAGCTGTGCTGTGACAGATGTCGAAATCTATCGATTATCGATAATTTTTCCTAAAAAATTAATAAAAAATATGAAGAGGTTAAGTACAGTAACAATATATACATATTTCTTCATGAATACTCTCACCACACACGGTACACGATACACGGTAGGATTCAACTACTTTTTTTATTGTAGTCATCAGTAATATTTAATATTTATTTATTTCTTATTGCATTCCATAATATAATTAGTAGATAACATTTCAATTATGGACCCTGTTGAGCACAGCAAGTAGGAGAGAGGAGGACAACATTTTTTACTTTAGAAGTTAACATTTATAGATATTTATCACAGAATATATCTATCTAGATAGAATCATATCTACTTAGTTTGAAGTTATGAACCTATATATGTATACTTTATTTGTATTTGTACTCTTTCATTTAAAAAAAGTTAATTAACACAGAATGTTCTTGGCATCTAATCGACTTCAAAATTCACAATATTCTCAATTCGTTTAAATTTTTTAATCAAAAAGATTTTTGGACTTTCACAATTGATGATATATTAATTTTGTCAAAACTTTGCTAAGTTTTGTATAATAATCGTATTTACTTAGATATGGACATTAAGGAAATATATCGATCTTACAAAATGACATGACGACAAATATTGGAACATCTCTAATAGTAGTAGTAATAGTAATATAGTCTTCATAATTTAGTTGTTATTGAATAATAGCAAATCTAGGATTTACGATGCTTCGTCATAACTCTATTAATTTGTTTACAAAGTTTCAATATTGTATAGGTACTAAAATCTATAGATAGAAGACCATTTGAATCTCTCCATAAGTTTATCGTCAAAAAGGTGTATAAAGATTTCTTAAGGGTCGGCAAAGTGCACGTGACATCTCTAGTTGTGCAGTCTACAGTAACTGTTTACCATCAGACGAGCTGTATGCTTGTTTGGCACTTTCGTGGTATAAAAAAAAGTCTGAAATATACTGACCGACTAACGTGGAATATGTAATGCTTACAACTGTTATTAAATACACTCTATACAATTATGGGTACAAAAAAAAAGAAATAAAAAATTTTTTGCCCATAAAAATAATTATAACTGGCTTATTAACTATTCTTATGATTATCCATATTACAGAGATTACATTAAATTTCGGGCACCTTTATAATTTATCGTAGCACGGCACGAGACGATACGTTTTTTAATTTTTTTTTGACGATTTTGTTTCGCAGCAGTTTTTCGCTTCGTAAAGAACAACGGTAGCTTCTGTTGTCAGCCCATTATGATGAATTCGCCAGGAATTAACCATGATAGTTTTCAGGGGAACCGCGAAGAGGTCGACCTGGTTGGGTATATTGCTAGCAATGGGATTCTCAGTCTCCATTACTAACAATCCCTTTCCCCCAATATATATGTTATTGGGCCGATATATAGATATTTGAATACAATATATAGGTAGTTATCAGTATTAGTTTTTGGTGCTTTAACGACACAACTTGTGATTATGAAATATGGCACACCCGTACTACTTGCAAATGTTTGTATCTGTAATACGTTTATTATTGTAATCTTTTGGAAGAAACAATAAAAAAGTATCTATCTATCTATAACCTTGTTTCGATCATGCAGACGAATTCGTAGGCATAAATACTGTTTTACAAATCAAACTGCAGATTAACCATACCGATTCATGTTCGGTCACCGTTTATGCTACGAAATAACTAATAAGATTATGTAATAACAGATTATTATGGGGAAGAATAAATTCTGTTGAATCAGTCGCGCTCTGATGATGTTTTTACAATATTTATTTATTCAAGCGGAAGGGGAGAGTCGGTAATTGGCACACCACAATGGAGATTACGCGGCTTAACGTCGTTTGTGATTCAAATATTGACGGCCCGGTGGGCGAATATAGGAGCCTGTTATGATAATATTCCTGTCATTTCATAATAATTTGTCCAGGACACATTCACACCAAATAGCCGTTGGAGTGTTAACGTCTGTTTTGCGGTAATTGAAATGCATAATATGGCATCTTGAATGCGTATAAATTTGGTTCTGAATGGTGTCAAGAGAATAAATAGTTAAATTATTCGTTTTTAATTATTATTAACTCTTTACATTATACCTTTTTTTTATACAACTTAGAATGGCAAACAAGCTGACGGCCCACCTGATGGAAAGCGGTAACCGTTGCCTATAGACATAAGCAGTACAATGGACATAACAGAGTATACTGTTTCGCCCATGATACCCCCATGCGTTGCCATTCCTGAGGACTCAGGTGTTATTCCTCTGTACCCAGTAAATTCACGCCATATCCCACCCTTCAAACCGAAACACAGCCATGCAAACACAACTGCTTCACGGTTGAAATACGAATGGGACAGAGGTGCCCAAGCAATCGACTTTTGTACAAAGTCTCCCTCTGGTAGATAGACAATTAATATTGTATGTATATTGTTGGCTTTCTTCATAAATAAGGCATAGTGTTGTATACTATTTTCATCTCTAACTATGATAATGTGAAATAAATACACAAGTAACAGGACATACAAGTAATAGAAATTTAAAGACCAATAAGAATTAATTTCGGTCTGTCTGTAATTACACAAATACTATATGTTTCGAATCCTGAAGTATTAATGTTACAGATTATTCTGTAATACCTATGGAAGCTCTCAAGTGTTGCCATTCGAGAGGACTATGGCCTGCCTCCTCCTCTGCACCCTGTAATTTCACTGCCATACCCTTTAAAACGAAGTTTTGAATAGTTCCATAATGTAATAGGTATGATTTATATGTCATCAACATAATATTAGCAGTCAACTGTTTACTGCTGAATATAGACTTCTCCCTATTAGGAGGTTTTGCTAGTAGTTGTCATGTTTGGCAGACAGGTTGGCAATCGCAGTTAGTTAGGTGTTGTATTAAGAAGGACGCTGCTGCTTATTCCTCGACCATTAAGTTCTCTTAGTCGCCTTTTACAACACCCACAGTAAAAGGAGTGGTCCATTCTATGCCGGGACTACGCAGTCATTTATATAGGATCGTATATATAATATTTGATAGTGCAATATGGCCTTGTGCTCGTGTCAATAGTTAGCGTAAGCATCACCCGCTTGACTTTTAATAGCGGCTACAAGCGAAGCTCGCATCAATCTTCGCGATCGTCACTGTCGGCGCAGACTTGCCCCCCCCATTCGATTAATCACACGGACGTTTTCGATTAGCATCGGATATCCTAAAAAATAAACATGATCTAAATTATGACTCATTCTAAATTAATATTTGCTATTTGCACTTATAATTTCTAAACAGAGCAATGTGTCAACATTTCTGTTTATATACCGAGGATGAAGTAAGAACCGGCTAACGGACAAAGTAATAAATCAGTAGAAGAAGGAAAACTCGATATAAAATTAGACTATATCCTTCTCTTGTGGTACGAGACCCGTACTTTTTTTGATGAGTGAAAATGGAATGGTTACCCCGTTTGCGCTATCGGTATATGCTGGCACGACATCAGAGAGGGATGATAGATGAGAATGGGAACAGGCCGATTAGCCTATCGTTATAAATTTGATATAAATTTACAAGGGAGAACCGCGTGGAGGTCGACTTGACAGAGTGTGTAGCTAGCAATGAAGCTATTAGATTAGATCCCATTACTAGTTAATTCCTTTCCCCCAAGTCCATTCAGCGAGGGGGTGTTAAAGGTAGTCAATGACTTAAGCTAAGATATATAAAGGATGAAGTCAAATTCATTACATTCCTTTAGGCAAGTGTTATGCCAGTGGTAACTTCTTATTCTTCTGTTCAGTTTTTTTATGTAATTTAGAATGGTAAACGAGCTGACTGCACACCAGATGGAAATTGGTAACCTTCGTCTATAGACAAGAACAGTGTAATGGGCATAACAGAGTTCCCTGGTACAGTACTTCATTAAAAGAATGCTAATGTTTTAGATTTCAGCTCCTATAGCATTCTAGGGTTGACAATGCAAGTGTCAATTTTTGCACACTGTGACCCGAATGCGTCCATTACTGATGGAGCGCACGTACAAATATATTAGAAGGAAACAGGAAGTGTCAAATGGCGTTTCGTTGTCTTACCACGGCCCAGTTCTTCGTAGCGCTAAGTGCCTTGATGTAATTGTTCGGGCAATGCAAATAGCTCGGTGTTTGATCGCGTGTAGGTACGTACAGTGCGGTGCGGCGCCGTCTTCGCTTTGGGACACTTTTGCCCATGCCTCAATGTAAACCGGACGAGTTGGACGTGATTGCTTAACGGGTTTCCCGTGTTTGCATTGTGATGTCAGATCAGTATTTCGCTGTTAGTACTGTATAGCGTTTTAATCGTCGAACGTGTGATGTGAGATCTTGTTTTATGATTTTTGTTAGTTTTATGTGAACTTGACGTGTTTTGAGTTATTCATAACAATCGTCATTATTCCTTTCTCTGTATTTGTAATTAGCGACCTACCTTGACTTCGCACGGGTTTTTTTTATGGGTAAAAATGGTATGATAACCCCGCCTGCGCTAACGGTATACGCTTGGGGAGCACCAGTGAAGGGTAATAGATGAGAATGAAAACAGGCCAGCCCATCATGATATTTTCATCAGAAATTAACCATGATAGTTTCCAGGGAGAACCGCGAGGAGGTCGACTTGGTTGGGTATATTGCTAGCAATGGGATTCTCAGTCTCCATTACTAACAATCCCTTTCCCCCCTCTTCGCACAGGTTGATAGAAAATTATATGTAGCCTACGTTAATTGCTGTTATTGTAGCTTACTATAGCTAACTTACTATAAATTAAATCATCTTCTTCCTACCAATATCCCAATTATTATTTGGGGTCGGCGTAATATGTTTTCCTCTTCCATTCTTCTCTATTCCTAGTTATTTCCGCATTCACTCACCTTCTGGCCATATCACCTTTCACACTGTCCATTCTTGCTTTTTAGGTCTTCCTCTGTCCTTATAGCTATCTACATTCATCCTTAAATGAAAGAATTTTTAAAATTGGTTATGTTGTTTAGAGTTTACCCATCTATCAGCAAACAAACAAATAAATACACAACAAAATCAGATCTTTCCCCACTATAATATTAGTATAGACAACATAAAATTTCATGTAAACTTGTAAAAGTAAACAATAAAGTTACATATTTATAAAGAAATAAAAAATAAAATCAGTTTGCATTTTTATTATTTTTCCCAATTTCGTTTTGTAATTGATCTGTAGATTTATTTACTATTACCGTGTACCTTTTTATTTTTAATTTTTTATAACTGACTAAATTTTTTGTGTTGTTATTTTGTGAGAAAAATAAATATATATATTTACTTAGTATCCTAACTTTTTTATTTTTAATCTTAAGAGTAAGAGAAAATTGCAGTTAATTCACATAAAAAAAAGTTCTTGTTCCGCAGTGCACTTTCCCGCGCATTTTCCTAACCAATCGAGCGTTTCGCCCTTTATCGGTTGAAGCTAAAGTGATACAAGTCTTTTATCACTATTTTAAATTGCAGAGTACACTTAAGTGCCGGATATCGGCGTAATTATTTGCAATGACACGTTTCTCGCAGCGGGCGTGAATTATAAATTTAGGTACATATAAACATCACAAATACCTATCACAACATTTACCTACATATATTTTTATTAACATATATGCCATATAATATTAGAAAAACTGTATAATAATACATTTATGACCTCCGGTCAATGATTGTGCGTTGTTTGCATAAGACAAAGTCGTGTCAATTTTGATAACGATTTTTTAAAAAAGGCTCGTGTATGTTTGTACCTTCATATTATGTTTATTGGCTGGTAAATATTAGTATCTCTATTAAGATTAATACAACCATGAGAGGAGCTTGTTTGTGAACCAGGCCATGAGTCAGATGGTAGGTACGTAAGTAGGTACTTCATAAACTATTTGCCAGATATAATTGATTGGAATCAGCAAAGTTTTCAATAATTGGAGAGATATTTCAAATATTGGAGTTGCCGTTTTGAAATATCAGTAAGATGGGTTACGAAGTTATTAATTTATTATTGATACATATGATATAATGATTATTTATATTTTGCTGATATATAGGTAAAAATTATTTTATAAAAAGAATATTAATTTGTAAATATGAAATATTTAAATATAAAAACGAGAACAATAAGCATAAATGAAACAATTAAAAAATGTATAATAAATGAATAATGTTGCAACTATTATGTATATATAAGTAACAATAGTAAAAATATGTACATATAGCTCATAAAATTAACACTATTGTTTTTCAATGATGATTATTATAATTATATGTATAATTGTTAGATATTAATGCAATTCCTATGTTCTTTCAAGTATGCGGGTGCACGTGGTCTCTGTGCGCTCACCGTTACAGAACATTTCCTATACATTGGAATATTAATTTAATTCTCAAACAAGACGACCAATCTAACGCAGTGGTTGATACGTTGTATTGCGTAGTCGAGGTCCCGGATTATTTATGTCATAACATGCTGTAATCTGCGGGTTTGTTCATATGAATTATGAATAAAATATTGCGAAAACGTTCAAATGCAATTTTGTTTGTTACGAAGGTACTAGGTTATGGGTCTTTTAAAGGTATTGAAGTTATACTATCCTTTGTAGTATAACATAGTATGAATAACACAGTATCTTATCTTGTAGTAAACATTTCCCTAAAAAACTCAAATTATTCTATTTCTCTGAAAATTAATATCGATTAGGTTGATGTAATTTTAATTTTCTAAGTTGCCTAAATCTAAAACTCTGACATATGTATATGTATGTAGAAAATATATTTATCAAGTAAAGTACTTTACTCATTTACTTCCTTTTTGTTACAGTTATACGAGATCAGCGACGACCCACAGAGGAAGGAGTTTCTCGATGACTTATTCTCTTTTATGCAGAAACGAGGTAAGTCTATTTTCCCACAATTTCGAATCGACATTATTAAACATGTTTTGATTAATCCTCTGTTACAATTGATGTTTCTTGTAATTTATCATGAGCCTAAATGTTTCATTCACGATCATCGATTGGAATGATATGAAACGTCCAGATAGATTAGACCAATGCAGTCATACAAACTGTTTCAAATGAGAGTTCTGGGTTCAATGGACCACAGATACAAATCAGATATAAGTTAAATCAGTCATTGGTTGTATAAACGGTTTTATATTGTGGAGATCGCTGGTAGTGTGATAAGATCACGGGTGATTGACGACTTGGAGCCGTGGTACTAAAACTGTTCGCTATTAATGAAATACGGAGTGAACACTCAAAAGAATATTAGTAACATCTGATACTGTAGCGAATGTAGAATATGTTATCAATTTAATATCTTATAGTATCTTTAATGTACATAGCATAATAAGAGGACATTCTTCGGCTGGATTTTTTGCGACAATTACAATTTAAAACAGGTTTAACTATGTTTTTAGTTTTATAATAGTCCACTGCAAATTTTATTACGGTTATAGTATTTTTAGAAAATGTTAGTAACTTTTTAATTATTGTTTCATGATCTTAGAGGAACTTTCACATTTATTATTTAATTATTAATTAGTGGCGTTGCATATACAAGTGTGGGAATTCGCCATATGGAACTCGACCATAAAGATAATCATTATATTTTAAATATCATAATAGAAATAATTAAGCAGGAGATCTCTCGATCGCCTCGGGCGTCGAGATCGTGCGCGGGCGCGTGATTGATAACTTCACATCCCTCTCTTTCTCAGTTACACATAAATCGATCTGCCGTCTCTTTTTAGCATTAATTGATCTCTGTTGTTAATGGCGCCAGCATTGTCGCTGGATAGATCATGTTGATATCTAACCGCCTTGTTGTTACTCAAATCAATAGTTTTTGTTACTGTGTTCTTTATAATTATGAATAGATTAATTTTAGGCTATCCAACTAATTTTTAATAAAGAAGTTATTTTATTGCTTAATTATATTTATAGTTAAGGCTAGCTTTTAGCATGTTACTTAGTACGCGTGGATTTTGGAAGTAAAAAAACCATTTAATAGGCCAATTTTAAACGACATATCGAGATAAAACATATACTAGATTTTAAACTAGACCTTCAGGATTACACTTATGTAAACCGAATCCAATTTCATGCAGTAGTTTCTACCAGAACAAATATACAGACTGATATACAGACATAACTAATTACAATTTTATTTTATTATCAAGATAACAATTATAATCTCTACTTGTTCTAAAGACACAGATAAAGACATAAGATTATCAAAAATCGTGTCGCGAAAACGCGGTTACAAAAAGTGGGAGTAAATTAATGACTACGCAATTAGATATAATATTGTTAGATGAACAGTTGCTATATGTATATCTAAGTCTTTTGCTTAGCTCTTGTAAATTGCATTATAAAATATAAATAACTAGTGATCCGGCCCGGCTTCACACGGTTTTTAATATTAGTGTAGACATTATGATAAAATATTTACAAAATAATTCGAATATATAAATAATAAATAACATATCTATTTTCGTATGCAAAGTACTTGGTTGTATAATTACATCGACAATAAATAATAGAATTTGTAGAATAATTTAATATATCGAATAAATTATTAAATATTTACGAACATTAAAGTATCATATTTTAACCACACATTTTAAAACACCATTAAAATTTGTTACGGCGCTTCGTAATAGTATCCTCCACACGTTGAGTGTATCACACTTCGCGATCAGAACGGCCCTGCTTATCTTGTTCGGAATAAATTATTATTCAATTTATCACATCCGAACGTACCCAATAAACTTCTGGTTGTTATTACGCGGAATAAGATAACAGCGAGAACTAATCGGCACTTGTATGAGTTTAAACGAAAATTAAATTAAGATTAGTTGTGATTTAAAAATACATAAAAATTAAGTTACATCACTTCTGTGCTATACTAAAAAGTCGAAGAAATATTTGATAAAAATAAGAACTAAAGATATTAGGAATTCTTATGCCACAGGGCGAACAACTTGAAATTAGTAGAATTAATTTATTCGACCCAGGTTAATCTCGCATATTATGTGCCTCCATCACTCCGAGTGATCTCTTCGTATTAATAATGTTTTATCATTTATTATTGCTCATGAGTAATGAAAGTTAGCCCGCCACGCCCCGCGCCGTCTCTGCACTCTGTCTTCGTCTGTGTTTAAGAAAAAAGAAATTAAAAATTTGTTTTTTTTTTTATATTAATCTTTGACGTTTAATTTAATGCCAGCGACAAACGATTATGTAAATGTTGATCAAAGTGTTTAATATACCTAGCTTGGTGGGTGTTCCAGAACTAATTAGTTTTTTTCATATTGTTGTTGTAATTAGTTGCCATTGCAAATAATTAATTATTTGATATTATTATAATTTTAAATGTTTTATCTGTTTTACCGGTACCGTCATTACGGTTTGAAAGTTTTTCAGGAAAATTACAAATAATATTAAATCAAATTCGTGACGAACTATATATCTTTGTATAATCTTCATGTTTGTGATTATTTACATAAAAGTTTGTCATGTCCGTATTAATACATATATTAGATTAAGCAATAAATGTGAAATAGGTATAAATTAATTAATTAATTTACTATATAATTAAATTTTGCATTTCGTACTGAGTTGATTACTGTTCCACTTTTATTATAGGATCACTTTGTCTATCTGTTTTCACGTCACACTAATTTAGGTCCTATTGTGGCTTTATACTATTCTTATACCTTACATAAAAAGTAGGGTTTTTATTAAATTAGCAACGGACGGAACCCTCATGCCTCGCATCCTACTCGCACATGTCCCGGTTTTTTAAGATTATTATCGTAGTCAATGAGCATGTAAGTGGGGGTGCGCGGGGTTGAGGCGTGAGCTGCACCGTGTACCACGTGACCGTCTCGTTAGCAGCTGATTGATCGGCCATCGGTCCGCTTCTGCTTATGTACAGGATGTGCACTAATTCTGTTGCGTACAACGACACTGGTCCACACAAAACCGGATAAAATTAACCTTATGTCAATGGATTAGGCCTTGATCTTGAACAAATTGCAAGTGTTACTCGTCATCACTATTTGAGACGCGGTTGTAGTTATTTATCTTTCGTTCAAATAATTTAATAAAAGTCTAAACAAGATTTTCTGTTATCTTATTTTAAAAATATTATAAAATTAAATGATGCGTTATTTTAATAAACATTTTTAAATTGTAGAAAATACAGAAATTACTTTCTAGTAGTTAATGTCAATTACTTAAAAAAAAGGACAAAAGTATAGGTTAAGTGTAGGTTTATTTTATAATGAGATTTTTAGTAATGTCTAATTTTCAATATTAAAATTTAAAGATACAGAAATTCACGATTTAAATTTGTTAAATTAAAAAAAAATAGGTATTATAGATAGAATAATATAAAATTAATTTTTTGATGACCATTTTAAAACATCACCATGTAGATCCACACCTATTGTTTCACTTGTTAATAGCGAGTGTGGTATAACTAATAACATCTCATTCGGATTCATTTCCCGTGATTAATTATCTGTTTAATCGATATAAGATGTTGTGCCAACAGCCTTCTCATGTTTCTACCTACTTGTGAACATGCAACTTGCACCTTACTTAGACCCGGTAAGGTTCATTGTTCATTGGTATATCACTGATGATAGATTAGGTTAAAGAGTTGATCTATCAATTTTTTTTCATTTCATTGAAGATAGCTTTTGTTGGGGGTTTAATTGGTGTCTTAAACTGGCTTGTAGTTAATTCGATTTCGGGCTGAGCCGGCGCTCATTTGTTTTTGTCTGCTTACTCTTTAGTCGGACGAGTGTTAATCTAAACTTGATTGATTAGATGAGACTCGATATTTTAGGGCGGGGACGTTATTACGATTATTCCATTTTGAAAGGTTTGTAACCTATGTGGATTTAGTCGACAAAAAAGGAATTTTGTGTCTGTGCTTATTAGGTTTTTAATTAGATAATTTTCATGACGAGCGCATGTTAAACTTGGGTACAAATGTATATTATGATAAGGTCCGAACAAATTCATTGAGATTTTATTAAACCCATATATTTTTATACTAAATAGTTTTGTGTAAACACTCTGGGCTTATAACTAATAAAACCTTAGAAATACGTTTTAAAACGTATATTTTCAGACAAAATAAAGCGATGGTGAGAGTGCTCAAATAGGAACATCTTCCATCAATTTAATTTTATCGACTTAATTTTTTTTTAGAATATGTAAACCTTGTATATTTTCGTAATATGTAGTTTATAAAGATAACTTAGCTAGCCAACTGGTAAAAATATAAAATTGTTGTAGAGGTACATTAAAAATTATAAGATTTAAAAATAATCTTTACCCGAAGAGCTGAAAATGGAGGGCCAGACTAAGATCTGAAATCGATTAGTAGAGAACTTTAGTATTATAATATTTATTCTTGGGATATGACCTCCGTTGACCCTAACATTGGATTATTTTTGACTTTTTTGAGGAAAATAAATGAATAACTAGGACACTGATTATATTTTAACCGACTTTAAAAAATGGAGGAGGTTCTATATTCGTAGATTTTTTTGTATGTTTCCTGATTACGCGAAGATGCCTAGACTGATTAGGAAAATGATTTTTTTATCCGGAAGGATATACTTTCGGGTTGGTCCCATAGACATATTTATTAAAAATGGGTTCAGTGGTTTAATTTTTAAATCAAAATAACTGTATTATTTAAATAGAAATATTGGATTTTGCCACGATCGAAGTTTTTTTTTGTAGAACAAAATCTTAAATTATATATACACTATACTATATTATTATTATAGTATATTACACTGGTTAAACTAATGCGTATTGTCACAGTCGTCTCAGTTTTAAATAACTTTAGATTAATGATCTGAAGTGCATTCCGATCAGAATGGGGGGAAGATAGATGATCCGAAGTGACGTATGGCATGTTACGCGCTAAATTATGCCGAATATCATTGTACGCAATGTCATAGCTATTGTTTAGAAGGTACACAATGTACCTTGATACATACATACATATATATATATATATATATATATATATATATATATATATATATATATATATATAATATATAATCATCATCACCAGTCGTTTTTTTAGCACTAGCTGTATCTCGCGGCTTCACTTGCGTGAAGTACTCGTATCATATGTGATAAGTTAGGATATAAACTACTTTATAACAAATTTCATTTAAATCCTTTCAACAGTTTTTGTCTTAAGGAGTAACAAACATCTATAAAACTTTCGCGTTTCTTTTATTAATACAATTATCAATCTTTGTTTCAAATAAGTACGCAGTTCCTTATTTTGAATTAAAACATACTATAAACAGTAAACAGTGCATTCCAAACTTTCATCACCCTTGCAAATAACAACAGAGGAATACCCATTGAACTTGTGACGGTCATCTAGTACCAATAACGGTGGGTGACGCCAGTCACGCGGGGTAACCGATTTCAACCCCGCGTGCCACGTTAAGCCCTATTCACATTACAATAACCGGAAAACGGCTCGCGTATCCGGATGCAGAGCGATACACAAATGTACGTCACTGTTTGCTATGTAGTTTCAATATTGCCACAAAGAAATACAATAATAAACTGTTTTCCTTAAATTAGAATAATATTATTAAAAAAAAAACTGCGTCAAATTAGACAAAATTAGTATAGGGTTAATATGAGAAGATCGAAGTCGGTGGAAAAATTTTATTTGTAGAATACAGTAACGATTGACCCGGTGTTTGTTTTTTATATATAGATAGATAGATATATACTCTTTATTGTTTCCTCCATAAGATCTACTATTGTGAACTTATTATAGATACAAACAATTACAAGAAATAATCACAGTGAGAAAACAATAGGCGGCCTTATCGCTAAAAGTAAAAAATCATATACTCATTTTTAACAAAACAATGTACAATTAGAACGTTTTTAAGTAAGGAAGCGGTGGCTCATTCTCTACCGGCACCACATGACAAAAAGACCCTTACGGTCGTAAGAGGCGACTAAGGGAACTTCATGGTCGAGGAATGGGCAGCAGTATCCCTCTTAAAACATCACCAAAAGCCAAACTGCGGTTGCCAAACCGTCCTCCAAGCGTGTTTACTTTTAGAAAAAAAGATTTTTCCATAAGGCTGTCTATGGAGGAGGCGTATGTTCAGCAGTGGACAGATAACGGCTGATGTGATGATGATAAGGAATGTTCGATTGTTGTAATATTCTATGCTTTATTTATATAAAATTAAGCATTAATTTATATAACACTCACTGCGCCTGTACGTTTTCCACGCGTGATGTGAATAAAGTTTATGCTGGAAAATGGGGAAAATAAAAACAGCACACGACAGTTACGATGAATAGATCATGGAATGGTAAACGTTTAAATAACTTTAAACCTTATAGATATAACCGTAGCACTTACATTTAGTTGGTACATGCAGCTATGTTGTTATCATATTAGTTTTTTTTTTTATTTTTCTCATGAAGAAGATTTTGATAGAGGTATAATTAAATTGTATTTACTAATATTTTATAATATTTTTTAAGCAAATATAATAGGGCGAGCTCCTTAAATCGCCTGTTTATTGGTGCCTTTTATTAGTTTTCCCAGAAACGAAGTCAGTGTTCTTTTGCCTAGTAACATTTATTTGTTTTATTGTTTTTCCAATATTATATTCTGTTCGTTATTATTCCATGTCTATTATTAATACCATATAATTTTTATATCTTCATTTTATGGTAGGTACAGTGGTTTGTATTCACACGGTTATGAAAGATGCATGTGATGTCACTGACAAGATCACAATAATAATCTTTGTATTGTGCTGTGTTACTGAATGTTTTCAATTTTCATTTCATATTTTTTCCCTGTGTGACTATAATTTAAGATTGTTATTGTTTATCAATCAATCAATCAATCATTTGTTTGCTATTTATTTAGTTCATTTATCAACAACACTATCAATACATATTTGCATAGTATATTTAACTTCCTGATAATATTAATTACAAACATTAATTAGTTATGTACACATATATACAGACAGTTACTGGTGTCGATACATTTATTTCTATGGAATACATTTGACACCGTTAATTTTAACTATGCCATGGTCAGATTGAACACGTTATCATTCAATATGGTAGTTATTATTGTCGCCGAAACCCAAAGTATACAGGTAAACAGTACAGTCAATTTGTTTACTTTTCTGTCCATTCCCAGAAGGTACTCTATAAATTATGGTAGGGTAACTGTCTACTAACTTATTTATATTTTATCTAATTTAACGTAAAAAAATTTTGTAGGCTTTTAAGTGATAGGGAAGAGGTCATTGGTATTAATTTTACTATAATACAAATAGATAGATAGATAATTTATTTACATTACTTACAGCACACAAATTACAATAAAAACATACACATAATACACAGTAAAAGAGGTAAAAGAATGAAAAAAAAGCAACAAAAAAAAAAACAAAAAGCAAAATATATAAACCAACAATTTCCTTTCTTTCCTTTCCTTCATGCGTGTACCATAGTACAGTTTAGTTACACAGCTTAGTCATCGATTCAGTTCACATAGATTTTGGAGACTTTTGACTTCTATTTCCGGTAGCATACTGTCTTTATAATCCAAAATTCAAGTTTTAATACTACAATTTTAAAATAGTAAACGTTGTAAAATATGGAACATTAGAATATAATTAGATATATTAAGGGATGATAACATAGAAATATGACAGAACATATGATGTATTAATAGTAAAACTTGCCATAACTCTAAAAATGTTCTATCCTAAATGTACATAAACTTAAAAAAAAATTTACTATTACCTCATTATATTCAATTATTGACTTCTCACATGTAATTTAAAACCTTGCTTTCACAATACACATTCCTCTAATTATTCAGTTTACACATCTCTTTTCCAAATGTAGAAGCAGCTACTGGTCTGTTTGTCATTGGCATGCCTTTATCTTTTTTAACCATTACATTAAATAGTCGACATTCCATTTTCAAAATTCATATCTCGAACGAATAATTTATAAAAGAGTTTTAATAAAATAAAACACTTTCTCATTTCAACGGATTCCTTTAAGATTATGATCGATTATTTTTGTCGTGTTTTCACACAGTCGTGAAAAATTTTAGAGACATTTCGTCGTCGCGGTCTCGCGGGCGGTGGCGTATCGGGATCAAACGCGCGTCGGCAGCTGCTTGATTCTTAGACAAATAAAAGTGGAATTAATCAATGTTGTCGTAGTGATGGGAAATGTGTGGTGACAGACGTGACGATAATATTTAATGAATGTTTTTATAGATATGTTAGATAAATAGTCCATTACAATATACGTCAAATATAATTAAATAAACTTTATATTCGTTTATATAGTTTCCATTCTTATAACCAAAAAACACTATATTTTTTATTTAAATTAAAATTCGAAATGAAAAAGTTGAATTTAGAATATTATTATCAATCGTGGTTTGTCTAAACGTATCGACATCGACACAATGTATCCGTCACTAGTGAACGCAAATGAACTGTCCCGTGTGTTTCCTGTTAAGTGTGGTCGCCGATTCGATGCTAATCTCGCGCCCGAATGTGAATTAATATATCAAAGTCCGAGCCGAATCTTCGCGTTACACATTTTAATTTAATGAAATTGTCTCATCGCCGTTTACGACTCTAGTAATATATTTATCTCGACTTAAACGTTCCTTTTGTTTCATTCTGATCTGAATAATTTTCTCTCTATTCTTTTTGATGTACCATCGCTATACGTTAAGCTCGAGCGTTACGTTTTATGTTAAAATGTATCATTTGTTATGTTTTATCGCGTACAAATTACAAAGTAGTTTGATATGAATTTTTACGACGTCCTAATGAGACGCTTGGAGTCCGTAAGGTATTATGATGGTAATGTTTATTGTTTTGTGTATCCGTATAATATGATAAAGGCGTATCTGAAATATGTTCATATTTGCTTTAGTGTTATGTCGAATTGTCCTCTCATATTACTTGTTTTCCATATTCTTCAATAAATAGTCCAGTTTCATTTAAATTCTTGTATCTATTTTATATTATTTATATAATCATCGTTAATTAAGACCGGTAATGTTTTCATACGTATCATTTTGTAAAAGTGATCAATTATTATTTTTTTTATTTATATTATAAATATGTATTTGAAAATAATAAATTTATATATTAAATAAAATTATACACTTGTCAATTTGGGAATTGGGGATTATTGTTTTATATTTTATATATTATCTATTTATTTTATATTTACTAAATATTTTGCTATTTTAAATTAAAGTCTCCATACAAAAATATTTTTCAATAAAACGCGTCAATGTCTCTAATACAAATTTTGGTGCAAATGAAGGGTTACTTCGCTTCACTTGAAGTAAACATTAGTCATGACATATTTTGTGTACGCAGATTATGTTTGAACTACTGATATGAAACTGTTTCGGATAATACTTGTATAACGGTGATGAACATAAATCTTTTTTTTTTATACGACTTAGAATGGCAAACAAGCTGACGGTCCACCTGATGGAAAGTGTTAACCGTCCCCTATAGACATGAGCAGTACCATGGACATGGACACACACATACTGTTTCGCCCATGATACCCCCCATGCATTGCCATTCCTAAGGACTAATCTGCCATCCACTTAACAATTGTTGTATAATGTGTCGCAATTGATTAATATTGTCCTTTCGATTTAATTTAAAAACAGAGGGTCTACCATAAAATATATTTCGAAATTTTGGGCCAAACGAAACACAAATGTTAAAATTACGAATACATACTGTTTAAAAATATTAAAAAAAAATGTTAAAACATCATTCTTTTGGGCTGTTATGGTAGGGTTTATGACGAACGAAATGTTAAGCTCTATTTACTGGGCCGATTTTGGTACGAACAAAAACACGAAATTGAGCCCGAGAATTCAGAATTTCATTCATTGTAGACTCCCAGATTTCCCGTCATTAATTTATAACCTTAAAATGTTTTAACGATAACTAACCCAAATAAAATATATACATGTAAAATAAGGAAGAACATGATAATATTAATATAATATAATAATTTGGCATACATGTAAGTAGATTAAAAAATATATTAAGTAAAAAAAAATGTATTAAACGGCATTGGCTTCCAAAAGCATACGATGAAATAGTTTCATAATTATTTTAAATCAATTAAATTGACTATAAAATAATTTGTGTAAATGTCGTAAACCTCACTATGAATTTTAGATTAAGAAATTGTGTTCTCTTTGATTTTCTTTTAATCATAGTAACCTATTTGATTATCACGATTAAATTATAACTGTAGATCAAAGAACGTTGATCCGGGCTGTTGGTGACGGTGCCGCTGGCCACTATGTGGACATATTTCATTCCGCTAAATTAATTTCGCGAATAAATCACGAGATAAAAGTAATTTTTGATAGCAATCATACATTTAAAAAACATGTTGCCTCTCATCCGTAGAACTATTTACATGCAGTTACTTTCGTAGTAACTAACAATTTATTATAGACTAGATAAAAATGTTTTTAATTAGTTTTTATTTAATTAATTTTAATCTTTCGCATTGTTTATACATATTTTATTGTATACACTATCGGGACTTAATGCGATGAATTATTTATTTACTAGTAAATTTCATTCACGCGTTAAGTCCCGATAGTGTATCTAAAATAAGTATACATTTATGTATATTTATATGTATATTTTAGATTACTTTGTATAAAGACAAAACAAAACTGTTGTTTTTATACAAAGTATACATAATAAACAGGTTCCTACAACGATTTTTAATTGACACGTACTTAAAAAATTACTACGTTTAGTTATTTATCTCATAATAATTATTGTTATTGAAAAGGCTTTAAGAGGTTTTTAAATCTTAACTACTTTTTTGTCAACTATTTCGTACACGTGAATTTTAATGTTGGAAAACTTTTATTTTTGGATAGCGTATTAAGATAAAATGCACATTAGACTTTAACTTGGACCTTCAGAAATACAATTATGAAAACCGCATCTAATTTGGTGCATTAGCTTCTGCGTGTTACCGGAACAAATATAAAGATAAATAAACAGACAAAATTTCCAAAAAAGATTATTGTGATCTTATTAAAACCAATAGATACCACATTAATTTTACTTAAATACATACTTATATACACTCGCATGTACAGACATATTCTAGTTACTATTTATTATTATTAGTAAGGTAAGAGCGTTCATGCCAAAGTCTTTGTCAAATAACTGCAACATTTGTATTTATCTGTTATTTTCAAAATCATTTAATCAATTTGAGTTTTCTTGATCTAACTACATGTAAGTTAAACCGGTAGTTATTACATCATTTAATCAGTCTTTAATGTTTTTATATAATCAGTCACACAATGTAAGTAGCTGGTTATAATTTAGTAACGTATTCACTACAATGACTCATAACATTTATAATTTGGTAAAATATTACATTGTAGTGTTTTCGCACTGTGAGGTCACCGTAACATTTGTCAAAAATTGGGGCCCGAAAACGCATTGTATTCGATATCACGCGCGTGTTTAATCGATTATGTTTAGGTGTTGTTTTCTTCGCAGTGCCGATTTAAAAAATTCAAATCGAGAAATTCGAATCCTTGTTTTAATTCACAAGATTTAATAATAAAACATCCATGTATTGGGTAAAAGTATGAAATGTAAAATTTGTTTTGGAGGGTATAGTGATGCGACTTTTTTATTATTAGAACTATTTAGGACAGAAGAAGAAAAATGTTGGGACACTTGATACGACACGACGAACTTATGAACATTGTAATAGAAGGTAAGATAGAAGGAAGGAGGGGGAGAGGGAGACCGAGACATAGTTACATCAGGCAGATTAAGGAAGGAGTTGGTGTCGTGTCGTATCAAGAGGTGAAGAGACTCGCTGATAATCGTAGTGAGTGGCAAGAGCTCCACCGACAAGAGCGCAGCTCTTAAATAGATAGATAGTGATGCGACTTAGTTTTAGAATCAAAGTAATGATGAAAAATTTATAATATATGAATTCAATATAATAAATACTTTAGTTTTAATAAGATAGATCACTATGAATGTGTATTTAGTAATCAATAGTTTCTGAGAAGGTTTCGCAATAAAAATTCAGTTCTTAGTGCGAGTGTACTCATACTTAGGAACGCTTTTTATTGAAGGAAACGCATTTGTATCTAAATTTTATTGGCATGTCTAAATTACTGTTTTAGGTATCTTAATTTCAAAAATTCGCAGTGAGTCAACTCATATATTGACTTATATAAATAATATCTCATAGAGCTCGTTAGTAAGTTATTTTGTTGGTTAACTATTGTATTTCTATTTAGGTTTAGTTACTTAAGTAGATATTTGGGTTTGTGTAAATTGTAATACATCGTCATTATGCTCTCAAATTTCATAATAAAACAAATATTAGGTTTCTTTAACAACAATAAAAACAAAATTTACATTGATCGATATTCTTTTCATTGATCTCAGTACCGGACCGCACATGGCATAATTAGTGCACGCCGCGCCGATGCATAATCAAACCAAGTTTTACATTTAGTGTGCAAGGATCTCAACACTAAAATCACGGACCGTCTCTTTCCTCACCATTTTGTATAAGCCTATTGTTGTCCGTCTGTCCGTCCGCATCAAATGCGCTCGTAAATCATATTCGTCGTAAATTCGATACGAGTTACAATGAAACATCTCTGTTCTTATTTGAATATTTTTTTTGTGTCACGTTCTTATAGTTTAATATATTGTATAATGTTATAAATATATGTATAATAACTATTGATGTGTGCTAATTAAAATTCGGCAGGTGTAGAAAATATAAACAAACTTATAATACGGAACGGAAAATAAATATGTTTATTACATATAATATAATTATTTGTAAATATAATTATCAGAAAGAAGTTGATATATTTATTACTTGTTGAGTCAACAAAACTAGCTCTTGCTACAAATTACTTTCTACAGTTACTCTCATCTCTCATTATGCTTATCGTTGTTTTAATATATATATATATATATATATATATATATATATATATATATATATATATATATATATATATATATTATTTTTATATATAATATTTTTATACAAAAATAATATATGTGTTTATTGAAATAACAAAATATTACTTAATTCAATATAACATTAAAAAATTTAAAAATATATATATTTAAAGATAAAAAATTTCTTTGAGATCACTGCCAGCTGGTAGGGTGCCTAGGATACTTGCTGCATTTCCACGCTGAATAGCAATGGAAATGCGTTGACCAAAGTATAGGCCAGGCTTCTGGTCACCAGAGGTTTCCACCAGCCGGCGTGAGATCTCTTTGAAAAGATTCGTGGCCTCGGGGCCCCACAGACCCAGAGTTTCAACTCCAAACGCCGCAAATATATATCCATTTCCAAGGGATGAATATTTACGGCGCTTGATAGACTCCTGGTGTGTTGCGGCGGCACCAGCCCTCTTGGATGTACTTGGAAGGTGAGACGGTGCCACCGTGTCGACGCAGGTGAAGTCCCATACAAGCGGACGTCCCATCCTCCAAGGTACCAAGGACATCCCGTCAGGTCTCTTGCCATCGTCACGTATCAAACCAGGAGGTTCTAGAATGGCAGGCACGCCCGCGGTGACAAGAGCCCGACGGAGAATGTCATTAATAGCTGAGTGGCGCAGCAAGCGCCCAGCACTCAGCAAGGCAAGATAGGCCATGGTGTCCCAAGGCACTGACGTTGTCCCTACACCTGCAGTAGTGGAAAGCATTCGTTTTGGCCCCCAATCTGAGAGAGATTGAGAGTCTAAACGTTGCGTTATCCAATAAATGTGTAAAATGTCTAATAGACATGTAGGTTCCAGCATAGAACAGACCACCTTTTCCTTTCCCGTGAGTGTCATAAGAGGCGACTAAGGGAGGGCAAGGGATAGGCAGCAGCGTCCCTCTTAAAACATCACCAAAAGCCAAACTGCGATTGCCAATCCGTTTGCCAAACGTGACAACTGCTAGCAAAATCCCCCTTATGAGGGAGGCTACGTTTAGCAGTGGACATTTAACGGCTGATACAAATGTGTATTTATTATGACTATTTTAGTACGTTACAATAATTTTGTCACATCTTTTTCACCACCATTGCCCTTTAAACGCTTTCTACTTTTATCTAATGGTTAGCTGATAGAGAATGCTATGTAGTATTAAGCGCGCTGCTTGTACAAAGTTTTATTGTGCAATAAATATATTTTGTTTTATAAATTAAAAGCTTTAAAAGAATAAAATTTGCGCTCTATAAAGTAATAATAGTTATGGGTGAAAATGGTATGGTAACTCCGCCTGCGCTAACGGAATACGCTGGCGGAGCACCAGTGAAGGGTGATAGATTAGAATGAAAACAGGTCAGTTAGCCCATCATGATGAATTCATCAGGAATCAACCACGATAGTTTCCAGGGGGAACCGCGAGGAGGTCGACCTGGTTGGGTATATTGCTAGCAATGGGATTCTCAGTCTTCATTACTAACAATCCTTTTGCCCCCAGTAATAAGAGTAGTAATAGTATTTTAGATATGAGTCATTATTACATATTCTAGCTATGCGCGCAATGTTTAGGTGGCTCGAAATAAAAATTTGCCTATTTTATTTTTGATATTAAATATCACGTTTGAGTTACGTTTAATGAGGATGCATTTATAATAACTAAAGTTTATTTGTTATAAACTTGTTATACTTATTCGAGTAATTGTTCGTTAGGTTGCTTATTTCTATGTTATTAGATGCAAATAAACAATGCAAATATTTATGTAAATTTACCACAATATTAATAATTCTGTATAATTTGTCTAGAATTCTGCGGGTTCTGCGCACACTTCTTTTATTGTTGTGAAGTTTTCCGTAATAACAGAATCATTTCAGATACTTGTGTAATTTTAATTTTACTTAGTAGGTAAATGGTAAAGAGATTGTGCCAAAATGTTAAATACGAAGATGTCGATAAAAGCTGCCCCAGAGGTGAATTTTTAGTATATATTTGAACATCACTACTTTCGATTCTAGGGCTGTCTCTACCGAATTTTTTATTTCTTACTTGTTATTTTATATTCATTAATACCTCTTTTATTCTTTTATTCATCTTTACAAATATCTAAATCAATAACTTATTAAGTTATTCATAAATTAATAATCCAAAACATAATTAACCTTTTAATGCCCCACTCCTGGCAAGGATTTTCCCCTTAATTTAGATATTTTGAGAAAATTTTATATGTTATTATATTTTGAATTTTCTTTCTTTGTCCTCGTCATTAATTAAGTTGAGCTCCATAAGAAAACGTCAACCGACGCGAACCACACAATGTTTTTTGTCAACAAAATATTAAATGGTTTGTGTTAAATCAATTCTATTCAAAACATACTTAACTAAAATACTTTAAGGACCTTATTACAAGTTGCAAATTGCCCAGTAGCCATTGTTGCTTGACTGGCCCCACACATCACGCCGTGTTTACGCGACAAGCACGTTCGTTTACTTTGTCGCGGCGACATCTGACGTGACATGTCACACCCTTATTGTAATTCAATACGGTTCAGTATCCCTCAGCATGCGCAACTATTGTGGCGGAGAGCTAGACTATCAGCAAACTTGCGGTTAATTTTAAAATTCGACGTGTGAAGGGAATTTTATTAGAGTTTTATTTAAAGCTCTCTCCCTACTTTGTTAGCGTTTTCCCGGCTAGACTTTGTGTACATGAAAGTATGTTTTTGTATATTTGAGAAATAGGCACTTTTATATACAAATAAAATAAGCATATAGTAATTTCTTTAAACGTATTTGCAATATATATTTTAGTCTGAATGATGTTATCTCTAATAATCATTATCATCATCATATCTGCTATTATCTGTTTGCTACTGAATATACTCGTAGGCCTCTCCCAACGGCTGCCATAAGAAACGGACCGAAGCCACTTGAATCCACTGTATCCATGCAATGCATCTAAAATCTCTAATAATTTTTTTAGCAAATACAATAAGTTGATACTATATAGCCATTTTTTGATTATAATTTAATAGTACTAATACATGATTTTGTAATTTGTAGTTATATGCATATTATCAAAGCACATGTATAGAGGTAATAATTACCATGCGTCAAAAAGAGCATATCAAACGACGACTTCATCGGAGGTCCTTCACGATGACCAATTTGTTATCTAACAAAAACAAATACATGCCCACCTACACGCCGCGCTGAATTGTGGACAACAATAAAAATGTATTTTAATACCTTAATTTAAAGTTACGTTTAGTTTGGGGCATTCGGAACCGCACAAAAAAGTGATAAGTCCTTTGTAATCTGCCTGACGCCACGGAGGCTTACTCAAGTTAATTGCTTTGAAATGGTTTTTTCACGTCTTCCAACGGGTAAATGTTTTATTATTGTATTTTGTCTACCTGAATTGGAGACAGTACTGCATGGCGAGTGTAGAGAGATGTTAAAAAAATATCGATAAATTCGTCGCCCGAATGACTCACGATTCGGTAATGTTATCGATAGATTGGAATGTTTTATCGAATTTATTTGTTTTGGAGCGTTCTTAACATGAATCGATAGCTGTGTGGTATAATCTAATTAAATAAATGTTATCAAGTTTCCGGACCAATTCTGTTTTATGTAATTGTACTTGTGCAATATTTATTTACAAGCGTCAAGAATGGATATATAGGTGAAGTCTCGTCTCGATTTGAAAAATTCGATTCGATTCCAAAGTTATTTTAAATTACATACGAGTACAAAGGTTTAAATGTTCCTTTTTAGTTCTTTCTCTATACCAAATAGAACGCAGTAAATTAATAAATATTATATATTTTTTATATCGTAAAGTACTTTTCATGTGATCGACAGATGTACCATCTTTGTTGCCTGTTTGGCATTTCTTTTATCCTCGCCGCCATTGTTTATGACACGTTTTCTAACCAAATATTGGACATCTATTCAATGGCTAGCTACCCTTATGAAGCAAAAGCAATATAAACTTTTTTTCTTACTGTCCGTTTACACTTTTCACAACAATTGTTCCAAGAATCTTTCAGATAATGCTCATTCTAAATTGCCTAATAACGGCTCTTTATTTTTTTACACAAAATTCAGTTTTACAGGGTCCGGATGGACCTTTCTAATGCTTTTATTGATTTATGTGAAATTATGCATGTAAGATTATGTTATTAGGCAAGACTTAGTTATTTGTGGAATATTTTATTTACCTTTAGTTGCATGCAAGAACGTAAAGAATTTCTCGCAGTGTATTTCCAATTTATACATAATACTTCGAATTGTGCAAGAAATCTAAGTGTGTGTGTGGTATTGTGACTAGGTCTAAGAATAAAATAGTTAAAAGTATCATTAATAAACTGTTTATGTATTAATGTAGTTAATAGAGTATATATCTATTGCTATTATTTCAGTAGATAGTAGATATTAATGAAAGCGATCAATTTCTCTCAAATCTATAAAATTATCAATTATTATATAACTTCAAGAATGTTTTTATAAAAAATGTGAAAGTGTGTTTGTTTGTTTCTTTGTTATCTCTAAGCGCCTTAACTGGTTAATCAATACCATACACGTAGTAATAAGCACCATATTTATCATGTCATCATTTAACTGTTCACTGCTGGAATAAGCCTGGTTGCCACGCTTGGCGGATTTGCAACCGCAGTTAGGCTTTGGTGATGTCTTAAGAGGGACACTGCTGCACATCCTTCGCCCTTCCTTAGTCGCCTCTTGCGACACCCACGGGAAAGGAAGGGGTGGCCCATTCTATGCCGGAACCTACACAACGATATATGTACTTATTTATCATTATCAAAAACCAATTCCAAAATAAAAATTATAGTTTTTACGCTAGCGAGCCGCTGTTTACACACCATAAATATATCATTATAGAATAAAGCAAACATTAGATAGTGAAAATAAATGAACACTACAAGAGGAAACAATCGTAACAAAGGACTATTTTGTAAATGTCAACACACGATTTTCTTTACACCAGCCACAAGGCAAGCAAAAGGATTAAATAATGTAAAACGAGACATTTGCAACAATGTTACAGTACTTCGGATTACCAATCCACATCTTGCCAGAACGAACGATTCAGATTGTACAAGGATTAAGCACGTGTGTATTGTAATTCTTACAAAAATAAAACAAATAAATTTAAGAACGGGGAAATAGTGGCGACGCAGATACAATATACATATAAATCGTAATAAAACATTCACAAATAAAAAAAAAAAAAGTTAAACTGTAAAAATTTATTCACTACTATGTCTTCGTATAAAACTCGTAAGAAAATCTCAACAGATCTCCAATCCAACTATTTCCAGCTAAACTCTGTGTTGATATCGATCGTAATTGGTTGATCGTCGTGCAATTTGCAATCGCTAGATGGCGTTTCGCGGAAGCATCGTTGAACGTCACGCGGCGCCTGCGCACCACCTCCATTCCTATATAATTTATTGCTTATTTCATAGTAATTGTACCTTTGCCGCCCCACGCTAAATGCTTCTCCTACTTGGCGTGCAGGACGTGCAGATGGCAACAGTGTAACGCGATTCTCTTCAAACGTATTCACTATGATCTCATTTATTTTAATAATGTTATTTAAGTTTTGTTTGTTAATCTTGGATGTTTTGTATCTATATAGGTGTATGTATATTTTATATGTGTAGATGTAAAAAGAACTAAGATCCAATTATTGTCTTAAAGATCTCAAAATATGTCAGTTTATTTGTGTTTCTGCTGCTAAGTAGCTGCATTTGCATGGCTGTGTTTTTGTTTATAGAATCCAAAACTTTAATTTCACCACCATATCTTAACATAACAGTTAAATTTCAAGGTGCTAATGTATGGCAATGGTGCATACGAAGGATACCATGGACGTCTCTGTGTATTCTGTGATATTATAGCGCTGTTCATGTTACAGATGACAATTACTACTTTCCATAAGGTGAAACGTTGGCTTAGTTTGCCATTTAATTTGGCATAAAAATATATTACATTATAAATGATTATTTATATTAGCCTTTAATCGTCCACTACTGAACATAGGTCTCCTCCTTAGACTGCCCATGGAGGGGGGGGGGGGTGGTAGTGGTTGCCAGTAATTATCACGCTTGGAGGTGGTTAGACTTTTGAGTGTAAGAGGAAGCCTGTTCATCCCATGACCATTAATTTCTTTTAGTTGTTTCTTACGACACCCACAGGAAAGGAAGGGGTGGCTTATAGTTGTCGTAAAAGTAGTTTTTCTTTAGGATCTATGTTCTAAACTTTCTCTTTTGGATCATAATCACTTGATCACATCCATATTTGCTGACCTGTTGATATTGAATGAGTGAACAGATCGAACAAACACCTCTCAATCGCGTGTAAACCAAGTGAAGTCACGCTACTTAACTTTAAAGATACAATGTAAACAATGATCCATTAAATTTCATAATTGTTCTGGTTAACTGCTTTCCATTTAAAATTGAGGAAATTGTAAATGTATGTCTCGTCTTTACTGAAGATATAAGATTCATTACAAATAATATATATTACATATTATATCAACCACTCTTTAGAATGAACTTCCAGCAGCAGTATTTCCGAACCGATACGACATCATAACCTTCAAGAAAAGAGCATATTCCTTTTAAAAAGGTCGGCAGCACACCTGCAATGCCTTTGGTGTTGTGGGTAAACATGAGCGGCAGTAGTCACTTCCCATCAGGTGAGCCGCATGTTCGTTTGCCCCCTATATTGTGAAAAAATAAATAATTCGCATGTTGCCGGGAGTCAGTGAATGCAGGTGCTCAGGACCGCTCTTTGTGGCATTTTATGGGAGAGGTCTATATGCAGCAGTGTACGATGATGATGATGATGATGGTGGTCGCATGTTAAGAAACGTTGTTTTCCTTTGATTGTATAAATAATGATCATACAAATAATTAAAATTGTGTTCCACGAAAAAGCCGACTTCAATTGTGGCAGAATTAATTATTTTGATTTACAATCTAAACTTCTGAACTGATTTTGATAAATTTTATTTTATAATAATTTTGCACTTTTAATTTCCGAAAGTATCACTATTTATCTTTATGGGAAAAATGTATTTTTTTTTAGTGTCTGATCTTATAAATAGTGTAATGTAATCTAATGAGGGTATATTATTTATTTCATGTCTATGCTGTTAAGTCAAACTTATTCTTTTGTTTGACAATTAAAATGCATTGCGACTGTAAATAATTGCAGACACTTAATTGAAATAATTGTCTAATTGGCGCTGGAAGATTACCTCGATAACACGCGGATCTTGATAATAACCTTAATACTAGCAATTTAGTTTTAATTACATATACTTATATACATGTTTTTATTCTCACCTTACCCAGTCAGACTATAATTTAAAGACCAACCTAAGTATCTAAAAAAATTTTAAAACCCATTAATAAGGAAAATCAACGTTATCTTATTTTAGTTTTTTTCTGTTAGGCATATGGAAGTTTGTTCGCAATTTTCTAATGAACAAAATTCTATAGGATACTAGTTTGTCCATTGTTCCGTCTGCAGACAGGTACTTTACGAATTCGTGTATACCAAACAAGCTATGAATAGGTACATACGAGTAAAGTCGCGGTCACATCTACTCCTCTCTCTAAAAGAATATTAATAATATTAGTTAGTTACATTTGTTAGCTCACTATAATAGGGTTTTGTTTTAAATCCAAATTACGCTTACTATTTACACAAAACGTTTGTAAAACGTAAACTGAGCGAAAAACCCGAATCGAAATAGGCGAATGTTGTAATCGTCTAATTCCAGAGAAATTGAATAATATGTCCGGAGGTCGTCTGTACGGTTTGATAAATTGTCCATTTTTGAAATGTGATACCGAATTTTAATTGAATTACTTCATCTTTAATGTGATTCGAGGCGGTATTTTGACGAAATGGTTGCCAACATGTTAACGCACTGTTTGATGTTTATAAATTTATATCTGGTTTTCATCAGTTGATAAATAAGATATCTATCAATAAGATTTATCAGCTTTTTGTCTTAATGGTACCTTATGGAATCTTATAAAAAATTTTTGGTGGAGGTTTTTAGGATTATTTAGTAGAGTTTATGACTGGTTACTGACGCGCCTAGGGTTAGTAATAAATTACATTACTTACTGGAACTGTAGTAACAACAAATTATAATATAGACTTATTATTTTAAAGAGGTTAAACATTTTTGTTTTTAGAAAGAACATAAACATCGGTTTTGGTTGTTTTCGCTACATAAACGAGATTGTTGATCTATAATCATCTGGTAACTTATTTTCCATGTCATTTGCGTCAGTGGAATTGAACATGTGGGATAGAATTGTCATGTTCAAGTCTACCATTTACCCACTGGCCTATTTTAATGTCAACAAACGCTACTCTCCTGTGGCCAGGTTATAAATAAAATACACCGCGATTAGCGTTAGTGCCATTAATCATTCGCTCTATAGTGTCAAAACACATCCACGCACTCTCTGATCTTGGTACCATTCAAAAATTATACTTTCTAACACTCACTTGAGGACGTATGGTTTGGAAGGCTAATTGCTTTAAATCGTGTTGGTCTTTTTGTTCTGCGTTGAATAAGTAGTATATGATTTATTCCCTTAATTAAATACTTAACTATTTTTCTTTATATCATCAGGTAAAGGTCATTTAGTTCTGAAGTTCTAATTATATAAGAACCAGATTATTATGTTTTATTATCAATCTCAATTATGAACATATGTGTGATTTTCTTAGTTGCTCACATTGGAATTTTTGTTTCTGTAAAACTAATATTTTAATCCATACTCATACCTCTGAAGCATTATTCACTAACAGATTCTCACATCTATAATAATAATGAATGTTTTCAGTAAGAATTTGGCACAGTTCCACTACGCGACTATTGTTAAAATATTTTTCTATGGTTTTCACTAAATCGTTAATAATAATTAAAACAACATTTGATCTTGGTGATATTTATATTTTTTTAATTATCACGTTAAAAATGAATGCAGATTTGAAATAGTGCCTATTTATTTCTCTGAATGTGACTCTGAATAGACTTCAAAATTTATCAAAATTATTATGACTAGTTAATCTGAGCTTCTCAGATTTACAGAAGACATTATATTTGATACGATTTTTTCTCTTCAGCCGTGCAATGTTAATATATTCTTTTGCCCTTTTAATTTATATAACTGCATTTACATTTATGATCTTTATATTTGTCTTCGTTTCCTCATCAATGAATTTTATGTTCAGCATTGTTTCAACATGATTTACTTCACCTCTTTGATCATAGAGTGCTGCGACCATTACATTTGTTTCGCTAGAATGTTATTAATCAAATGCATTTATTGCGGTCGCATTCAAAATTAACTGCTGTAGATTAAATGTTACTTCTCAGAACTGGTTGGCTATCAAATATTTCCAACAATAAACCAGTTGGAAATGTTATTATACTTCCCTGATTCTGGGTGAATCGGAACGTAGACCACAATATCTGAGACGTCATATTTCTGGATTGTGGCCAATGCTTTATGAGTATTTATTGTTGTAAATTATAATGTCATTCAGTGTAAGACTGATGATGTTTCTGAGTTCAGCCACTACTCTAAGATAATCACTAAAACACTATATTAATCTGTCCGAACACTAATCAAAATCACGTGGCCTAACAAGATTAAAGCTGTTTCAAACAGATTTGCAATGCAACTGAAGTCGTGCATTAGGTAGTGTACGCCTATGCGTAACAAGCTTACGTCGCGTCGTTCTTTCTAATCTTAAAAAGAATACAACAAAAACGCAATCAAAGAATCCAACCGGCAAACAAGAAGACACGAAATCTCCCGCGACGTCTGTCAAATTAGCATCACAAACGAAAATAGCGTCATTCTAATTATTTTGATGACTCAACCGAAATACAATTAATCTTGCCGCTTCTGTGAACTGTCCAAGTGATGGACGGACGAAAATATCGTCGCATTTCGCGATAAATAAACTTGGGAGTCGAATATCAGATTTCGATTCCATCGGTGCTGCGTATCAAAGATTTTATACGCGTATTGGTTGTCGGGCAGCGAAGCGCAATACCGTACCGCCGAGGCGCGGCTGCACACTTGGTGCGCTCAAAACATCTCGTTGCCTTTAAACACTGTTTAGAATGCTTGTAAAATCTGCCAAAATCGTATGTTTACCATATTACCCTTAAGACGTGATTGTATACACGACTAAGTAAATATCGAATGGAATAGGCGTCAGTGACTTCTATAAATATTGTTTGTGTACTCTATATATTGCATGTTGCAGCTGCAAAATTATGATTTGCAGAACTATGGCGTTTTGTTTCTTATAAGATTGAGACGTAAAAGACAAATCTTACAATATGTTCTTTATTATTATCGCAGACATGTTCTATGTTGGCTCCTGCTTTCTTAGCCGTACCGGAAATCAGCTGTCGCATCCCGATTCCTACTGGGAGATCGGCCAATGTGTCTGCTATTTCATTAGATCAAGTTAGTTCCTAGCAGGCGTGATTGGTAAGCCGAGACGAGATGTGTTCCACCGGAACACTGTCTCGCTTAATTAGAATGCTTTTGTAAAATTAGATTTGCTGTCAGCTTAGAATCTCGAGTCGTATCTGTCGATCGTGAGTCATTCATTAAAGTCATGTGACCTTGTCTAACAAGAGTTACCAGTGCTATCAACTTTCGGTCAACGGTGAATGTTCTTGACTCTTGTGGTAAAAAATATAATTTGTAAAATAGTTAATCGGAGGATGATTAGATTAAACGATTAGCAAACATTGATTAGCAAACGATTAGACATGTTTCTAATTACTTTGTACGTCTGTTTGTATTTGGTCTAAATGTTTGTTATACAAATTTCTCTTAAACGTATATATCCACCTATAATAGTAACCTCGGCTCGTAGTTTGGATGAGATGTTGTTGTATATTATGTCCAGCTAAAATATTATTTCAATAGTTTTCAAATTAATATAATTTTTTATTTATTTTAATTTTATGCAGCAGCCATATTTGATCGGTGGCCATTCGATATGGATATTAATTTTCATCAAGCTCGCCCTTCACGAGTCAAACGTCAACCAAACTATACGACTTTATTGCCAACAGTATGAGTTGACACAGTATTTCATTGTGATATCACCGCCATCACCGCGTCTGCGGCGCGTCTAGCACGCCGTCCGTACATAAATCACTCGGCCCACAAATTGGAAACACCGATAAACAGTTCGCCACTATAAAAATCTCAAATAAAACCCTCGGATCTAAATCCCATAAAAATAATATTTCGAGTGGGTTTAATCCCGCCGTGGTTTTACGACGATATAAAACTTGATTAATAACTCGCGTTGTGGTGCATTTGTTATTGTCCGATAGAGGTCGTACAATGTTGCATTGACCCATTTACGGAATATGTTCGCGGTATTTTGGCGGGTGGACCAGACGAAACAAGCCCTCTGCTGCGGTTTAATCGTATAATTTAATAAACGGGACTCATTTTAATTATCGGTTTTAAGTCATAAATCATATTATTTTATTTTCATATGTAACCGGAATGAAAGTCGGTATGATCCTATCACTTTTTTTTAACTTTTCTTGGCGTTATAAACGTTTCCAGTGACGTAGAAAATATCCGTTATTATTATAATGTTCAGTGTGATTTTAATTATATTCTTTTAGATTTGTTAATAAATTTGTATAATGTATTAAAATTAAATCCATAAATATGATATGAATATAGATAGATAACGCAATTATTTTAATTTATATAAAAATTTAGCATGTCATAATGATGATTAGACTATTTACTGTAATGTTACAAAATTTATTTATTAAATACAAACTATTCTCCTATTCTCCTATCCTCTAAAACCTTTAAGGAATAGCGTCTATAACACAGTTCTTTAGATTTTTTATAATATAAATATATAATTTTTTAATAACAGCAAAATACATATATATGTATATATATAAAGTTAAAAGATTATCCAGTGAAAGTACCGGGGCACAATGGGATGTTGATTTACTAAAATAAATCTAATTAGAAAACATTAAAGGAGATATAAAGGTATACTACTATATAGGAGATATATATGTATATATATTCTAGGTTCCAAATTTACACATAAAGACATGCATCTGCGACATCTATTAAATTCATATCTGTACCTATAATAAATTCTAATTTTAAAATTAACAACGAACGAATACAATTAGGAACTGGAAATATGTGGGTATCACGGCGTCAATCTGTCACCTCGAATGTCACATGTCCTTCGCGGTTTTTGTCCGGAATTCCACGTTTCATACGAATATTCTACGCTCACTAGTCGGATACGTCAGTATGTCGCCCGCGTTATTTTTCGATCTGTCACATGATTTGAACAGTATCAAATTTAGCTTGAGAACGTGAAAATAGACAGCTAGAATTCTTTGTGAAATATTAAAATCTATTGTTCAAATAACAGGATATGTACTACAATGACGCTAATATAAAATCCAGAGCGTGTCTTTTATATTTCAGACGTAAATGTTTTTTATTCGCAATACGAGACGTCATAATAGATTTGCGTTGGTAAATATTTTTTGTTGTGCCACATCGTGCGTTTCGTTATGTAGCTTAATAAGAATCTTATTAGACTTTAGGCCATCGACATCTCTCTCCGGAATGGAATGCCACACTCGATAATTCTCGTTACGGATCGAATTTATTCATCGGGCACATATATTTTATTGTTGTGGCGGGCAGGCCGGGGCTCGCCGCGGGGCCCTATAAAATTATACGAATAAATAAGCAAGAGATCGGCTCGTAATTAAAAACATAACTTATTAATAATCGTTTATTAACCGCTGGCGGGTTTCGCGCCTGCGCGCTACGTCTTCACAGTTTACAAAACCTTTAAAATCGAAGCGACACCGGAAGATTTTCTAATCGATAAAATTTATCGGACGACAAATTATTAACTTTAAAAGTTATCTTCAGTCATAATCTTTTGATAATAAACGCTCGTTTTCTTTTTATATTCTATGTGATTAATTGCAGAATGAGTTATGTTTCTTGATTCACCAGATGTTTTTGTTGTTTTTATAGTTTCTCAATAACTTACAAATCCATGCTTGTAAACCACGGGATTAAAATTTATACGACATAGTTATTTGCGATGTAATTGACCACATTTTGTATTCCGTTAATAAGTACTGTAATAAATTGATGCATTCGTTGTAACTCTTATACGCATTGTATCTTCATACACATAGCAAATGTGATGCTGTACATTCACAAGAATAATTTAATAGCGAAAACATGCAATATAAATATTACAGCTGTTTTAAATTTAAGCATAAATGTTGTACAAAACAACAATAGGGGATAAGGCGAGAAAAGAACAATAAACGATTTGATTTATTTTAATAAAGTAATTTATGGGCCCTCACAAATTGCTCTCGTGACGGGCCGACTTATCGAGTATCGACTCGATAAAATTGTTGTCCATGTATCGATACATTATTATTAATGATGTACTTATTGTATATTTTAATGAGATGCCTGGCTTGAAATTTAAGCATAAGTCTAATGTTAAAATTTCTTTTATCAAACAAAATAGTTATTATAATATTTCCATAAATTTGAGTTGATTATTCGGTAAATAGTAGATAATATTTTAATGAAAAATGAATAATGATGATGTATAATTAAATGTTCATTTGTTCGTTTAGTACATTACATACACGTAATGTTTTATTTATTTATTAAACATTAATGCAGTAGATAATATTATAACACTATATTTATTTGAAATAATTATAACCAATTACTGATATTCCCATCTCTACAGGATAGATAAAAAAAAAATAAGCGTTTCTGTACAAGAGAAAATATAATTATATAGTTTTCTCTCCTCTTTTCCTTGACTTTATGTCGAAGTATTTTGTGTCTCTATTTTCTATTTTTTTTTTCTGTTATATAAGTTTTTCTTTACTTTGATATTACAAAAAAATGCAGATTAGATTACATTAAATCTTTCTTTTAAGATCTTTACTTATTTAACTTATTGTACCCCACTACTAGTATAACATTAGCCAGGCGGCTAGGCATAAGAATGATTTTTTATTTTTTTTTGTTACATTTTATTTTATTTATTACCTCTTACGACGTCCTAGGAATCAGACTGATATTTACCTACAAAATCTATTAGAACTTTTACTTTCTTTTATTCAAGACCCGAAAATAAATTTGCCATCACCAACCGAGGGGACATTACCAAAACCGCGCTCCATAAACCGATCGCGTCTGATAACTCATCTCGGCCGATCGTAAATCCGAGCGTCCATAACTCGCGCGGGTTAATTACGAATAAATAAATAAATAATTGAATGTGAGCGGCCGCGGGCCTAATCGATCGTGTCCGAGGTGCTAACAAGGCCCCGCCAGCGCCTTCGCGTTTGCTTTGTACGAACGCGAACGTTCGCTACCGATAACGCGATTCGATCATTGTTTATTGCTATCTCAATACTTTCCATTTTGTTACGTAATTGATTCTTTGTTCTTGATATTGCATTGGAATAAGTATTTTTTTTAATGGATGATAACGAAATGACCTGCGCTAATAGTGTATGCTGGTTGGACAATAGTGAGAGACAACACGTGAGGGTGTAAAGTACAGTTGGGTTCAGTTCAGTTGGTTATCGTGATAAATTCATTCAGAACTGAGCACTATGGTTTTCAGGGGGAACCATGAAAGGTCGACCTAACAGAGTGTATTGCTAGCAATAGGATTATTAGTTTCTATTAATAACGATCCCTCTCCCTGGAATAAGTATTGCAGTGTATGAAATATTTTGAGAGCTGCAAGAGAGTAATGTTTAAGTAGGCAACACGCTCATGTTCTTGAAGTATTTTTTATTGGTGAGAATGGAGTGGTAACTCCGGCTGTGCTATCAGTATACGCTGGTAGGGCACCAGTGGGAGTTCATAGATGAGGATGAAAGTAACTCAGTTAGCCCATCGTGATGAATTTCACATGAATTAACTATGGGTTTCGGGGCGAACTGCGTGGACGTCGACCTGATAAGGTATATTGCTAGCAAATAGGGCTGTTAAATCTCATTACTAATAATCTCTTTTCTTCCTTCTTGAAGCGTTGCAAGCGTCGGCATGTTAAAATACAGTTATACAGTCAAAAATTGACTGTATATTTAAATGGGTTTATTCGTGTAGTGACGAAATAAAGATTTTGATTAAAATTTTTCGCATTTTTGAGTTGAATGCCTAACTATAATCGAGTAAAGATGAATTCTCTTAGATTTGATAAGACGATAAGAAATAGGTAAGAAAGGACCAAAGCGTCGTAGTTTGTTACATCTCATACAGCTATATACAAAATTCAAATTATTATTAAAAAAATGGCTACTTGCAAATGCTTTCTATAATATGAATGAATTCTTTGCTCTTTGACATTTTTCTTTTTTTTTACATTGACATTATAAATAATTTAATTAATATATAGGATGATAATTAATATGTTCTAATGGTGACCATGAGTTAGTTTGTGACTGTGGATTGACATGTTTTATTTTATTGACAATTTTATTGACAATTTTAATGTATGACTCTAAAATAATTAATGTTTTGTAATTAATCGTATTGTATGCCCGATGTATGGGTAGGCTGTTTTCCTTTGAGACGTTAATAACATCTTACGAAAAATTGTAACATACAGCTCACAATAAATTTATTCTATTCTATTCTATTCTATTCTATATTCTTGAAAGAGGACTAATTTTTTCACTCCTTCCGAATTTGTGAATGAAACCGACACCATCCAAAGATAGTCCCACGGAAGCCGCCCGTATTGTTTTCATCATCCATTTTTCCTGGCGTGAGACGATTGACGCGTATCCATTTCCCCGGCCCAGAATAGTTTCCCATGTCGTATAAAATAAAGGGCATCACTCGTCAGCTGACGGCCATCGAAATATAACTTGGAGATGTCACGGATTACCGCTCGTTAGAAGGTAATTAGCTCATGGATCACTCGTCGACGTCTGTTTTAATAATAGGTAGGATTTATATCCAATGGAAATTCGGCCTGACTCATTGGTGTTCGCGAAAAACCCGATTTAATACGTAATGACAACCTCGGCCGACGAAAATACAACTATTGTGTTAAACATAAATAGTTACAAGCTATTTTATTTTTAAACATTAGTATATAATCATAATAAGTTGATACTTATAAATAAACTTATTTTTTTCAGTTCTTTTTTTAACTTAGACTTTGATTTTATTAGTTTTGTGAAGGTTGATGAAATTATTTATTTCACTGTAAGTTGTACCAATATGTTACATTAAGAAGCCTTTGGGTTCTTTCTTGTGATAAGAATATCTCTTTTTTTTATGAATTGGATACTGTGATAGCTTAGTTATATTATATTTACTCGTATAATAATGAAACACTTTTTACAGCGTATTGTGTGCGACCACTTACATCACTTATGAGATTGACCTGTCTGTTAATAAACAGTATAATTTTGAAAGAAATAGCAAAGTCACCATTGCTTAAGATATCTACAATGCGATCTTTTTTTATACCACTGAGGTGACACACAAGTATACGGGCCGTATACGGCCGTATGGTAACCGCTTACCATCGGATGGTAAGCAGGTACCGTAGCCTAAACTTTTTACTAAGTTGTTCAAGGAAGTTCTAAAGGGCGCTAAAAGGATCTTGAGTTTCTTAAAGCATCTTACAGCAGAAACACAAAAATGATTATTGAAAAGAGCTTTTATGTGAGCCTAAATAAACATTATTTTGAATTGTTGACTATCCTCTCTTACCCATTAATTTTTATGCTACTAAGCAACAAGTGTTTCATACTGAAGGATGTTGTAATAAAGAAATTATAGGTCAAGAAGGCATAACACCTTATCCCGTTCGAATAACAACTTATGAGTGTTCATCACTATGGGCCAACTGACCTGCTTTCATCCTCACTTATCATCCTTCGCTGATGCACGCCAGCGTACACCGTTAGTACAGGTAGGGTTACCATTCTATTATGATCCATTAATAATCTATAATCGACGATTATCACTTTCAGTCGGGTTATATGCCTTCAATGGAATTGAAGTAAGGTTGCTTAAAATATAGCTACCATACATCTAAAATAATAGATATCAATGAAACAATCAGTTCCATATTTAAATATTCTTAATTGAAAGCTGTATCCAGGTCGACGATGGCTTGCTTGATGGATGAGCAGCTAAATTACTCTCCCCCCGCCCGCGCACCTCCCTCCCTAACGATCGCTTGGCCAAAAGTGATTATTTATACGTGGCGATGACAGCACTTCCGACTTTATAGTCTATGATTTAGACGCTGCCTGATTGAATTTTGAAGTTATTTTCTAAACGCATCATGTTAATTGCTGCGATATATTTTTAAATACTGCCAAATAGTTTAGTTTGTATGCATTGAATGTGAAGAAATTCATGTTGATTCACTAGTTCTTTATAGCAGCTTTACCGAGTGGATTATTATTATCTGCAATTTCCGCGAAGAGAATCCCTTATTTAAAGTAGACGATGTTAAATATGAAAGAAAATTAAATATTTGAACCGATTTTTGGTTATTTTTTTTATTTGATAGATCGATTTGATGGAAATATATGAAGGTTGTACTCGTTTTAAAATTGTTGCTACTGCATTTGTTTTTTTTTAGGTGAATATAGTATTTTTAAATTATTGTGTTAGGTAATGTTCTAGTCCACAAATAAGCTATTGTTTTCCTGACTGTTTGTATGTGATCAATCATTTCCCAACATTCGAAAAGAGATATGTATTTTGGAAATTATATCAACTAATAATTTTATTGTACGTTGAATATGACGTCAATTAGAAAACTTGAGTACCATAATTTGAAACTTTTTTTATTAATTCTTTGTGAATTCGTGACTATGATCCAATTGACCTATTTCCTCATCTATCATTTCTCACTGGTACCCTCCAGCGTATAATACAGACAATTTTTTTTTTTAATAGGTAAAGATGGAATGTTACCCTCGCTTGCGCTATTAGTATACGCTGGCGGGGTATCAGTGAAAGATGACAGGTGAGGATGAAGGCAGGTCAGTTGACCCATAGTGACCAATTGAACAAGAATTAACCACTATGGTTTCCAGGGGGAACCGCGTGGAGGTCGACCTGATAGGGTGTATTATTAGCAATGAGGCTGTTAAATTTCATTACTAACAGTCATTTTCCCACCAGTGCAGACGGGGTTACCATTCTATTATCACCCATTAAAAAACCTACTTTACAGTATTTGTTTTTCGCATCCGCTGATTGGCCAACGGTTAGACGAACGTTATCAGACACAATTACCTAACATACGACAGGTAAGTCATGTCCGCAATAATTCTATATGCTTTTCCCACGGATGTAAACTTTGTTTATCGTGCCTAGAAATGGTTTTATAGATGTAACAGTTCAATCAAACTGTTTGATTTGGCATTAGAAAGAAGCCTAGATAATATCATTTGTATAACTGAACACGATACAATTAAGCACAAAATAATAAGTAGCGTGGGTTGAAGAACGAGGCAATGAACTTGTAAGAGCGTAAGTCAAAATCTATAGATAAACTCTTTATTGGCATCAAGATATACATAAACATTTTGAAAATTGTAACAAAAAATCTGTGTTTAACATAAAGGCGATATACATAAACTTTTTATACATAATATAAAATGTAAAAGTTTAACATGTGTATCACATTGACGATGTAAAAAAAGCAACAGCCTTCTTTCATCAGAAACAACTCTCTGAGATAGTTCTCAGTAATTTGCTTAGTAAACAAACCACTGATTTTCAATTACTTCCTGCAAAACTTTCCAAAGGTCCAAGACTCGTGACAATTTCCGAGGTAAATAAAAAATGCATCAGGAATGGTAATGCATGGCAAGTATTATGGGCGACACTGTATACTCTGTTATGTTCATAGTACTGTTCATGCCTATATGTTAGGTGATGATTACAACTTTCCACCGGGTGGTGCGACCATTCGTTTGCCATTGTAAGTTGCTTAAAAAAATATAGAAATTCCCAATAATTTAAATGCAAATATCCATATAACATTTTGTAAGTATTCGAATTGAATTAAGAACTAATACAGGATTTTTCTTTGAGATATAAAAAGCGACTACAATCGTGAAAAAATAAAACATGATGATAACACGGAGTAAATAAAAAAAAATATATTCAAGATTTGAAGAATTAATTAATTTTTTTTATTAAATTTTATTTAATTTTTTTCTTAGTAAAGCACTTAAGAAAATGAATATTAATAAAATATAACACAAAGTTTGTTAGACAGGCAATCGAACAAAAGCATAACAATTACATCATTTTAGAATTAACAAAGATATTAAATATAAAAAATATAGATAAATTGATGATCTCTTATTTTTGAAAAAAAAAACATATTCAGTAATCTTATTTTATTCTTTAACAACATAGTATAATTTATATATCCTATTTGTAATATTAGAAACAAAAATGCCATTTAAGTTTTTGATTAATTAGGTTATTAACTAATCGAATTGCAGTTGGATACAAACTTACGAGTATATGGCTTTTTATTATTCCGATATCAGACAGGTAGGCGGGACGCGATCCGCCCTGAGACCTCCGCCCGCCTCTCGCTTTGGGCGGATCTTTAGGGGATAAATTCTGTACTGAAGATATAAATCGTTACTTTAATAAGGAATTCTTAGATGCGTAGGTAATATATGTAATATAAATACATATACGTCAAGATTACATTTCATTGGTGTAGGCAGAGTTTTAATATTTTTTGTTATTACTTGAAGTATGATTACAGTATATTAGCTTTGCTCACATGAATCAGAATAAAAAATATATGTATGGTTTATCAGAAATAGGCATGGGTGATATCGGTATTGCTTTAATTATAAATAAATCATATATCAATCAAGTATATTAGTTTTTTTGGACATTTAAGGCGAAAAAGATCAACACTCAATTCGATATCGCTCATATCAGGCCGACATTTATATTCATTTAGATTGGTTTGTTTATTTCATTATTATATATTTCATAAGCGATATTTAATATATCTGTTATTTGGCCAATATATAGATATTAGGATATATTACCCACCATTAAACAGAAATAGCGGTTTAAGCGTTTGAGTAACAAACATTGAAGCATCTTTACAAACTAACATTTATAATACAAGTATAGCTATTTGTTATTGATCAGATGGAAAACTATTAAACTAAATTTAGTGTACTCAACTAACGTCGTCATACAAAACTACATTAAAAAACCTTATTGTCAACGCATGGGCGCGGTGGGTGGCAGGAAACACAGATATTAATACAAAGATAAGCAACTACCACAGCGTCAGTTATCGCTCATCGGATTACTACACAAAAGCAATAGTTATCTGAGATTAATTTCACAAACGTATTGAACACTAATTCGATTATCTGAATGTCAAAGTTCAATGCGTGATTGAATTTTGTAAGCGATATCGTTTATCGATATGCTCCATTTATTATTGTAGTCTCCTTTTATGCTAAGACATGTTTGCATCTTATTCACATGTGAAGCTAAAAATTGATATATTCTTTTCTTAAATAGATATGAATCGTCTTATTTGTGTTACGTATCAAAAGGTGAAAAGGTATCCTTATTATGCGACATCGTCTCTCCGTCTCTTGCACTATCGACCTATTGGTATTGATTTTAAATTTATAATGTGCACAAAATAAAATTTCAGTTCTACTTATTTTAAATCAAGAGGGTTATCATATAGAAAGGATTCATTATAGAATCAATAATATTCACAATATTTTCACATATCAAACATTCTCAAATAAGAATTTTGTGTGAAAAGTTGACATTATATGGGGCGGGTATTAATATCATCTTCAACTATAATATCAACCGTCAACTGTCTACTGTTAATCACAGGCCTTCGCCTCCCAAAGGTGGACTCCCAAGTTTTGCCAAGAGTTGCTACACTTGGCAGGCGTGTTGGCAAATGTTGTTGAGTTTCGTTGACTATTAAGTTCTCTTAGACGCCTCTTACAGCATCTATGGGAAAGGAAGGGCTAGCCTATATTTTGCCAGGATCACATGGTACGGGGTGTTTATAAATTAAAAAGTGTAGTGTTGTAGAAAGAGAATGCCAAAGCACTATCCTTGATCTATAGCACTGTCATTTTTTAGACACTTCACTTGTTTATCTACTCGATGTTCCCAGAAATTGATTACTTTATAAACCTTTCTGATTAGCTCATAATACAATTTTAGGGATAAACTTTTACAATTAGATTTACTGTCATGGGTTGTAACATAGGAGTCTTTCAAATTGTGCATGTTGGAGTACAAACATCCCATTTCTTCTTCACTACCGACTAACCCTGTTCCCTATTCTGTATATGCTAATGTTTCATTGTGGTTAGCATTTCATTTGTTCTAGCTGTACGGCTCTATTGTCATCCTTACCCTTTGACTCTATTGTGTGTTTTTTGTCACATCGCTGATCATTTTATTTATTTCCGTTATAGGTATGTATTGTTCTGTTATTATAGACTTATAGAATTTTTTCGAACGCGTTTTTATTCTTTTATAGTCATTTTTTATTTTATATATTTATTCTTTAGCGCAGGACATGTGCACAAAGCGGACTTGATGCTAAAATTATACTCTCCCAGGCAATCTTAGAGAAGTGTTAGAATGCTCGAATACAATCCTAGTATTTCCATGCCAAACCTCTTTTGGAGCTGGTAGAGAGCACTTAATACTAAAGATCTCTCTTTCTTAGCTAATTCATCTGCTACTTAGTTCATGCCATTGAGATAAAAATAAAAATGCCAATATTTTTTAAATTATTACTATAAAATGTTCATCTGTAAAGTCGATTTAAATATTCATATCTTTATATTTATTTTATTTTTATATCAATTAAAAAATGAAAAGAAATTTGTATTTTTAAGCGGAAATGCATTTAAAATAATTAATTCAGTATCTACTTTATATACGTACACAAAAAAATTCAGTTCCTATATTGTTTATTATTAACGACAATCTTAGAATATTAAAATACACTGTGACGCCTCTAATTCTGCCTTGTCATGCCTGAGACGCCGTTCTATAATGTAATTCAGATTGTCATTCAAATTTCTATACATTTGAAGACCAGGCCTAAACACAGTGGCACTCGGAGTCTCGACACCTTCGTACACAAACATCCACGGATATTTGTGTCACATTCTATTATTTAGATATACGTATGACCCTAAGAGTTTACGTAGTTATTCATTTTGTCTTTGTAACCATTGTTTTTTAATTTTCAATCAACATTTTTAAGTGTGACGTGTGTATAGAATTTGGTTGCTTTTAAGTTGCATACTATTATAATCAGAAAACAATTTCTACAAGATTTGAATAAATGAAGTGCTTAATGCACGATGGTACTTTGTCAATTTCCATAATGACATACGCTTACAATAATACTCAGGTATTGTTAGATGTAGCTATAGGTATTTAGTTTGTTTATAGTATAATTAAAAGCAATAATGATTTTCCATACATTAACTTTGTAGATGACATTTATTAACAATGTATTCATAACAAAAGGAATGATAATGGAAATTAAAGGTTTCCATTCCAATGATATTTTACGATACCCGTGAGCGACAAAGCAATGGTCATAAAATCATGAGTAGAGATCATTACAAGTTGGAAATTCAGAAAAAGAATGCAGAAAGTTATAACATGTTATTAGAACGGTTGGTTACCTACGTTGTTACACTGTATTTTACAGTAAAGATTTTATGTATAATGACAATAATTTTAATCATAAAGCTTTATTAATGTTATGTTTTCTATATGTAATTACGTTTTGTGGAGACACAACATTGTATACGGGCAAGCAGACCCGTTTTGACGGTCAATTTTCTCCGCACCCATAAAAAGCGTAAACATGACTACGTTAATAATAAATTATATTCATCTCACCCAGACGATACTGCCATTTGGAAACAACAAATGCTAATAATTACTTTCCTGATATTAAATGTCTGAAAGGGACGAAATATCCGCATAGCGAGAGATAGAAAACAATAGTTATTAACGATAATCTTAAAGAATTATTGAGAAATAAATCTGAGAGACCTGCTTTCAGACAATTCCTTGTAATGTCTTTGTCACTTGGATTCAACAAGACACAATCACATTGGATATCTGGAATATAATCTCGGAACTTGCATTAAATTTACATTTTATCGCATATATTTTTTCTGAATTCATTTGTTGCGGGCGTGCTTTTAGCTTGTATTATTCTTTAATAATTTTTATTCGCAATTCTCATATTCAAATTATATTTCAGTGTACATCATTGGCACATATCTTGCCACTGTCATCATGCACTCGACTGGCTTGTATGGAACTAAGTATTACTTTACGATTGTCGATAGTTGCCACCATCATTTGAAGGATTCCATTGTTGTATTCATGGCAATGATCTCGCGTAGTTGCGTCGACTTTAAGTCGCATCCGACATTTCCATTGTTGCAATTTTATTGCTGGTGTTACCGTCTCTGCGGAGATCATAAAGTATGCAACAGCGTTCGATACTATCTACCGCGATCTGTCGATGTAGATGGGATCTGTGACCGCAGGACGCGTATTATCGCGAGCTTCAGCCACCGCAGCCGCGATTTTCATTCGTTTCTAATAAATTGATATGAGGTGTGGTGGAAAGGGCATCGAGTTACAGGATTGGTCGAGGCGTTCCCCAAGGTTCGATACTCAGACCCCAGCTGTAAATCAACTTTACAACCTTTAATTACAGATATTTGCCGTCTTATGTGAGCGTACGGGATATCGGAGGGCTGTGCTCGCGAAAATATCGCATAATAATGGGTATTGACCCGTAATGGCTCGCCTGTAGGTACTATCGGCTGCCTTTGTCTTGATTGTTGGAGCGAGTGAATATTCTTTTCTGAATGATTGCCAATTACATCGAATGGCCTCCTGAATTCCACTGAGTAATACAAAACTAAAATAAGCTTCTCATTTTTGATTTGCGTCTATATAAATGATTTATGTGTTATTAAATTTAATAGCACCAGAATGATATGACATTCATTGTTAATACTTTATAGATATTTAAATTGTGTTCCTCACATGTACATAACACAGTTCAAAGTTTTAATAAAGTTTCATTTTATTGCTTTAGTGTTATTTATGTTTAATATTATTGATTAATCTATTAAATACATTTGTTACTTTCTAAAGTTAATGTCAATACCATATTCCAATGTGTTACTCGAGTTGTGCTCTCTGCTACAATGTTGCACCGGATAGGGCGGCCGCCATTTTAATGTCTCTCAGACGGAATTACGCTGGATTGTTCTCAACTTTACTGCTCCCCTCATGATTGATCGTTGTATCCTCAACCTTATGTCATTTTCGCACTGTATCTCTCGGAATTTGTACTACAAGCAATAAATATATATTGAGTTATGGTAACTCCACGATATTATTGCTCTTGGACGACTTTTACTTATTCTATGGTGTCAGCTGTAGTTATTAATCACACGCTTAATTTCTATAGGACAGGTTAGAAGTTTGATTCATAATAGATTTATATATATAACATCTCAAATTACTCCAATCAATAATTTATAAGCAATCACATTAAATAATGGATTCGTTTTGTTCTGAAGTGTGGAAATTAACACTAGAATGATCGTATTCTAAATTAAAACCTCGCTTCGTACCGCAATAAATTCTTCCGCCCATAAACTCATAACGACTGTCTAAACAGGGGCTAGCTGTCGTTTATAACCCTAATGCAAGAATAAGAAATAAAATCAACTTTATGCAATTATGCATTAATTCGTTTATGGTTCCTTTTTTTTTGTAGCCTTTTTACAAGTGTTGGATGCATACATGGAGCATAAGTCAATAAATTATTACTAATATAAAATTTAATACTAATAATATTTACTCAGTGATTGAAAACATACCGAAGTGATGTTAGATCGTTAAATACATAGATTATAATACTATCATACTTTCTCAATATATTAGCGATCTCTTATTAATCTACTGCTCATGAGTTTGCTTCGATTGTACTCATATTATCCGAGAGATAGACTATGTTTTGGATGGATGATCGTTAATAGAAAAGTTTTTTATTAGAGTTTATCTGTCCAAACATGGTCATGTTCATTAATAGGTAAATCTAAAGAGCTAAGAAAATGGATAGAAAATTTAATTAGACGAACGGTTTACCAAACAGAGCAGTTTGAGAGTTAAGACGTTGAATAGATTTAGGAATTGGCCGTGTAGATCACAATTTTTTATTTTGACTTGATGCAGACAAAAGTACATTTAAATATGATTGAGAATATTTACAAGATTTAGTAGAACTTTTATAGAACTTGTTCTTTTTACTGTTGTTGACTTTATGGAATCTATCTGGCTACATAGATACCATCGTTTGATCTAACTTACATTTCTGCTGGAAACTAGCAAATGTGTGTTATATTTCTGCTTAAAAGAAGGCCTCAAGAATGGTTACGAATTAGAAGTATCAAAGGAAATGGTTATAATAAGCATTTGTTATCTATTATATAATAGAATAAAAATATTTAATCAAATAGACTTGTTTACAAGCTTTTTTAAATTGTCATTTTTATAATTCTACTACTGGACTTGAAATATTGTTACCCTTTATTTTATAAATTATGAAAATTACCACATTTTTTTAAATTGATTATACCTAAGCTTGTATTATTTATTTGTATCTATATAAAAATATTATATGTATACAGATGACATGACAGAGTATGTTAAATATGTATAAACATTGATGCTAATAATGGTATTAGCTATATTTAATTCTATATTTGATGTAGGTTTATTTGTCGCAATAACTCGAATTTATATCTTCAATCGTAAACATTTTACAGCCGCATCGGTAGATTTTCCTTACGTTTCGCGTTTCTAACACGTGTTCAATGATATTTCTATTTATGTTCCCCTATATTATCTTCTATAATTGATGAATACTCGACAACTCATAAATGTGCATTATTTCATGTTAATTTTAATTTATATTTTGATAGGGCATTACATTAAAATTCTATTGACATAATAATGGTTATTATCATATTAATTTACATTTAACTTTTTTTTTAGAATTTCTGTATTGTGTGTTGACATATTTATGAATAGAGGAAATATATATAATAAGTATTTTCATTTCCCAATTCAATACCTGAGTGACTTGTTTCATTGGATTATTATGTTTTATCGCACGTAAACTTCGCCAGCTGGAGTGGTACCAACATAGGCGAGTAATTGAGATTGATCGAGCCATGAATCGAGCGGGGCGGCGCAATCAAAAGCGTATCAGACCAATGGGCGTCCAGCGTCAATTCAACGGCGCTTCTCATTGGCCAGTCGCGGGGTTGTGAGGCATAAAGGGCCTTGATACAGCACTCGATAAGCAGTAGGCGTCGAATGTCGATTCAATCGATTATAACCCGTGTTGTAGTTAGCGAATGCGACCGGATAGGCCGTTAATGTACGGGAACATATTACTACTTTGGCCGTTTAACTTTCATTATACACGCTCTGTTGCATTAATTTGTTATAACATTTGTAATTGGCAATTTACATCAACAGCTTTACCTTTGAATTTATTGTTGTCGTAAAAAAAACTTCTGGTAATAAAAACCGATTCCAAATCAAGGTTACAAGAAGCAACACTTTAAACAGATTAACCGGCTAATCGTACGTTATTTATAATCCTTAATCAGACCGGAGGCGTTTGGTATCAAGATTTACGACACCCGCGTGTTAGTTACACAAAAGAATTAGCCCTTCTAAGCGACATCGAGTGCCAATAAAATATCGAGTGAGCCTCGAATAATCGACCGGGATGCAACACTGTAGTTATTGCGGTATTGCTAAAGAATCATTCTATACAAAGTTCCATAAACCACGCGTGCGTCCATAAAGTGAAATTTAGCATAAGGTTTCGTAGGAAAAGCAATAATTTGTCACAATTGGGCACGATTAGATTGGCTCTGCCGGCGATTTGACATACGTCGTAAATTACGTATTGACCGGCTATATCGAGTGAGCTGTCAGAGGCGGCAGTACTGGCTTAGTTGTGTGGGCTCTTACAAACGCCCGGGTTATGCAAATAGCGTGCGCAGGCGGCTAAGCGCACGCGCATCGAATCGCGCGTTTTCCGCCGCCGGCGCGGGGATTGCGTTTTGTGGAAATCGTTATTGGGGTGATTGCTTTCATAAACAATAGCTTTTGTCCACGGTTTCTTGTAACTAACTTGTTATTTTGTCGGATAGCGGGACTTTAAGCGTACTTCGTGTCTGATAGCTAGTTTTCCGTTTATGCAATTTAGCATTGTAACATGGTGGAGATCGTGCTTTATCTGCGCTATGTTAAATAGCATGTAATAAATTCACCATATATTTTCCTTAATATGGCCCTATAGTATTGTAAAATGTATTTATTTTCTAGATAATATTTATGTTGTCAAGTATCTAATACTATGGCAATTAGTAAGTGTGACTAAATATTAAGGGAAGACTGTATAAATTACATTTGTTTGGATGCATTTATTTAAGGTGTGTTTCTGTCACCAAGCAGTTATGTTTACATGGTTTCGTTTCGATATGCAGGGAGCGAGATGGCTTGCTTAATATGTTAGTATGTTACAAATTCCTCGTATTTGAATACCACGAATTAAATTGATTACTTTTGATTGATTCGATATATTTTCTATTATAGATATAGATATTCTTATAACACATCAAAGCTAATGTTATCACATGGTTTCGTCGACTAATATGCTTTGATCCACTTCCGACTATAAAAATTATAGACATTATACAAGATATCTTGTAGCCCAGGTTAATTTGGCACGAAATGCTATAAAAGATTGTTCTACAAAGCAACATAGTAGGGTTAATAAAAGTTGACTGTCAACGCACCGGCTATACGGTGTGGGTGGCGAGAGTTTGAAATGAGTTTACTTGTAATGTATAAGACCGCTATATAAATATACACATCTACATTATACTCGTAGATTAAGTGTAATTTTATTTGGTATTTGTTATCATGTTAGAAGACTAATGCAATAACAAAGAGAGACCAATGTAATGCATATGGCATATTGGACAAAAATATTTGTCGGATTTTCAAAACTCCAACGGTCACTCGTCTTTCTTTAGTCACTATCTCTTTTTTTTTTATTACTATTTTAAGGGCTTTTACCTTCTTCAGGTATATCAGTCCTATCGTACCCTGAACTGATTTGTCAAACAAAACTTTATCTACTTTCCCTAGACGCGGAAAGAGAAGAATTAATGGGCATCAATAATTTACAGAGATGTTCCAAAATTTCTGGTTTAAGTTCAGCTAACATAGATTGAATAAGATCAACACTAAATTTATTTAAGTTAAAGTGGCGCATGAATTCTTCTCTTTTCTTCGTGTTAATACGACACTCTAATAGCTATCCCTTATTTTTGCCATTTTGGGATTTTACCAGGATTGTCTAATTTTCTAAGTCAGCTCAATGATCAAGTTTTTTAATAGTCAATAATAAAATTGGCCATATGTGACGAGATAAGAAAGTGGCTGAAACAATAGACATTTTTAAATTAGAGTTTCTTTGGAAGTTTCTTGCTAATTTATAAAAGAATTGGTTTGAAGTTAGATAATATATTATTTAGCTTATTGCTTCGTTTTATTTGCTCCAATTCTGGCGCATCATGTTCCCGTTTTCCTTTTAACATGAACGCGGCAATTAATCTCTGAACGGGTGACGTTGTGCCCCCTACCGCCTTGTTGAGCCCTCTACCCCCTACCCCTCGGCCCAGATAACCAGGGAATGATTAACTACAGACAGGAAGACGGATTGACAAATAGTCGTTTAGGTATTCGCTAATGCCTCGTCCTCATCAATAAACGATCGACGAGATGGGAAGGGCCTGTTCGTTTGCTGAACTTGCAATCGCTTATTTGCTACGTTTGTTTTTGTTAGTCAAATAAATTAAGCGTAAGATCTAATAGGTAAAATAAATAGATACCTATATAGTTTCTGCTTGTAGAAATAAAAACTTAGGGAATATAATGGTAAGGGAGTTTTAAAAAGAGATGAATGGAGTGCGTGTAAGATGATATAGGTAGTCAACAAGAGAGTGAATATTGAAACTATTGCAAATCAAAATAGATCGAAGACGGCATATTACGGGCCAGAAACATGATGATGAAAAAGCAGTCAGAAGAATTCTTACAGCATATAGTATAAAATGTTTCATAATTATTGTGACGATCTAAGATTTAATCCAATAGGATATTTGTGGTTTCGTATTCATTTATAACTACCGATATATATAATTTGAAGTAGACACTAAACGTTACTATAGGTAGTAAGAAAAAAAAAAATACAAACCAAGATGGAACTATTATAAAATAGTGAATTAAATTTCTCATTCATTATTAGCTTGTTACAAAATTCTGTTACCAAGAAGGATCGAACAACATAATTGTCCATTATAAACAGGAATCAAAACTAGTTTTGTATAATAGGTATGTATATATACCTCATCACTCTGTAATGTAACTTTAAACATCAAATTATAGTATCTAAACCAATATAGTTTCGCAAAAATCTGCTTAAACAAACGCATCAAAATCTCTTTCATATTTAGTTAGTTACAAAATTCAGTTACTAAAAAGGACTAAAGAACTTTGTTCTCTACACAATTCCTCCAAAACTAGTCTTGAAATACCACTCATCACTCCGTAATAGAACTTTAAACAGCAAATTACTGTAAATCAACACCGCACCGCAAACAATCCGCTAACTTGCGACGTCTTCCGCGACGGCCACACGGTCTGCGCGGTCTAAATCCGGGACGGTAACGCTGCGTGCACGTCGTAAACGCGCAATCTAAGGTTTATCGCTCACTGAAAGTACATGCCATAGTTCCTAGTTCATAGTTCTTTACAGTGAGAGTTTTATAGTGAAAACTGGTCAATTCGAATTATGAATATTGTGCGTAGGTATTTTACATATTACTTTCTCCGGCGTCTTTAATACGTTCGCGTTCTTTTTACACTTATTATTGATATTACATTATCACATATGTTAGTTTGTAATATTTGTAAAAAGGTGTCACTTTCATATTAATTAGTGTAAGAAGAAAAACCGAAGTAAGAGCTTATGGAAAATCATCTGACTAGTTTGGTTACTATTTATATTATATCAGTTGTTATCTGCTAAACATAGGCCTTCCCATAAAGGAGGTTCTGACAGTTGTTGTCACGCTTGGGAGGCAAGTTGCCAATCGTAATTTTGGCTTTGGTGATATTTTAAAAAAGATGCTGCTATCCATCCCTTGACCACTAAATTTTCTTATTCGCCTTTAACCACTTCCACGGGAAAGGCAGAAGGCCCATTTTATGACGGAACCACACTACTAGGGTAGTAATATGCTTTTTTCATGGAAATATACCTAACACTAGAACGTTGATAGGTTATTAAAGGTAAATCGTAACCTTATAGTGTGGTGGCTTAGAAACTCTTGTCATTAGCAGGTGACACCTAAACACGAGTTAGTAGCTGGCGGTCCACTCGCTCCGTATGTTAAACGCCTTACATCGTAAACGTGCGATCCGAATCGCGCGCTGTAAATCATCGATCGAGCGATGCGATGCGATTTAACACGCTCAGCGGGTTTACTGCCCTTACCATGCGCTGTAAAGGGTTTTAGTGTTTTCTGCAGTGTTGCTTGCAGTTATCGATATAGATAGATCTACCGTGATTAACACGTTTCCTCATGTTGCTCGCACTGTATCCGGATGCAGTGTGTAATGAAAATGTTGCATAGAAATGATATAGGATTATGAACAAGCACATTACGCAAAGCTAACTAGAGTAATTTGACAGTGTAATATGGTACTTAACCTAGCGCTATATTACATTGACAAATAAATTTGTATATGATCATTAATAATAGACTTGGATTTATAAATTAATTTATTTAAAATAGTACCTATATGTCGAAATGGGTTTAGAATTAGCGAATAGAGAACATCACATAACATATAAAAACAAGCAGTTGAATTAATTATCTCATTTTTTCTTGGACTAATATAAAAATAAAGTACATATACATTAGTTGCAATTTGAATGTTGGACCTATCTAAATTTATATACGTATTGTTACAGGCACTCCAATAAATCGACTGCCCATCATGGCGAAATCAGTTCTTGATTTGTACGAGCTGTACAACCTGGTGATCGCCCGCGGCGGCCTGGTCGAGGTGATCAACAAGAAGTTGTGGCAAGAGATCATCAAGGGCCTCCGGCTGCCTTCCTCCATCACATCTGCCGCGTTCACTTTACGCACACAGTTAGTACATACTTTTATTGAACACATATTTATTTATAAAAATAGGAAATCAGTAGTATTTTTTAAGTATGGAAATGGAATATTAATCCGCTCGTGCTGTTAGTGTAAACGAGGGACCAGTGAAGGATAACAGATGAGGGTAAATGAATAAATGAAATTGGTTTTTTTATGGATAATAATGAAATGACAACTCCACCCGCGCTAAATGTATCCACTGACGGGGCACCAGTGATGATTGGTAGGTGAAGATGAAAAGGCAGGTCAGTTAGCCCATTGTGATGAATACACCTGGAATTCAGTATGATAATTTTTAGGGGGGACTACGTAGAGGTCGACCTGACAGGGTATATTGATAGTAATGGGACTAGTAGTTCATATTACGAATAAGCCCTTCCTCCTAATAAAGTTTGGTTATTTGGCTTGTCATGACGAATTCAGTAACCTTTACCAATCATCTCCTAGTTAGTATTCTTAAACTGTTACAACAGCGTAGGGACCTATACATAAATGGTGAACATAACAGTTAGCATGCTATGTTGGTTTGGATATAATAGTATGAAAATAACATGAGACCAAAGAATGATGAGGGTGGAAAATAATGATTACAGAAGTGCAGAAATATACAGATTAGGAATTTATTAAATGTAAATATTAAATGAAATTCAAGTGGACCTTACTCAGTCAGTGGATGCCATCATTGAGTCTTAACACTCAGAATTTATGACGTGACTTCAAAGGACGGAATTAGTTGATAATCAAAAGCATTTACGCCTTCACGTATCCTAAAATCATTTAATACTGTCGTAAACCAAATAGGAGTATTAGATATTATTGTGAAAGGATTGTCTGTGGTTTAGGCTATTACAAAGTGTTCAATAGGCCATGTGTGGTCCAAGAACAAGCCAGAAGCCGTCGCTCCATATTCGACATCATTTCTTTGTATCACTCCCTCATTTAAATTCTCACGACTGAGAGACAAAACCTTGTCCACAATGGGTCGTACGTGAACGTCCGCGACAATGTGACAACTTCATAATTAATAACCTCTAACTCATCTCGATATAATTTCCCATTTATCTTTCCGGCGAGTTCCTTCACCTCTACAGCTTTTGTCGTATGACATAAAGGTATCTCACATTTCTAATTCAAGATGTGCACCGTTACGCACGACGCGTGATTTCAAACACTTCTCTACTATTACAACATTTGAGTTAGTTTGTGCCAGCCAGCGAGTGATACTATCGGGAGCTATCCACAATTAGTAGGTACAGTTCGAATACTAATGCCTATGTTATTTTTGAAGCAACTATTTTTCTATTACACTCGTAACATACCGTGGTTTTGGGCGTTCGTAAAATTAGACGGGCGGTAATGACGAATGGCGTATATTTAGATTCCTACTTTGACAGTTCTTCAAAAGGTAGCCACGTTTTTATGTGTCGGCCCGCTCAAAGATTCTCATTGTGTTCTGTATTAAATATGTGAACGCTTAATATGAATTATGGTAACGAACAGTTGACAATATGTTCTTATAAAATCGACTCGACTCTCGAATAGGATTAAGAATGTAATGTGACGTTCCATTATACGTTTGAAGGATACGCTTTTGATAATAATTGGTCTTGAAATATGATTTATAAGTTCTTCATGTGTTTCGTATGAGGCGATAGGTACGTTAACTTAATGACATCATTAGATCACTTCGGGCTTAGAAGATTGAATGGTGTCACTGTCATTATAATATTCTAATTTATTACTGAGACGTTTATGAATATTGTTAGATTGTTGGACGATGTTATTAATATTCTTTAAGTATATTCTTTGGTGTCAACGATTTATAATACTTACAGTAATTATTTAGGTACTTGCACTTATTTATTAGTGTTTTCATATTGTATTTATCAGTGCTTTAAAGTTTTTCTAAATTATATTATTAGGGACAAATAAATTCGATTTTGCCGCATTATTCTCAACGGCTAAAGCCGATACTAATTCTAATAACGTATGTTACATAAATGTTGAAAGAACATCTTATTTCACACACCAAATCGTCCTCGAAATTTATTATCGATTTATTAAACTAAAACTATAACATAAAAAGTAAAGTCTTTATTTTGTGTGGACAAATTACTGTAATATGTTTTATACATTTATGTTTTTGTTCTCATTATATGTGTTAATTATATTCTGTTGGAGTTCTGTGATTTGGTTATTAGCAGAAAATATTTATAATTAATTTTATCTATTTCAAATCTATTGTGTCTTTAGTATATAAATTTGTATTAGTAAATTGTACCGCCTTTTGCACCGAAAGGGATAAAAAGTAGCTTCTATCCTTCTTCATATCATGTAGCACGTATATATTAAATTTTATGAAAGCAAACTCACTTTCAAATTTATAATATTATTTGGGATGTGGAATAATAATTTAAATAAATTGTTTCAGATACATGAAGTATTTGTATGACTATGAGTGTGAGAAGAAGAACCTGTCCACTAGGAGCGAGCTGGACGCAGCCATAGAAGGCAACAAGCGGGAGGGACGCCGCGCCTCCGGCCAGTACGATGCGCAGGCGGCGCTAGCCATGGTCGGTCTGATAAATGTAATTTAAATACATAAGTTATTATTTAAATTTAGTTTTAACTTTATTTCCGGGGGTTTAATTGTGTTTTAAATGAAAGTCTTATTTAACTGTCTTATTGAAACGTTCCAAGCAAGCAAAAGGTGACCAAGTATTGTAAAAAATATCGTAGAAACTTTGTTATTAATAAAATTAGTTACATATACAAATTTTCATTCGATTAATTAATTTTTGATTTGTACTAAGTATTGAACATCAGAAGACTGTCTTAGGGTCGTGTCAATTATTAGTTTGGTTACATTTTTATAAGGTTTTATTTAAATTGATTATACTAACACCCAATACATATACAATATATGATATGTGTATCATGCTTGTTTTGGTATGTCCTATTAATATTATAAATGCAAAAGTTTGTAAGGATCGCTGGAAAGGGATGGATGTTTGTTACTCTTTCACGCAAAAACTACTGAACGGATTTGAATGAAATGTGGCACACACGTATCCTAACTTAGCACATAAGATACTTTAAGTTCAATATAGAAACATAATATAAAACTCTCTGTTTCTCCACTTATGTTTACTAAACCATGCAACGGATTCTGCTCGTGGAACCCATTTATTATATAAATGATTAATAATAAAATTTATTCAGGATACAACATTTCTGATGTAAAGAATGTTACATAATCATGCATAATAAAATAAATGAATAGGTATCATAGTATTGTACAACTATTTATAATATGCGTCTGACCAATATATCGATATCGATAAGTATCGTGAACGTCGTAACTACTTTATACTGAAATATATTTCAAATTCAAAGAACTGGATACATAGATTTGATACAAACGTTTTTTATTCGAAGTGATGCACGCCTGATGTAGCTACTTGTTTTCATGAATGTTGACAATTCATTTTTTATTTCAGCCGTCGCTCAACCGCGGTGTTCCAGCGTCTTTAGCCCAGTTATCCCAACACATGCAGCCTCTCTCGCTCTCCCTGGCAGGTGGGGTGGGAGGAGTGCCCCGTCTTCCTCCTCTCCCACCGCACACTCCCCACATATCACAGCATGACATCGAGTATCGTGTTAGAGAATATATGAAAATGATACAGCAGCAGAGGGAACTGATGAGGAATGGTGAGTTTTAACTCTAAACCTTGTTTAAGACTACTGTAGTTGTAAAGGAGACCATTATTAGATAATTTATGTAACGTATTAAAAGATATAAATTGAAATAGAAAACAGCACGGCTGATTAGTTTACGGCAGGAAAATCATGTTTTAGTGGAGTCACATTTATTATTATTATTTCAGCCGTTAATTGTTCACCGCTGAATGTAAGCCTTATGGAGAAATAAGGGGAGTTTTGCCAGTAGTTGCCACGCTTTTTAGGCGCGTTGGCAACCGCAGTTAGACTTTTAGAGATGTTTTAAGAGGGACGCTGCTGCCCGTCCCTCGCTCTTCTTTAGTCGTCTTTTCGACACCCACGGGAAAAGAAGGGGGTGGTCCATTCTTTGCCGGGGCACACGCGGCACAGAGTCACGTTTAATCCATGTAAATTAAAATAGAATGTCGTGGCAAGCGCATCATTTTAGTAAATATTTGTAATAGGTAATCTTATAATGTTTTTATTATGAGAATAAAAAATACACTAGGTATTTTGCCCTTTAGATCGAAACAACAATAATTCACATATTAGGTACTGTCCCACTTGAGAAATACTCAAAACTATCAGTTATGTAATTTTGACTGCACATTTCATTGGACAGTTCTGATTATGCGACCAGTCCTCTCTCCTCCAGGGTCAGAATCTCCGCCGGGCATCAACGGGCCTGCACCGATGATCTCCCCGCGAGATGCGGCTGCACTCAACGCAATGGATGTGTCCCGGCTCACATTGTGGTCAATTTACAACAACAACAATAATAACAGCCCCCAGCCGGATTTGGAGCCACAACGGTAAGACTTTAAGACTTTTTTTTAATTCTATAAACTTTAAAATAAGTCTTTTTGTAGATACATATGCACTTTAGTACGAGTAGAAATAAGAATCGGACGAAAATAAATATGAGGAGAGATCGGTTTCTATCTGAGGGAGGAGTCAAGAGTTATCAGTATACTCTGTTATGTCCATGGTACTGCTCATGTCTATAGGCGACGGTTACCACTTTACATCAGGTGGGCCGTCAGCTTGTTTGCCATTCTAAGTTGCATAAAAAAAAATCAGAATCGTCATGTCGCATAAAACAAGAGATGACAGTGAGTGGAGCATGAGATTTATGTGAGAATATAGGTCTCTGGTATTCGGTTCTTTCTGCCAATTATTAAGGAACTTAGAGTTCCTTTTTACTTATGTACTCATATCTCTCTGTCTACCCTAAAAACCTGGTTTAAAGATATAAATAGATAGGAAGCAATATAGTACGTAGTCATACCCAATGAGCGACACAAATCTTTCATTTAAAATTTTCATCGTTTTTAACACATAATGGATTGATATTCGCTTACTGGATATCCCTTTCCCACACCTATATTTCCTACTAAACAGAGTATTAGCTCTGTTTGTTTGTTTTACATACTATATGCCAGTTTACAGTATGAGATTTGGCAAACGACAGGAATGTCATTACATCTGGGGTACCGTGGTAGTCGTATTATCTTCGTACTAGCGTTCATATCTTTAGACGATGGTTGCTTTTCATTAGTTGCCGTCAGTCAGTTATATAGTAAAGTCTAGCCAGGCACTATAAAAATGGCTGTCGTCGACAGAGAGGCGCTCAATCTGAGTGAAAGTCCCAACTCCAGTGTAAGCGGTGGCAAGCGTGAAGCGTGCCGGTCGCCGCCGCCGCCAGCTAAGCGGCGCTCCTTACGGCCACCGTCGCCTTCAGCGCGCGCCAGTCCACCGCACACTCCAAGCGCACCCAGCACACCTCGGGAATGTCTGCCTGCAACACAAATCAATGGCAATACGCCAACTAACGGTGTGAATGGGGCCGCATTCAAGATCACCACTAGAGGTAAGATACTATAAAAGCGAACTTAAACCAAGGAATAGATTCCTTGTTCTTTCTTATCTCTTTTATTTTTATGATGATTGATAATTCGTAGTCGATATTTCCATTCTCTGTTGTTTAAAGATAGGTTTATTGTTGTTCTTTAATGTTGTTTATATTTTTAATTTAGTTTTGAATACTTATTCATGAGCCTGCTGTTATTATAAGATTGTGTCTACTTCTAAGATTAAGTACCGGGATTATTTTCCTACGGTGAACCCCAGTTATGTTTTGTTATACAATTAAAATGCGAATTGCTAAAGAATTATCATAGTCATAGTCATCTGAAATCTCTATAGTCGACTATGGGCTGAACCATACATCTCTCATTTCTATGAGATTGGTTTTGGTAATGGTTTGGTGGAACTACGATTTTCGAATATTTATTTATTTGTGTATACTTATACTAGTAACCTTTTTATTTCAGGTGATGCAAGTACAGGTGATCAACAACTCGTTGTATCAATAGAACTGAACGGAGTCACATACGAGGGTGTCCTCTTTCCGACACAGGATAGCAATGGCCAAAATGGCCACAGGCCAATGGTGTCCTAAATTTGAGGCAATAACAATAATAGCAATAGTGGTAAGGATAGTTTACGTCTTTCAAGTTCCGAGTCACCCGTTATTACACTGTAGGGAAACAAGTAGATTGTTAACGAATTTGTCTATGCTTGTGGAGAAAATTAAGCGGGAGAATGTGATGTTCTGTAAACGTTTTTGTCTATGGTAAGAGCAAACAATCTTTGTTACTCCGTTTTTCCCGACACTCTTCTCAAACATAGGCAAATCATTCGTCATCAATCTACAAATTGATCAGGTTAGGTTTATATCTGAGGCATAGGTTGTGCTAATCGACAAGTACCCATTAACTATTTTTCCTAAATATCGAGACTAGCCAAGAAACTCGTAGGTTCAGAAACATCGGCCTACTATATTATTTGGGTACTAAATTATTTAAAAGCAAATGTAATGATAGAGTCTATTTAAAAAAAAAAAAGTAATATTATTGTCTATGTTTATTATTAGATATAAACCCAGCCCATGTACATTCGATAAAGTGGTTTACAAATTTTGATCTCAAAAACCTTGCTAGGGTATTTGGGACTGGAAAAGCAGATAATAGTATTTTGTAATTTTAAAACTCAAATTTGAAGTAAGTACAAAACTTATCATTATATTGTTCTTTTGGGCGTTTTAATAATTTATCATAGTATGGCACGGCATTGCAGTTTCACCAGCGATGCCACATTAACTACATACCTAGGGTTGCCATCTTTAAAATTTGGCAACCAGGACAAGACGCGTGAAAACCCCGAATTTTAGAGCTCAGAATAAGGATATAATAACAGGTTTTTTTTAAACATAGTGACCATGCGCTGTCGGTCAGGATATTGTAAAGGCATTTGATTGAGTCTGGCATCGAGGTTCTAGTCCGGATCGAGTATAAATTGTCCTACTATTGACTTTCCGACAGCTTGTATAAAAAGATTGCCAGCTTTTTGTCGGGGTTCTTCAAGGGGGGGGGGGGTAACATGGTTTCTTCAAGGTCGGTAACGCATGTGTAATACCCCTGTTATTGCAGTATATATGGTATGATATGTAATGATCTTAGTATATATAGATAGTGTCTCCATACAAATTCTTCGAGAAAAGCGGGTAAATTTTTTCATACAATTTTGCGTGATCAATGGTAATGAGTGTTTCCTTTATAACTTCTATATTTATTTTGTCTTATATTTTTTGCATCTTTCTAATGCGTAAAAACTTGTTTTATTTATTAAATAATTAAATACATATAGGTCACGATACATTATATGCATAAGTATATAGAACATTGATAAAAAAACAAGTTAGCTTTTTTTGTCAGCTAATTATCAATTTGTCAATTAGTTGACAAAAAAATTGTACCTGTGACTATTGGTCCGATCTAACACTAATCAGCGTTGAGATGGAACGTGGAAGCCTAGATAGCGTTCGGGAAACTGTAGTACATCTCATTCAAAAAATCTCAAAGTTAGGTTAGGGAACCAGTACCTGTTATCAGTATTGACTGTATAGAACCGAAACACAATGGACGTAGGTGGTGAAGGACCGTTCCTTTCTTTCGGTAGTCTATTAGGGGAGGCCTATGTTTAGCAGTGGACAGATAATGGCTGCTATAACTATCTTGCCGGGGGGAAAAGGGATTGTTAGTAATGGCGTCTAATGAACACATTGCTAGCAATACACCTTATCAGGTCGACCTCCACGAGGTTCCCCCTGGAAACCATAGTGAAAAATTCTTATTGAATTCGTCACGCTGGGCTAACTGACCCGCTTCATCCTCACCTATCATGTCTCACTGGTGCCCCGTTAGTGTATACCGATAGCGCGGGCGGGGTTACCATTCCATTATCACCCATTAAAAAAAAAAAAACTATCTTGCCGGTAAAATCGTGTTGTGAAGTGTCGTGCCGTGTTATGGTAAATTGTAAAATCGTATTTTGAACTACATATATCATTAATATGTACTTAGTAGTCGTTTTACATATGATTAAGTGTCATTTTTTACTTTCAGTGTTTATAGTTCATGGATATTATAATTTTTTTTACGTCACTGCCATGGAAAGAACGTGAAATTATTTAAAACAGAATCATTTTCTACATGTTCTTTAGTGGATGTTTTTATACAATTATTTTAATAATTTTTTTTTTTAATTGCGACAAGTTTTGTAAATATAGTTTTAACGTTATATATTTATAATTCAATGTTTGACGTATGTGTGATAAATAATCAGTGTTTGTCTGATTTTTCGTGCTTGTGTTGTAAATTTATGTAAATATTATAAATTGCGTATATTAGAGCATTTTTACAACGTCAGGTAGACATGTTTATGATTATTCATATTTTAAAAGGTGTACATTTTAATCGTCGACTATGTTGTCAGTATTTTTTTTTAGATTTAGGTACCTATTTATAATAATGTTTCTGTTGCGCTTTCTTTTCGTGAACGTCTGTACACGTGCTGTAATCATTATAATTTGTTTTAGTGGTATAATGCTGCGACTTTTTTTTTATGCAACTTATAATGGCAAACAAGCTATCGGCCCACCTAATGCAAAGTGGTAACCGTCGCCTATACACTAAAATTACATTAGTAATAAAAACCAGTTAAATGAGTGAATTTTATCAAAATATATGTGTGGTTAGTTGCCATTTTCTAAAATAAAATACGAAAAATGATATTTAAATATATCATCGATTCAATATTTATTTTTATTCAATTACTGGTAAGATGTTATATTACCGTTGATTTCTCGAATATATTAATAGTATCTTGACCCGAGCAATTTGTCAAATTTTTTTTAGTAAAGAAATTTAGGCCAGCACCAACGAGGTAGGTATAGTTTATTTCAATGGAATTTAATAAAAAGAGATCCAAGTTTTGTTGTTATTTATTACTGTTTTTATTAGTTGATATTGGATTGTAAGTGAGTGGTAGAATCGTTAAAAAAGGGACACTTCAATAAGGTTACAAACTTTATTGAACTGTCATTAATTTTTATTTGATTGATGATAAAACTTCACACTACAGATAATTATAATTTTAACTCACATTTTTTTAATAATAAATATAATTATATATAATATGTATATTGAAGATACACTCACTAAATGAAATTAGTAATAAATAGGATCGTTCTATAAATTAATCGATTTTTAATTCGATCTATACTATAACTATTGGACATTAGCAGATTTATGTCTGCATTAATTAATCGTTTCTTTACATTTTCATTAAATTCTGTTGAAGTACACCATACTGTTTAACCAGGGAGGCCATAATTTGGGCTAGCTGCGGACTATCAGGTCCCAGGTATGCAATACAATTTCACGTGTTCTATTTTGATAGACAAAAATGTACGCCAACGATTGTGTCTCATTAGTGCCGGCTCTTAGATATTCTTTTTTAACAATTGTATTATATTGTTGTTTCGAAAACATGTGTTTTTTTTTTATTATAATTTGCACTTAACTAATTAAATGTATATTCAGTTATATTGTTCAATAATGACTGACGTGATGAGTCGGAGTTAATTTCCCGATGAGAAAAACGAATCTTTTATTTTTCTTATTTTTTTTTTATCATAACAAATGACACGTTTTTAAAATTTCCTACCAATTATATCCGTATGTTAATGATTGGTGAACAGAATAATTTGTTAAATATATCAATTAATTTAAAGATAGTGCAATAAGCAAAATTTAAATTATTAGAATTAATCTCCAGTTTTACAAGCTCTGGTGTCGTAGTGTTGTAATAAATAATTTAAAAATGCTTTGTAAATGACTGATTTACTGTTTTTATCCTATGTTAAATTAATGTAATTAATTTTAATATGTAAAAATTCATTTATGTGTTTTAGTAATGCATAATTTGATTCAATTAGATGTAGATTTAGTACATTCCTGAAGATGTACAATATATTAAGAGAATAATATGCGACTGGCCTACATTTATGTAAGGGTAGGAAGTGGCCAGCAGATTACGCGTAAGCGATTATTACACCAAAAAAAAAATAATGTATTCAAACTATATAAATAAATAATTATGTATGACAGTAATACATTTTTCATTGAATTCCCATTTATATTTAACATTCCTCTTTATAAAATAAAAACTTATAGCAATTAGACAGTCTTTTATTTTAATTTAATAAATTTATAAGATATAGCTGTCAGAAGAAGACACTGACTATAACGTGGGACAACGTACTTCGAAACGTTGGCAATAAAAAATCAGGTATGTAGGCACGTAATCGCGTTGTTAATTTCCGATAGTTAATTTAAAATATGATATTCGTTATTTCATTTCAGAATGAATTCATTGTGGATTTTCAGTAGTGCCAACATATAAATGAAATATATTTGAACCGTGATTAAATAGTTTTTAATCTAAAACAATAAAAAATAGGGCAAATTAAAACACACGAAAAATTTATCCACGAGAGTTGAAAATATAATAATTGATAATGCAATTAGGCCTATGTAAATATAGTATTAATATTATGTAATGAATAAATATTGTAGTGTTATATACAGATAACTTTATATACAACTAGCGACTCGCCCCGGCTTCGCACGGGTGCAATGCTGGTACTAAATATAACTACCTACCGCCGGTACCGCCGCGCGCCGCACCGCTATGTCCCTGCAATTTAAATCTGTAATATCTTCAGAAATATTCATTTAAATTACATGCTAAGGCCATATTGATCTATATTAATGCTGTATTATTTAAAATCACTTCGTAAATAAACCATTTTTTCCGTAAAATGTAAACAATAAAAAATGGTTATTGTGGGTTATCCTTAAGAGATAGACATATACCATCCTGGACTTTTTTTATTGATATTTAGGTGTACAATACTGTAGTACATTATTCTGATTTATCTCATGGGGTTCCACAAAAATTAATTGTGACTAAATCCTGTAGAAGGTCGACCTGATAGAGTATATTGCTAGCAATAGGCCGTTAGCTGCTAGAGTTAGTTGTTGGTATCAGGTTCGCTGGGTAACGTGTGAATGTGTACGTGTGTTTATTCATTAAATATCTCCATTGTTGCCTAAAGTGGGTAGTGATAGAAAAAAAATTAGTAGATAAAATTATAGAACAAATTTATAATTATCTTTAATTTATGTGTTAAAATTTGGTAATTATTCAATTGTTTTTAAATACAAGCGATTTTTGCCAAATAAGAAAAAAATTAAGATTTTTGCCAAAAACGAATTAAACACAAAAAAATATATAACTAGTGTCACTCGAAATGATGATAATGATTTTAACGATACATTATAATAATATTAGATTTATTTATCTTCTCCACAAATTTTACTATGCATTAAACTGTGTTAAGACATTTACAAGATATGGTAGAATAAACTTACATACATATCTGAACTCTAAACATCCTTTTGGTTGGTGGCGTAATATAACAGAGACATCTAGTTTTGTACAAAGGATATAAATATTTGCCAAAGTATTTGCTTTTTATAGCGCCATCTATATACTAATTGTGGTATTAACTTCAAAGTTCGTGGGGCAACATTTTAAAGATTTATATTTACAATATGTACCAATAGATGGCGCTGTAAATATTTTATATTTATTTATAAATTTGAGATTTGCAGTATTACTATCAACATAACAAATAAGTGTAATTATAAATAATTTTAAAAATGTTAATAATCTTCAATAGAGATTCAAAATAAAATATGTCGATAGCCCGCACATTTTGAGTTTCTTTTTAATATTTTAGAGAGAGGTTTTTTTTAATGGGTAAAAACGGCATGGTAACCCCGTGTGCACTGTTGGTATACTCTGGCGGGGTACCAGTGAGAAGTGATAGGTGAGGATAAAATGAAGGTCAGTTAGTCCATCGTGACGAATTCAATGATAAATTAGTCACGATAGTTTCCAGGGGAACCGCATGGAAGTCAACCTGATAGGGTATATTGCTAGCAAAGGGACTATTAAACCCAATTAATAACAATCCCTTTCCCCCTACATTCTAGAGGTTTTACCTTTTTAGTAGATAACTCGAATTCACTTATTAGATTTTATTTAGTTAGGTTTACATTTAACTCATATTAAATTGAAATAAAATATAAAGTTCATTTTAAATAAAAAGTAAAGCTAATAGTTATTTATAAAATATGAAAAAAAAAAATGTAAAAGAAAAGGAAATGTAACTAAAATGACCACTTGTCTATTGAAACTATTAGACATTGGGTGAATTTAGGTAGTAACAAAATAAAAAGAACAAACAAATTTCTATCTTTAAATATTTATTCATAATATTCAATTCTTAAAAGTCATAATTATAATCAACTGTAGATGGTAGGTATATAATTGTGATTAGTGCGTACCAAGATTTGTGTACACTTTGACGTAGGGTTGTCAAATATCTACTATTATATTGAGCCAAGATATTATTATTTTCTCTCTATTGTTGTAATCATACGTAGTAGTTTAAAATTATATTTTAGTGAGACAGTAAAAATACTCAATACACTTCAGTTTCTCAGTCTTGTCATCTTTTGAATACAACTGTGACTTATTAAATAGGAGAAAGAATAATAAGGCCCCTTTCAGTAATCCCTCTAGTGATTTTCTTTTACTTAGAGTATTCCTACATAGGTACTTATTTTTTATTTATGTATCGTTAATTAATCAATTAAAAGAAATTGTTTACAGGTAATTCGAAAATTTGACAGAGGTTGGAATCGTTGTGTACCTAAACTATATAGAGTCAAACACTTTATATAAAAATAAATCAGATACTATTTTATTTAAGTCTAATATTTTGTCGGCACTAAATGTAAATCTCCTACATATTTATATTATTCTTGACATTTTTAGTAACCCTGCTTTGACCCCAATAGAAAAAGTACTGCGAGAGAGACATTTGTGTCTCTCTGATTTGGATTTACGGCTGGCTAAAAAAGTGAACACATTAACCTAAGCAGATATTGTTGTGGGAGGGGTGGGCTTTAAACCTATTTACTTAATCTAGTATTTTAATTTAATAATTTCGGACTGTTTTAAGAATAATCATAAACTAATTATACTGATGTATGTATATGTATGTGTATGTATATGGGTGTGTATATGTAGAAGTATATATGTATGTATGTGTATATGTATGTATATGTGTATGTATGTATATATTTCATATGTATTAGTTTGTAATGTACAGATAAATACTACAGTGATGGAAAATTACGTATTGTTCGTTCAAAGCTAACAAAGAATATTGTTATATGATAAATATGTTATAAGAAAGTATCTTAACTAAATAGAGCGATTACAGCTTTGTTTGCTATTGATTAAATAATGAGTTGTTATAAACTTTGGATATTTACCTAATGGTCACTATGCTAACATATGTTTGTAATCTTATATAAGGACCTCCCACCCTTAAGAAGTTCAGTTGTTGTCCAGTTGCAGTTGCTTTACAATTACCAAGCTATTCAGTAGCTATTATCATAGTGTTGATAATAATAATAATAATAATAATAAATTTATTTCTTTATACAAAGGTAGTTAGTTACATTACAGGGTTTGGTATCTCCTGTTAAGCAAAGATTGCTTGTGTTAGGAGAAACCGCTCTTTCATAACAATAATTAAATTTCATAATCATTACAATTTACTTTTCTTTTTTTTAATCAGCATTAAAAATTTTACTTTGTTTTACTTTTATACAATAATACTAAAAAAATTACTTATCATAAAAATAGAAAAAGTGTCTATTTATGATAATAAATGTGCTCGTGTATATGTGCTTGTTCTTGTGTGTATGTGTGTGTGCGTGCGTGAATGCGTGCGTGTGTGTGTGCGTGTGTGTGTGCGTGCGTGTGTGTGTGCGTGCGTGTGTGTTCATTAAAACTTATAAATATTCTTCGGCAATCTTTTCTTCTGACGACCCGAACATTACAAGTTTATCCACATATATTAAAAGTAATGTTTATGAATTATATGTGCATTTCTTATAATTATATTATATATATTATATTTATACTGTGTATTGCCTTAATGTGTTACTATATTTGTCACATATTTTTCACCACATTTGCCCTTCATACGCTTTCTGTTTTTACCCAATGTTTAGCTAGTAGAGAATGCCATATGGCATTAAGCTCGCCATTTGTACAAAGTTTTATTGTGCAATAAAGAATAAATAAAATAATAAATCTATAATATTTTTTACTTTAATCTATTAGAAATTTAACTAATACTGGTTCATATAATAAAAAATTTCGTTGTGATATCAATTCGAAATTTTAATTTTAAAGATAGATTTAAAGAAATGGCCCATCAGATTCGGTTCTAATGTAATGCTCTATATTCATTCGTTTAATTATACAAACCAATAAAATATACCTCGAATTACGCCAAATTTTCGTCTCTATGTCGAACGACAAGAATTGTATCTATGTAATTAGTAACACCATATCCATAATCGTCTATACGCTCACAACATTCTACACAATTGTGTGAATCACTATAATGAAAAACATTACTCTGTAACTGAAGTGTAATCTGTGCTCGTATGTAATACGTTCGTATGTAAATAGCTTTTACTCCTTTGATTTAAGGTTTCATTTCCATCTACAGATTTAACCAAGCATGAAAGGATAATGAGCAAATTGTTTAAAGATATGGCCGGTGTCTTGACAGATGAAATCTGCGTACAATGTTACCTTGTTAGTGTACGAGGCGTATATAATCGATGTTTTTTGGTCTACTGCAAATTGTCAATCATTTTCTATTATTATTTATTAATGGTTTTGTTTACATATGACAGTCTAATGTCGTATATTAGAGTTAATTGTATACTATTTCTATTTAGTTGATGGCCTTCATAAATGGCCTCGAAACATTGTAGGTAATATTTATTCAAAATTTTCCAATATCGAAATTTCATTATCATAATAAAAGTCTTTTGCAAAGAAGAATAGTGACAAAACTAATATTTCTAAACTGATACTAAAGAAAACTTTTTGGATTCTAAAAAAAATAATCAGAATTAGTTTAAGATTGATGATAATGTGTCTATAGAGATGAAACTTTCTCATTTTTCGGAATTGGTTTGATGGAATGGTTACATTTTATTTGTTGGTATATTACTATATACCAAAATTGGTATATTACGCTCAAATTTAATAAATATCTTTTAAATTCGTTTTCTTACCTTAATAATTAATAACTACATACATATAACAGTAGGTTTGGTAATAGATTGAGAAAATATAAGATTTGAATGGGTTTAGTCTGTACGGGAAGAAGTCGGTTGATAGATGATTATTTGGTCAGGATTTGATGATGATTGTTCATCTAAATAATATACTAACTGTTATGTACTATTATACCCATTGTACCCAATGAAGGTCATAAGTATTCGAAGTATAAAAAAAATATGTATATGCTACACAGAGAGAAATTGGTCAAATGATTGATTTATTGAGAGGTTGCAAAATTGTTTTAATTTTGTTTCTTGTGGCTTTGCCAAAATGAATTAGGATAAAAATATATGTATTAATTCAATATATGGTCCATCAACAAAATTTTATTAAAACCTATTCAATCGTTAAAGCGCAATTAAGTAACAAACATTCATTTTTTTTTACAAATTACAAATAGTTACATTTGTAATATTAGAAGAAATTTGATCCGTGTCTCTTGGAGAAGGTTGTTCAGTTTATTGACATTTTATTGTTTCGATTGACCTTTCTATTACCTTTTCTATATATTTTTTTATTGTTACGGAGGTAAACAAGCCGACGGTGTACTTGATGGAAAGCGACTATGTCGCCCATGGACACCTGCAACACGTGAGGAATTGCTTGTGCGTTGCTGGTCTTTTAAATGTTTGTTTAAATATTATTTATATATAGGTGAACATCGAAAATTGTAATAGCTTTTGTGTGAATATTAATTATATAAAATGAAAGTAATTAACCTTATATAATTTAAAAAGTTATACTGTAACATAGATAGGTTTAAAAAATATGTCTATAAACGTTACTATATGTATAAATAATTCAGCTATATTGTATACCATTTATTATATTTTGGGATTTTAATTTTGGACTTGTTATATATTGACATAAGTATTTGTATAAATATTAATTTGGGATAATTTGACATTATAATGTTAATTAAAATTGTAATGTAACGGATTCATTATGTTTGATGGACAGTATTTATAAACATTTGCATGCTATTAAATATGGCGAAATATACTGAAAATAAAAAAATAAGCTGTAACGTCATATTATCTATGTTTCTGACAAATAAATTATTATTATTATTATACTAACAGAGGAGACAAAATATTAATTAAAATATTAATTAAAAATTTAATTATATTCATAATTAAATGGCCCACCGCTGTGTTTATATATTTTCTCAAAATAATTATTATGTACTTGCTGCAATCTTGAGATCTTTTGTCCTTTTCTCCTTACTCTTGATTTACTCTCCTATCTTGCAGACTTTATGCGTTAATCTATTATAGTCACTTGCGGTTTGAGGTACCTTTAATCTTCTGGTTTTAGTGAATTTGCTACCAGTAAACACTTATGTATACTTCTCAATGAATTACAGTGTTTCATAGATTCTAATTTCACATTGACAGTTGTTAATTCAAACACATTGGGTGTTTGGATTTAAACCCATTTTATGAATGTGTTTTACCGGCATATCCTATCAAGGTTCCCATGGTGAATATTTCCTGTTTCGGCTTCTATTAGATAAGATCGTCCCATTTGTCAGTTTGTCGCTCTTTTTGGACAACGTTTTAGAATGCCTGAGACTTTTCAGTTTTTTTTTCATTCCATCTACTGTTTTGCTTTCGCATACTTATTGGGGTATCTATTCTTTCTATAGGAGGACGTCTTCCATCATTACCATGATAGCCTAGTGACTTGTTATAGGGTTTTATTTCGAGTTAGCAACCTGAAAACATAAATTAGGGATACTTTTACGTATATGATGTATATTTGGTGGGAATGACGTTTTGAGATGAAAATGGAATGATGAGTTCACGGTATACGCTGATGAGATTTCATTGAGCGATGGTAGGTAAAGATAAAGTTATGTTAGTTTTTAATGGAAAATCCTTCTCCATTGAACATCATCTCCCTGAAAACCATCGTGCTGAATTCCAGGTATAATCATCATGATGCGCTAACTAGACCTGCCTTTTTATTCTCATCTATCATCCCTCACTGGTGCTCCGCCAGCGCATACCGGTAGCGCAGGCGAAGTTACCATTTCGTTTTCACCCATTCAAAAATAATCACTACTGTGTTGCTTGCAGGTGGGATAACCATTCCATTATCATAAAAAAAAAAACACTACTATTACAAATAGGAAAAGAGACTGTTAGTAATGGGGTCTAACTTACCCATTGCTAATCCCCATAACCTTTATCAGGTCAATCTCCACGCAGTTTATTCTAGAAACTATCGTGGTTCGTTCTTGTCGAAGTCGTCATGGTTGATCAAATGAGCTCCATTCATTCTCATTCACTGGTGCCCCACCTGCGTATACGGATAGCTCAGGCGGGGTTACCATTTCATTTTCACCTATGAAAAAATAATCACTGCTGTAACTACTATCATATATGATATGAACGTATTTAGGTCTCCTATCATCGACCAACTACAGTACTTAATAAGGTCGCAATTGCTTCACAAGTTACGCATTGTTATAACGTTTCTAATTACATTAGTAAATAGTTGTTTCCCACGGCTTCGTTAGCGCCAGCTTTTCCTTTTAACCGCAGCATCAACATGTCAGCCGTTAAGTGTCTACCGCCGATCATATGCCTCCTCCCATTGGGAGGTTTTACCAGTAACAGTAGTAGTTACCACGTTTGACAGGCGAATTGACAACCACATTTAGGCTTTGATGATGTTTTAAGAGATCCCTTCGACCATAAAGGTTGTCTGGAAGAGATTGCTTAGCAATAAGACCGCCTTTTGTACTACACTATACTTATCGAAAATTGTTCAACAAATCCTGTAATGTTGGTGCAATAAAGTGTTAAATAAACAAATAAATAAGTTCCCTTAAACGTCTTTTAGGACATCCACGGGAGAGCAAATGGTAGCTCTTTTTATGGCGGGACCACATGGCACCGGCATACATATATACATATATATATTATATTATACACGTTTTAGTCATTTACTATTATTATAAAGTTACAAGTATTGAGTTGTTATTAGTTGTTGTGAAAGAATCTATGAATCAAGTTCCGTAAATCGCAATACAACATAACAGAGTACCATCGCTAAGTGGCGTTACATGGGACGTGTTAATGAGCGCCTTATCAATACATCACATGTTCGAGTCAAGTGCGAGCGTTGTGGAAACACTACGCTATAGTAGTTACTATAGGATATTAATGAAACAACAGTATTAAAAGTCGGCCGGGGGTATTAAAGTGGTTATGCAAACATTTTTCGCTTGGGCGGTGGCGAAGAGCTTGGGCGGGCGGTGGGGATTGAGGATTTTCGCGGAGTTCACAGTCAGTCGCCATGCATTCGTGCGAGACGGTGCACGTCGCGTCCCGGCTCGTTCCCGCTTCGGAGACGCCGACGTAACGGCTTCGAGAGCCGCCCTGCCCCCCTTTGTCTTCCCTGATAAGGCGACAGAGGGGTAGTGGAATCAAACCCCACGACCAAACTGTCTTTAATGTAACGTGTATTTGAAATTTAAGATATTTTTTTTTCTAAAACTAATCGTATTGTGTTTGTGTTCTTGTGATTTTTGTGTTCGTGTATATGACTTAAAGTAATTATAAGTAGGTAAGTGAAAATTTTTTCGTGTAACTTTTTAATTAATATATTATATTCCGGCGCTCACGCGGTCACTTGTAAACATGATGTAAGCAGTATATCATAAAATTAATACGTAGGTAGCAAAAATTGCGTAAATCTTTATTTAGAGCGTCGTAATCTCCTGTAAATTATATTGCGGCCATTATTGGGCAATTATTTATTATTAGCGGTCATATAACAAACTTTATAACTGGGATTAAACTGTGTAGACATGGATAGAGTATAATGCTCAAATAACTGTAATGAGTCTATGACAGAAAAAAATAGTTTACCTCAAATTATCTATGTAGGGAGGGAAAGGTATTGTTAGTATCAGGTCGACTTCCATGCGGTTCTCCCTGGAAATCATCTTGGTTAACTGTTTTTGAATTCGTTAGGATGGGCCAACTGAACTGCATTCATCGTTACCTATCACACTCACTTGTGTCCCGCCAGCGTATACCGGTAGCGCAGGTGGGGTTACCATTCCATTATCACCCATTGAGTTATCTATGTAAACTATTTTTTTTTTTATTTTTACTTCTTTATTTTAAATTATCTTTTTATATCTACTGTACAATAAAGTAATTATTTATTTATAAAAAATACACCAACAATATGTTCACAATAATTAAACAGACTAGGTACAACGTTGTAAGTAAGTAATGAAAAAATGACTATTCAAAAATGCTTAAATCTAAGTTTACTTGAATAAAAATATTTCTTTTTTTCTTTCTAAGCTTAAGGCTAGACGAACATATCAATTAGAGGCATATACAGTTCTTATTCTTTAATCATTGTGTTAATACTTCGAATTTATAAGAAAATATTGTAGATTTTTAGTAATCAATGACACCTAAACATATTATTAATAAATGTGAATTATGAGCTTATTTACTTACATTATATATATATATATATATATATATATATATATATATATATATATATATATATATATATATATATATATATATATATACTAATACGTTTCACAGAATCACAAAACAAAAAAAGAACAAAAAAAATATTTATTTTATATAGATATACTATGGCGATCGAAAATAAAGATATACTTATCTCTACTTACTATAGAGAAACGCCATATGTAATTTCTAAATATTGTAACTGCAGTGGTTATAATTTTTGACTTGTAAATTTGACAAAAAAAAATAGAGAAAGTTAAATAGCTGTGCCTCCGATGTTGTCTACAAGATCGAGAAAAAGAGTAGCTTATATCCTCACTATGATAAATACTATGTACATACCAAACTTCATGACAACTGATTGAGCCATTACGACGCTAAAATACAATTAAGTCTTTGAAAGTGTGTTTTTCAAGGCTCTTCCATGCATAACAACGCTTTAGAATCAACTGCCAGCAGCGGTATTTTTGAACCGATACGACATCGTGACCTTCAGGAAAAGAGCGTATTCCTTTTTAAAAGGTCGACAGCACACCTGCAATTTGGTGTTGCGAGTGTTCCTTGCCATCAGGTTTTTTATGGATGATAATGGAATGGTAACCCCTTTGCGCTGACGGTATACGCTGGCGGGGCACCAGTGAGGGATGATAGGAGAGAATGAAAAGGCAGGTCAGTTAGCCCATCGTTATGAATAAACTTAGAATTAAGTATGATTATTTCCAGGGGGAAGCACGTGGAGGTCGATCTGATCTGATGTTGCTAGCAATGGGACTGGTAGACCCCATTACTAACAATTTCTTTTCCACCTGAAATTTGGTACTATGAGTGTAACTTACCATCAGATGAACTGCATGCTCGTTTGCCCCCAGTGTTGTAAAAAATAAATAAATAAACAGATTCACTCAACATTTATATTATTAGGTAGGTACTATATTTTTTATTCAATACTAGTAATAACATATTAATATAAGCAATTCATTATAAATGTGACAGCGTAAAGATCAATAGGTTATCAGAGAAACACTCGCTTCGGCTCAAGTATATAGAAATTATGTTATACAAATGTTTCTGTATCGGTTTTACTACAGACATATAGGTGTGTGACTTGTGAAAAACCATTACTATTACTTCATTATTAAGCATACGGTCCGCCTGATGTAAAACTTAAGATATCATGTGCTCGTTGCCAAACCTAAATAAACCTTTAACTTGCTTATATCGAGACTTATCTAGTAACTATTATTACAATAATAAGCCAATTATGTAAATCCTAGTTTTCAACCAGTGTTTATAGCAAGATTTGGAAAAGCAATACTAAGATTTTTACTAGCAGGAATTATGAAAAATAACCACAAAGGTTGGTCTTTAATATTGTGGAACTAACATTAATAAATATAATATTAAGTTAACTGTTCAGCTCCGATTTGGCCATTATCTATTAAAAAATGTGTATATCTGTTTTTTTTTTTAATGGATGATAATGGAATGGTAACCCCACCCGCGCTATCGGTATACACAGGCGGGGCACCGGTGATGGATGATAGGAGAGGATGAAGTAGGTCAGTTAGCCCATCGTGACGAATTCAACAAGAATTGTTCACGATGGTTTCCAGGGGGAACCACGTGGAGGTCGACCTAATAAGGCATAATGCTAGCAATGGGGCTGTCAAACTCCATTGCTAACAATCCCTTTCCTCCCGTGTACATCTGTTGGGAAAGTCTAAGTCACCCCATTGTCAAGTGAGTGATACAATCGATGTGTAGCATATACTGTTAAAACGTCGTATAAACTCGACAGAAAGAGAAGAATTCGTGCACTATTTTCACCTAAATAAATTAAATATTGGTTTTATTCAATCTACATTGATTGAACTCAAATCAGAAATGTTTGAGCGTCTCTGTAAATTATTGATGCTCATTAACTTCTTTCTTTCCGTGAGTAGGCAAAATACATAAAATCTTATCTGAGAAATCAGTTCCGGGCACGGTAAGGCTGATATACCTGAAGAAGGTAAAAACCCTTAAAAATTTAAAATAAAAACAAAACACAAAGGTATGCTCTGTGCATATTTCTAGGACTATGAAACACAATGGTCATAGAAGTTCTTTTTTATGCAACTTAGCATGGCAAACAAGCTAACGGCCCACTTCATTGAAAGTGGTAACTGTCCCCTGTAAACAAGATCATAAAGAATATACTGTGTTGCTTATGAAATCGTTCTGCGTTGCCATTCTTGAGGGCTAAGGTGTTGCGCCTCTACACTCTGTAACTTCATTGTTATATCTTATCCTTCAAATCAAAATACAACCAAGCTAACGCGACTGCTTTACAACAGAAACACTAATGGAATAGAGTTACCCAAGTAGACGACCTGTACGGCTTTAAATGATTCTAGAACTATAGAAAATGTTAGTTGTTTACTTTATTTTCGAGACTTAATGGAGGAATATTTATTTATCACGGAATTTTTCCGAAATTACGGAGTCGAATGAAATATATATTATTAATATATAATATAATATATATAAACTACAGACTATAATAGCTACTAAAATAGTGTAATTTCGCTCGTTTACACACTTCACGGTAGGGTTTGTGACGAAGGAAATATCACTTTTATCTATGAGACCGTATAATACGTACTAAATTGCGGTCCAAAATATCATAATTACGTTTTGTGGTAAGTCCTCAGGTTAATTTAAATTTTTAACGTATTTAACATTATTGCGTAATAAACTGTAAAGTACATACGAGTACATGTACTTATCATCTGATAATATATCTGATCATTATATCAGCCGTCTACTGTCAACTGCAGTTCATAGGCCTCCATCAAAATCGGGGTTTTACCAGTAGTTGCCACGTTTAGCAGGCGGACTGGCAATTACATTTAGGTTTTGGTGAAGTTTTAAGAGGGTCAGCTTTAACTGTCAACATATCGTCATAGTCGTAGAATACTGACGGATCTGACAAAGATTAAATATACATATCCGTCAGTATTCTATGACGATATCTTAAAAATTTAACATGTAATAAATTGTAAAAAATAACTATATAAATGGCTAGTAAATAAGTGTTACTATAGTGTCCAGGTATATATATAAAATATAAGATATTGATATATTATAAACGATTGACTTTCCTGTATTACAATCGAATTAACATTTAAAAATTGACATAAGCTATTTACCTACTGCATGGACTATTGTTTATTATTTTAATTTGTATTATTATCGTTTAATTTATAAATAATAATCATTGCGATAATATAATCAATTAACATATTGAAAATAAATTTCTGAATTATATAAATATGGTTATTGAATTATTTTTATTATAAAGAATTATTTTGTCATAAATTTTGTAATGACTGTTGCATGTCAGTAATGACATAATGTGTGGAACAACTATTGTAATATTACCATATCACCTTATTGTAGTACATTATTAGCAATAAATTTCATTCATTCATTCATTCTTTCATTGTCACTACTACCCATTCCTCGACCCGCTGCTGCCCATCCCTCGAACATATATTGATGATTACACATAATGGTGTAATTATAGTAATACGTCCAGTACCCACTTACATCATTGTGGAACTTTATGTTGTTGACAAATTAATTTCATATTAGAATATGATCACGTCATATAAGTTGTCATACATATGTAAACACACGCAAACATATGTTATTTATTTAATAGATATTTTTCTTTATGTTGGCGTATATTAAGATGTTTATGTAAATACAGATTCCTTAGTTAAAAAATATCTCGATAAATTTTGTTTAAAACGTCATCGTCATATAAGTATATAATTATTATATCGTCATAGTCGTAGAATACTGACGGATCTGAGAAATATTACATATATAGATCCGTCAGTATTCTACGACTATGACGATATAACTTCAATCTTTGCCTGGTAGTGAATGTTACTAACATTAAGTCTTTTTTTTTAATGGATGATAATGGAATGGTAACTCCGCCAGCGCTATCGGTATACACTAACTAGCCACCAGTGAGGGATGATTGGTGAGTATGAAAAAGCAGATCAGTTAGCCCATCGTGATAATTACGCCTGGGAATCAGCACGATGGTTTCCAAGGGGGATCGCGTGGAGGTCGACCTGACAGGGTATATTGCTAGCAATAGAACTGGTAGTCCGTATTACTAACAATCTCTTTCCCCTCTAACATTAAGTCTGCCTTTTGTAGCATATTTTGTCTTGGTTGTTTAAATAAATAAATAAATCTTCAACCAAAGAAAGGGTTTCCTTTCTATATTTATAAAAATAATTATCCTTTCGAGTAATATAAATTGGTTTTGCCCAGAAGTGCTCATTCTTTTCTCTAAAAGAGTGTCACGGTTCAGAGTTTATTTATTATTTTATTTTAATTCTCTTTACTGGAAGTGGCAAGGCACGGCCTGCCGGCCTACGTAACGACCCACCTGTTGAAAATTTGTAATCATCGCCTACACACCAAAATAACACTATAGATATCTTCAAGTATAGTTTGTTGTCAGCTGATTTCACCAAGAAGACGTAAACAAATTGGGATTGTTAAATTTTTCGTGATTTCATAAAATATTTAATGAAATTCCTAATATTTCTCTAGGACCTACAAGAGATGTACAGCCGTATAACATTACCCTCCGTTCTTCAACAATCGAGTGGCAGTTACATCTTCAAACACATGACCGTGACCTAGATATTTAGAAACGTAATGTTCTTTCCTTACTTATATTTTACCCCATTATCAAATTGTCACATCGGAGGATCGAATCAGAAGTATTATAGAAATAAAAGATATCAATACTACGTTACGTAGGCAGTTAAAAATATGAGAAATTTTAAATAATATCAAAAATGGCTCAGTTACGATGAAAATTACATTGAGAATTTGAAATTTAACTTGATTTATTTTATGAAATACGAATTTGCAGTTTTAATTAACATATTAGCCTGACAAATTTCGGTAATTTATTACTTTAGGCAGCATAAGGAGGCCAGTGGATTATATGTTATCATTATATGTCAGTAATAACAATAAAATTATATTATTTCATATGATACCATTAGGTATACTACCTAATGTAATTTATGACGTGTCGCTACTCTTCGAAAAGTATGACACGTATAAGGGTGGGAGCGACTGTTCATTCACCCTTGTCTTTTATATTCTGCCATACTGTCTGCAGACTATAAAATAAACATGTTGCCACTGTTTTGGTATGATTATAATTTTAATTGAACAATGTCTAGCAAAATTTTATTTTATTTTTTTCAATTTAATGAAAGCGTAAACAGATGATTAGTTGAACCGACCATAAGACAGTCTGTTGCTGTCCAAAATAGTATAGAAATTTGATTGTTTCGATTTATTACTAGTTTCATTTGTAAAATGATTTTGTGATAATTTCTACAAAAGTTATTCTAGTTCTATTTGTTTGAAATTTTTTACAATATTGTACATCTCTCTACCCGCTGACATTGATGCTCCTTTCCATTTTGGGTTAGCTGGAAGAGAACTTTACTTCTTATATTTTTATGTATTATTGATGTGTACAATAAAGAATTAAAAAAAAAAATTGGTAAAATTTTCTTTTTGAATTCTATTTAAACAGACTTGCTTAGTTTGTCACTACATGCCATTGTGTTATATTTATTTTTTATGTACATATCTATGTATGGTATTATATTATTTATATTAATAATGGATCTTAATTAAATTTCGTGGTTCATGTAATAAATATTTACAGCTAAAAATCAAGACCAAAATGGAAGGTTAAACATGCTGTGAACCCGAATAACAGGAAAAGGCCTGAAGGAAAAAAATAAATAACTTAGGAAAAACTGGCACGTGCGAAAATTATTTGTGACATTTATGGTTTGTAAGTGTATTTTTTATTGTAAGCAAAATTATAGTTGTAAGTAAATTATCATATGTTGCCAGTAAATAAATAATACAAGTAAAAATTAAGTAAAAACCTGTAATAAAGAGCTACGTATAATAAATAATTTTATTTGTAATATATTACTCCTCTCCATCCAAAGGTTGCCTGGAAGAGATCGCTCTTAGCGATAAGGTCGCCCATTGTTTTCTCATTGTGATTATTTCTTGTAATTATTTATATTTATAATAAGTTTACTATTGTAATCTTTTGGCGGAAACAATAAGGAGTATCTATCTATCTATCTATTAAATAAGATTTGCGTAAAACCGACAATAACTTCAGGCGTTAACTGTCCACTGCTGAACATAAGCCTTCTCCATAAGGGGAGTTTTGCCAGCAGTTGACACGCTTGGCAGGCGGTTTGGGCTTTAAGATATGTTTTAAGAAAAACGCTGCTGCCCATCCCTCTACCATTAAGTTCCCTTACGACACCCACAGGAAAGGAAGGGGCTTATTCTATGCCGGGACCACACGGCCGTAATAACCGATAATAATTCTACTAATATTATAAATGTGAAAGTTGGTAAAGATGTGTGTATGTTTGTTAATCAATCACGCTTAAACGGCTGAACAGATTGAGATGAATTTTTTACATGGGTAGGTTATATACTGATTTAATACATAGAATACTTTGTATACTAATTGATGCGGGCAAAGACGCTGAAATAAATAATAAATACATTCCATAAAAAGTAAAGCAACCTGCTTTTACACTGCAATAAAACATCCCTATCGTACAAGAATATTTAGAAGGTTTTAAATTACGTACAGCTCGGCTTATGTAAATTTCGGGATTATTCATTTACATTACGCCAACCGTAAGGAACTTTCTGTAAATCATCCTTTAGTGCCTTGTTAGGGTGGTAATGAATACATTATTTTACAAATCACGTTTCTGTAGCTTTCTCCTAAAGTAGATATTGAGTCAGTATCGGAAAAAATCTACTAACATTAAAAATAAAAGGTTTATATGTTTTTTTTTTGTTTCCCGTGATCCTACCATAGATTGGGCCACTTCTTCCTTTCCCGTGGGTGTCGTAATAGGCGATTAAAGGAACAGTTGTGGGATGGGCAGCCTTTTAATATATCATTAAAAGTCTAATTGCAGTTGACAACTGGCCTGCCAAGCGTGGCAACTACTGGCAAGACCCTCCTTACGGGGAAGTGTTCAGCAGTGGAATGAAAAATAAAACGTTTTCTTATTCAATAATTATATTTGTATGAAATTTTGATATGCAGATGCACTGTATTTTAAACTGATATAATTTCTTAAAATAGTTTATCAGAGTATTTGATATTTCATTATTTCTGCCTACTCCAATAGGAGATAGGCGTGATGATTATGTATGTATATATGTAGTATATTTTTATACAATTTCACGCAAGAAGAGTGACGGGTTACAGTTACTGAATAATATTTCCTCGCACGGTTCTGTTGGTATCATTTTTTCCCGTGAGAACTTTGGAAATAGGTACTTTTCTCGATATAGGGAAGAAGCTTCATATACTGAATCCTGACAAGGTGAAATCTAAGTCCAACATTTTTTACACATTTTAAAATGTTAAAAACCTTTGACTTTAGAAAAGATGTTACAAAAGAAAATATTATGTGAAGACCAGAAACAAAGATTATTAATATCCAAAATTATATATAATTTTAACACACAATCCTTATTATTATAATATGTGTGAAAGTAAGTTTGTTTATTTGTTACCTTATAATAATGTCATAAAATGTATTCAATAAAATACTTTTGTACGTTGTTGTAATTGTTGTTAACGCTGTTGTTGTAATTGTGCATACTTGAAAACGACTTTGCAAGCTGACCAGGATGGCTTTAAAGTCATCCTGGTCAACTTGGGTACCTCTGTACACTCATGTTTCCGCCGTGAAGCAGTTGTGTTTGCATGGCTGTGAGATATGGCAATGATTTGCAACCTTGAAATTACAAGGTACAGATGTATAACACTTTACTCCAAAGGAATAGCAACGCATGGAGGGTATCATGGGCGACAGAGTATATAGTCTGTCTTGTCTATGGTACTGTTTATGCATATAGGCGACGGTTACCACTTTCCATCGAATGGGTCGACAGCTTGTTTGTCCTTCTATGTTGCATAGAAAAAGTAACGTTATTCTTTAGTGTAGATATATCTGGTCGATATACCTGGTCTTGTTCTATTTATTTATTATTCTCTGTACTTTATACTGAAAGAGAATTAGAAGAATAGGGATCAAAATAATATTGGCCTAGTCACAACGTCCCTTTATAGAAATATTTAATATGTTGATGAAGAGCAAAAAAACTCACAATGTATGTATTTGCTTCTGACGTCACAATCTTAGGGTATTTCCTCTAGAAGCCAGCAATACTCAAACTTATCTCGCCGGTTCATAGTTATGTACGTTTGCTAATTTCAGGCACTACAGATGTGGTGTACCACGTGAAGTTATTCAAATGTAAATAAAAATCGAGGTCGCTCGCTAATCATTTCGTCATGTTGACAGCGCTGTGTGTTGACACATAGTGACGAACGACTTCCTGAATGGATTCTGCTTAGTATGTACCATCAGCGTAAGAATAAATATCCAGGTAGAAATGATACTCCCGTGGAACGGGGAGAAGGGATTGTCAGGTAATGAGGAGGTTAGATCCCATTGCTATCAATGTAACCTATAAGGTCGATCTCCACGCGGTTTCCCCTGGAAACCATCGTGACTAATTTATAATCGAATTCGTCACGATGGGCTAACAGACTTGCCTTTTCATTCTTACTAATCATCCCTCACTGGTGCCCCGCCAGTGTATACCGATAGCGCAGGCTGGGTTGTACCATTACATCCATTATATATATGTTCGTTATATATATAGTATGTGTGTGTGTGTGTGTGTGTGTGTGTGTGTGTGTGTGTGTGTGTGTGTGTGTGTGTGTGCGTGCGTGCGTACTTGAATGCGTGCGTGCGTACGTGCATGCGTGCGTAATTGTGTTAATTCTTCCAACATTAAAACAGAATAAGAGTACATTTTAGAAGCATGAGTGTCACGAAGAAGATTAGTTTGAAACCTAGTTTATTTATTCTTATGCCATCATCGTTTCTGGAAGGTAGGAAAAGAAGCAGTGGATAGAAGAGAAGACGAAGATAGTATAGAAATATAAGACAAACATTTAAAATAAATAGAACAGAATAAGATAGATGATGCATTGAAGAAAAAATGAATAAGATTTAAATTAAAAAAGAATTATTTAAAAGAGGCTTGCGTTGTAGAAAAAAGCAATCAGTCATTATTCATTAAACGAAGCCCTTACTTATAAGTAATATAATAAATGTTAAAGCGAATTTGTTACTTTAGCGTACTATTTGGCGTCTTTACGGGTCAACGTCGTAAAATTTAGTATGACCATCCTATTTGGAATTGTGAAGGAGATAGTTTACTATTTATTTCGCTTACTCGATCAAAGTCACCGGTAAAATCTAGTAAAAATAATAATACTAGTTATTACACAAATTTATTTTCAAGGGTAGCATTACTTACCAAAATTAAACTCATATTTTAACTCATTTGATGATTGAAGTAATATGTGGACACACCCATTAATTACTTTTTATTTGTGCCAAGGATTTTTATGATGAGTGTAAATTGAATTAAAAACAAATAATCACAATGTATACAAAAACTCAAAAACTAGTATGTTTAAATGAAATCGGCGTTTCTTCTTTTTATCTTTAGTACTAACTAAATACATTAGTTGCTTTGGATTTGTTATTATATTTTTTGCGGGTTTCCATGGGACTTCATGAATAAAAACTTTATATTTAAAAAACTTATATTGGCATTTTAAGGTCTATTGTAGTAAAACTGTAATTTATGTTGTATTAATATTTTGTAAATGGCTGTTTGTTGCCATAAATAAAAAAAATAATATTTTTTAATACAAATAATTATAAAATGTTATACGGTTACCTCGACTGCGCTATCCATATACGCTGACGGTGCATCAGTGATAGAATAGACGAGGATGAAAGCAAGTTAACTGTATCTAAGTGATCACATGATGAATCCGTCATGCTAACTTTTATAAGATTAACCACGATGGTTTCCAGGGGTAATCGCATGAAAGTCTTCAAAAAGAGTGTATTAAGGTTCTTTAAGGTCGGTGATGTGCACGTGATATCCCTAGTGCTGCAGGCGTCCATAGGCTACAGTGACTGTTTTCTATCAGATGGACCGTAATCTTGTCACCTTCGTGGCATATAAAATATAGTATTTTAGCTTTGTTAACCGAGGGGGGGGGGGGGAAGGTATTGTTATTAATGGGGACTAATGACTCCATTGATAGCAAACCCTGTCAGGTCGACCTCCACGCGGTTCCCCTGGAAACCATCTTGATTAATACTTGTTGCATTCGTTACGATGGGTTAACTGACCTGCTTTCATGCTTATCTATCATCCCTCACTGGTGCCCCGCCATTGTATACCGATAGCGCAGGCGGGGTTACCATTCTATTATCATCCATTGGAAAAAAACCTTTGGATATCATCGTGGTTTATTTATATTGAATTCGTCACGATAAGCCAACTGTCCTGATTTCATGCTCACTTGTCATCAATGATAGGCACCTACTCCGACCGACAACTTAACCGGCAGCGGAGGCAGGATTACCATTCATGTTCATTCCAATTAAAAAATGTCCTAAAATTAATTCTTGCTTGGATAAGTAAAACAAGTTATTAATAATGGAAAGGAAGGAAAGAAGGCACGTGTGGTTTCGGCATAGAATGGGCCACCCTTTTCCCGTGGGTGTCGTAAGAGGCGATTAAGGGAACAATGGTCGAGGGGTGCGTAGCAACGTCCTTCTTACATCTCTAAAGCCCAACTGCGGTTGCCAACCTACATGCCAAGCGTGGCAACTATTGGAAAAAATTCTTCTTAGGAGAGGCATATGCTCAACAGTGGATAGTTAACAACTGATATGATGATGATGATATAAAGTCATTAACAAATTGATTGTTTTAAAGCACTATGCAAAACGTCTGGACCCGATTTAGACATCGTTTCGACGAATCGACGTTTCAACGATAATGTTTATAATTCTGATTAAGATTGAATTACTTAAGTCATTGTGTTCGTATAAATTGTTTATGTACTGAAATATATACTTGTACAAAGTTATACAATGCTTATTTCGATTAGTATAAGTATCTACCTACCAAAATATATATGACGTATTCACGTTGTCGAGGTTACTGCCCCAAAGTCACAGATAAAATTGTTTAAATAAAACAAGAATGTTACAGAAATCTGCTTAAATGTCAATAAGCAAATTTGAACTTTATGTTTACATGTAATAATTCTAAATCGCTGTGCAGGTATCAAAAATGTAATGAAACTGTTATTCGGAAAGTAATTCATATAAACCTATTTAAGCCAGCCAACGTGCAAGTGGTACATACATGCATTAGGGGCCTAATATATCTGCGATAACAACTCATCAAGCGAGTTATCTAGCGATAAACAATGATAAGGGCCACTGAGCACTCACTTATCTCGGGTCACACTTCTTAAAATAGTTGGTCAATTGATGACGTATGCGTGACGCTGCGATGCATTAGCCGGCTAGCTCTTTCGGTTTATTTTTAGACTGTAAGTCCGTTCTGATATCGTTGGTTTATTTATGTACTTGTAATAAATAATGTACTAACATGAATGATCTAAATAAACTATAGTATTTTAATTTTTTTGCATTACCTAAAAGGAGATAGAGTATATTCTTTAAAAGGTATCACAGAATTGTTGCCAAACTTGATTAGGTAAAATATTTTGTTGAACAAATAAGTACAATGTAGATTATTCATTTGATGATAATAATGTTGAAGTTTCCAAACGAAAACCGGCTTCAATCGTGACAAAATTAAGCATTTTAGCTGGATAAGGTGAAGTCACAGATTAGGAATTGTGTGATATCAATGTGATAGTAATAAGTGGGTGTTAATTGATCGGTAACCCCATGTGACGGATTTAATAAGAATTAATAAAGGATACTTTTCAGAGGTAAACGCGTGGAGATCGACTTGACAGTGTATATTGCTAGCAATGGGGAATAACTCCCTTATTACTGACAATCTTCCCTCAATCTGATAGTAATGATTTTCTTTTTACGGGTGAAATATAGTTAGTAAAAATTTTATAAAATTGTTTATTAGCATAAAAGGTGTTTAAAACATGATCGATCTGTATAATAATACACTATGTTATTTAAGAATCTGCACTGTTCTTAGGTATATAATCCGGATAATAGATAATAAACTACCACCTAGAAATATCAACATGATAAAATAAATGAATATTCGTTGTGTCTTACACATATTTGTAATACTTCTAAATTCAAAATAACAACGTTACAGAAGTCTTCGCATACTTTGTAGTATAAAATTTTCAAATTCAATGAAATGGTTGCATAGATTCTATAAAATTTTTGTTTTGTTTAAAGTGAGCAAGCCATTTGTGTAAGTACCAAAGTGTTGTTTTTGTTCAAGCATTCCAACATCTTTAGGATCTGTTCTATTTTGTACTCGTATGCCGTATAAATTATAATGTAGTTTAGTACTATAACTGTCAACTATTATGGCCTGAAGATATGGGTGGTAATGTATCAGAATATCTATATATTTTGAATACAGTATGTACATATCGTCATAGTCGTAGAATACTGACGGATCTGACAAATATTACACATAAAGATCCGTCAGTATTCTACGACTATGACGATATTGGCTCAATAACGAATATATTAAATATCTATTATCCAATACACAACATTGAATATGAAGAAGATTTATTTCTGCCATTATGTCTAGAGGAACTCAATATATAGATATTGGTATGGAACCGATATGACCCATGTTTACCCGTAAGTACTATGCTTAATCTATGATTATGACGAAAACATGGGATTATGAAAATAATGTTGTTACATCAATTAACTTGATCGATTTGCTGTCACATGCGATAATATATCAATCGAATGTACTGCATCAACATGCCATTGGAAAAGTGAGTGTAACAAAAACAATGATATTATACTTAGTTTTACTATATATAGAGTTATTTATCTAAAAACTGATAAAAAGATAATAATATGGTTATGTGAAAAGGATTTATACATAAATATGAATGTTAAGACCCAGAAGATGTCCATTAATATTTTTCTAAACCTAGCGAAATCAGTTTATGCATAATCAAGCAACAAACATTCAAATATATGTTCGAACTTGACCTCCTACACGATGTTTCTTTATTTACTAGTTACCGTCTACACTAAATTCGCCTGAATAATGCAGTACTGTTTCAGAACAGCAAGTTCTAAGAATTTTAAATGGTTTTCCAGCAAGCACTGTCATATAATGGATATGGTGATGGTATGAATCTATCGATCCACATCTACCATTCTTACTGTTCACTTCCATATGTGGCGTGCACATGCGTGCATGTATATCCACGCGCATTGGTTTCTTTTGGAGAGCTCTCAAAGAACCCCATGTTGCAAGAATGGTGCAAGGAGGAAATTATCACGAACGAAGATAAGCAACACCATTGCTAGCAATATATTCCATTAGGTCGACTTCAAGTCAGTCTCTTCATAGTCAATTTTCAATGAATTTTTTACAATCGGCCAACTAAACGACTTCATCTTCATCTATACTTATATTCTGCTAATCATCATCATCATCATTATCTTTTCAGTCATCATCCGTCCACTCCTGGACAATGCATCCCTATAATGGCATACGATGGGTTATTTAATTTTCACCATTTTAAAAACAGAACCGTGATATATTGTATTCTTGCTTTTTACCATATGGATATTAACTGAAATTAATGTAAACTAGTGTTCCACCAAGCTGTACCCAGACGTTTCCTCCCTGCTGTTGCCTGTCCAGCTAATATTTTAATATGATGCAAGAAATTTAAAATAGCTGTCTGTGAATACGTAACTAAATAATGTGTGTTCAGTTCTCATCATAATATAAATAACTTCCTTCGCTCGTCGCTTTGTCGATAATGTCTCGTTCGATGACACTGTCATGCTGAAACATGTGACGTTGTTGTATGATTTCAGCTTGTTTGCAATTCTAAGTTGTATAAAAACACACACAGGAAGAAATAGAAATTTTCATAGCATCATTTTGAAACTATTTTAATCAGATAAATTAAATATTTTACCCAAAGAAATATGGATTGATCAAAGACAAGAAATTTGTGCTTGCTCTAAATGCTTCATGCATTTTCAGGATTTTACCAAAAACATACAAGAAAACACAGTCTATATATATGTAATATTGTGTTATTCAAGTTGTGTGCGAGATATGTAATGAGAATGCAAAAGCGGTAATTTATAGGTGAGAGTTATAAGATTCCATCAGGTGAATAGTCAGTGTGATTTTGTGGTTTAATCGGAGAATAAATGTGGAGGAACTATCGCGCTTACACTTCACTTCACTGACGATATTTATTGTTCATGTGGCGATTGAAGATTTTATTTATTTATTCTTTATTGCTCCAGTTGATTATTTATTCGGAGTAAATGACTTCTTGCTAATCATAGTCTACATTATATAGCTTAATATATACACACGATTCTACATTTTATATATTTTTTTTCCAATCCAATGTGCCTATGAAACATCTTCGTTCATAGATGTGTGTTCACATTTGAAGCCATCATATTATCATCTTATCATCTCGGTCATTATCTCTTCACTGCTGAACATAGGCCTCTTCCATAGACCACTATAAGGAACGGTCCTGTGTTACCTGCATCCACTAACTTTCTGCAATACATTTCAGATCGTCACTCGTCATTATATACGTCACTATAACGTTTCTTCAGAAGCCACCATATATACGTATATATATTGTATATAATATATACATATATATTGTGAATGGAAAACATACTTCTTTTGCAATCACTTTTATTACATTATTATAGTCGTATTACAATTAAATTATATCTCTTTACACGACATGTTTATGTCAACAAGTCGCGTGTTCCTTCATTGATAATGCTTTACAGATAAAATAAAAGTTGGCGTCGCTTGTCGCGAACATGTTAATAAACGCATTTCTCTATTCCTTTTTCTTGTTTCTGTGTCATTCCTCTGCATGTTTTAACTATATTTTCTGTCTCGCCGTGTGGATATGGCGATATATCATTGAATGCGACGAGATGCATTTGATCTTAAATTGTGACAGTTATGACCTGCACAAACGATGACCGTTGTCCAAGGATAAAATTTCCCGTTTTGTACACAAAACGTGAGCATCGTATCATACTTTTCACAGTTCTATTATGACCAGACTAAAATTTGCAACATGTTTTTCGTATGCATAGTCTGTGACAGTTTTTAAACGATTAAAAACAGGAGGAAGTTTTAAATTTCAAGTTTTTGCCTGTGATATCTTCAATTCTGACTCTTTAGATAATAGGATATATGCATCGATGGAATGATCATCGCAAGCGAGTTTATGAGATATAAAAGCAACGTCCGTTGTCTCAATCTAACTCATGGATAACGATAAAGATTTCATTTATGGATTCATTTTCCATTTGTCTAGTAAAGCTGATCCGATATGGAATCACTGAATAAAACTGATTATAATGTATGGAAAACATCTATAGGCAGGGAAATGGATTTTTTAACTCTCGAATAACCTCAAAACGAAAAAGTACTTATTTTTCAAAGCAAATCATTTAACCATCCGAGCTAAGATTGGTGTTCGTAATCGATTTTACTCCGTAACGTTCCCATATTAAGTTAGCATCTCAATTACAGCAGCTATTTTCTTTTTTTTTTCCCAAATAAAATTTTAATTTATAGAAAGTCAACATTCTATATAATATTGTTAAATCCGAGTAGAATTTTGCCTCAAGCAAAAGCAACAATTTCAATCGACAATCATTAGCATCTCTAATGCGCTACGACTGTCGAAGAATGAATATATCATGAACATATCATATTCATAAACTCGTGTTGGCAAGAAGAGAAAACAATGTCGCCAGGCAAACAAGCAATCAGAACCATTAAAAAACATTAATAATTCATGAACAACCTTTATCATATTGTGACGATGATTTCGCACGCCTAAATTGAATATTGACACCGATATGAATACAAAACAAAACAATACATATTCGCCATTTGTAATATAGGAGAATATTCTAAAATCAATAAAATTCAAAGGTGCGATATGATTGAAATAATACGATACGGAGTCATGAACATTTCAGTCCTCAGGGGGCTGATTAGCTATAACAAACACTTCGCGATCACTTCGTAATAATATCGAATATCAAAAATAATGGTCTACGTAAGACGATTACTAAATAGGTTAATTGCATTTTTATTAAACAAACAATGCCATTAACGATCTAGTGGTAATAATTCTATCAATAAATTCATAACAGTCATTTTAGTTCTTAAATTCCTTTACCAGGTTCACTCGCTGATCTCTTTCATCTAACCGATGAAGGAGATTCTCCATTTTATTTGTTACATATGTATATTCTTTCAGAACAAAAATCTTTTGGAAAAAAATATTAAAATTATAATATAAAAATTATTAAAATCGATATAGTTTTTGTATAATAGTAATTAATTTTACTACGTTTGAAGACGCTTTTTTTGTGGGACACAGTTTTAATTATAAATAGTAAAAAACATGTCAAAATATAATATTATATTTATATAAAGCGTGCAAAATTTGTTTGATGACAAATATTGTGTTATTTCAAGTTGTGTGTAAGTTATGTAATGAGAAAGCAGAAATGGCAATTTATAGGTGAGAGTTATCAGATTCCATCAGGTGAGTAGTCAGTTTTATTGACATTCCTAGTTTTCAAAGCGCATACGATAGTTTATATGTGATTTTGCGGTTTACTCGGAGAATCAATGTGGAAGAACTATCGTACTTACACTTCACTTCATTGACGATATTTATTGTTCATTGAATGCATTCAGTACTGCTCTCAGTACAACAGAAAGTATTACCTGTTTCGTTATCTTGTTCGGTGCGTGCATAACATCAAATTTTAGGATATGAAATTGGAACGCAAATCTTAGCCTAAAGGAATAAGCACTAGAGTTTTTTTTACATTGAATTCACAGTATATTTTAGAGAAGTAATTTTACAATAACTCTCTTATGAATAGATAAATGACCAATTAATATAAATATAAAAAAAAAAAAACATATGAATGCGAAAAAATCACAGATACTGAACAGAAAATAACCAATGGGGACCCTTTCAGAATATCAATGCAAGTATCAGTGGCTGAGTTAGGGATATCTCAGCCACTGTTAGTTGAGTTGTACTTGAGTTAGCTGACATAGAATTGATAGGTTTTGATACATAATATTATCAAATCTGGAAAGCAGTTGATTTGTTTATTTTGGTGTGTAAAATAATATCAGAATAAACAACGACTCTGCAAAGATGAAAATTAAAACTCAAACAATTAAGAAGTTTCGTTAACTTTTGAATACTTTGTATCGACTTCGACTTTGTAAATTGCCTTCGCTTTTGGTACTTCGTCTTTTCTTTTGTTATTGACGTGTGTATGTCTTTTCCGTATTTATCTACAACAAACGATCCGGCAGATAGAATGATTTAAAATCGATTAAGTCGTCTTTGAGTTTATCCATTACAAACAAACAGTCAAATCTTTATATTTTATTATAATTTTCTTTTATTGCACTAAAACATACAGTAGTAATAACAATTAAAAACAAGCATTAGAAACAAGTAAGCATTATATAAAAAAATATCATCGATAAAATAAAACATGAAATTAATTAAATTAACAGTCATACAATTACAAACAAATAAAATAAATTTTGGTAATACGACCTTGATATAATAATAAAATAATTGAAAATGGTACCAAAAAATAATAGTAAATGAGTGAGTAAGAGTACAGGAAGGTTTATAAGTCTACATAAATTTGTATTTATTTCATAAAACTAGGGTGAGGGTGCAATATTAGCGGAATGTTTACATCGACTGGCCATAAAAAGCAAATTTCCTACCCATATATTAAAGTTAATTTTAGGGTTCCTCCGATAGTAACTAAATGAATTTTGATATACTATTTTATTTATTTAGCACTTTTATAATTTACCATCTCGCTATGTGGTCCCAGCATAGAATGGACCACCCCTTCTTTTCTCTTTTTTTTTCCTAAGAAGCAATTAAGGAAACTTAATGGTTAAAGGATGGGCAGCAGGGCCTTTAAACATCGCCAAAACCTAACTACGGTTGCTAACCTGCCTGCCAAATGTGGCAACTATTGGAGTTTTATGTTCAGCAGTGGATGGTTCATGGCTGATACAATGATCATTTGCCGTTGTACGGCGCAACGATGTACAATTTTATCGTCACGATATCATCATCGTCATCAACCTTTAACTATCCACCGTTGAACATAAGCCTCCTCCTTGGGGGGTTTTATCAGTAATTGCCACGCTTATCGTCACGTTGCAATATAATAAGTGCAAAATGTAATTTTTTGGAAATTTATTTTAAATTTCCATGCATATTCATAATATCATTTAATGATTATTTATTTATTCATTTAATGACATTTAATAATTTAATTATATTTGAATGTTTATCAAACACAAGGCATGCTGTGCCTATAAATGTAAGAACAGTTAGATCTAATCTACCAGTGTATTGTATTGAAATATTTCGCTGTATCTTATATTGGTGATCCTATAAATAATTAAATAAATATTGTTATGTTCTGAATGTTCACAATAAAATAGTGTAAATTTAAAATCATTTTAAACAGAAATAGATAGATAGATAGATACTCTTTATTGTTTCCTCCAAAAGATTACAATAGTAAACTTATTATAAATATAAATAGTTACAAGAAATAATCACAATGAGAAAACAATGGGCGGCCTTATCGCTAAGAGCGATCTCTTCCAGGCAACCTTTGGATGGAGAGGAGTAATTTTTATTAAATTAAAATTAAATATATCATGGTGATAAAATCATAAAATAATGTGATATTATATGGTCAATTATAGAAGTGCCCGCTACATGTAATTACATCAAATACTCCAACTGAAAAAGTACAATGGCTTTGAATTTTTTAGAATTACGACAATAAATATTATATAATTATGTATGTAAATCCAAAATATACAAGCACCTCGTCTGTTTACCAAATTAATTCAGATCCGTTCAGCTGTTTGCGCAACAAACATTCTAAATATCTTTACAAATTATCAGATTTATAATATTGGTAGAATAAAAATTAATAAAAAAAAAATATATATAAAAGTGCTACTAAGATAGATTTTTTTTCATTTCGTTTCAGTTTTAGCACAATTTATTTGTAAATTTAAGTAGTAAACACTGGAGTGTTTACTACTAAAAACGTTCGCTGGAATGTTTGTAATATCCAACCATCAAAGACAAGGCGCTATATTGTAAATACTACGTTTAGAAACATTTTATCTCAACGCGATAAGCTTATTTCAGATCTAACTTTCAATGGAATATTTTATGATTTACCAGGATCAATTGAAAAGAAAAAGTATTTTGAAATGGTTTCCGCAAGTGGAGATTCTCATTTGGTCTGTATTTTATTTTTGTATTATATTCTTAACCGATTTTGATAATTACATACATACATATCTGTCACGCCTGTCTCCCATTAGGGTAGGCAGAAACAATGGAACGCCAAATGCTTCGATCCAAACAAACCTCTTTTCATAATGATTGAATATGGTAATTTCTTTTGCGGAGCAAGAAAACGCTTGTTTGTGACACAAAATTTACTTACTTATAGACACTCGATTTTTGGTACTAAATTAATTTTTTTTCCATCTATTCTTACTAATATTGTAAATATGGCAGTGAATTTATTTGCTTTTTACCTCTTAGTAACTTAAAGGCTTAACTAATCAATATGAAATTTAGTATACACGTACTATGGAGAAGGATATATACTTTTTATCCTGGTTAGTCAATATAATTAAAAAGTGAGCTTTGTAAACAGGTTTAAATGTTTGTACGTTAGTTACTCAATCATGGTTATACGGCTGAACGAATATGGATGGAATAGAAATTTGGTACAGGGGTAGACTAGTCTTTGTAAAGAAATATATACCTGAGTTTAAAGATTATGAGATGAGTGTGTTTAAATGTTTATGAGAAACTTTTAAGTAATTTATTTAATTTATTAAATACATTGGTTGCTGATATCACAGACAGTAATAATATTGATATAGTAAATATTTCATAAAATTCACAGCGTCCATTTTTTTTTCTCTTGCCTCTTCAATTCACATCTAAATGCATGAACGCACAGTTTATAAACTAAAAGTTTTCCCATAATACTTGCCATATGAAGACTAGTTAGGCAGTTGCTAGATTTCCCGTGGGATAGCAATCATCCTTGTTTATCTAGTGTAACCTTTACAGAGGTCATTTTAATATCATATTGGCACATGTACTATCGAAATATTAAATGATATTAGATTTATTTGGCACAATTGTAGACAAAAATAAAATTGTTATTTAAGAACATAGGAAAAAATATTTGTATAAAAGATACCAGAGGGAGACTTTGTACAAAAGTCGATTGCTTGGGTACCTCTGTCCCATTCGTGTTTCAACCGTGAAGCAGTTGTGTTTGCATGGCTGTGTTTCGGTTTGAAGGGTGGGATATGGCGTGAATTTACAGGGTACAGAGGAATAACATCTGAGTCCTCAGGAATGGCAACGCATGGGGGGTATCATGGGCGAAACAGTATACTCTGTTATGTCCATGTAACTGCTCATGTCTATAGGCGACGGTTACCATTTTCCATCAGGTGGGTCGTCAGCTTGTTTGCCATTCTAAATTGTATAAAAAAAATATATGGATGAAAATACATAGAAAAATTAAATAATATTATTAAAGAAATCTAAACATAAGAATAAAGTATTTTCAATCGACTACTAAAAGAAGGAGGTTCTCAAATATATATGTATATTTATTATGTTTGTCACCTCATAACTTTGTCAATTCCAAACCGATTTGAAGTTTTTTTTATCTGAAAAGATAGATTTTGACCTCCACATTCTCCCTGAGAACCATCGTGTTTAATTCGTCACGATGGATTAACTATTCCGATTTCATCCTCACCTGTCACCCCTCATTAGTATCCCGCTAGTGTAAATTAATAGACGGAGACGAGGTTTCATTCGACGACCATTCCATTTTTATTTATTTAAAATAATCTTTATGCATATTTATTAGTTTGTTTAGATCAAACCTTACAAGCTACTTTTTTTTCCCTAATGATTTTGTTATAATTTTGCTATAAACTAACCTTTATTTCTTTTGACATTACAGTGTGTAATAACTTATATAGTAGTATTTTAAAAATGGTAAAGATAGACAATGTCTGTAGATTAGAGATATTTGAGAAACAATAAATATGCGGAGTCTTAGCAATAGATGTGACAACAATAATTTTGTCTGGATGACTGTCTGCGTGTATTTGTTCCGGCATTATACAAAAACTACTGCACCACACCGAATGCGGTTTTCACAGTTTCGTTCTTAAGACATTCGTAAAAACGTTTGTTTTTAAAAATATCTAGGGACCAGTATCCGATTGTTCTAGTGTCTGAGTGCCCTAGTGTCCTAGAGTCTTAGTGTCCGAGAGTCTTAGTGTCCTAGAGTCCGAGTGTCCAATGTCCGATTGTTTGAGTGTCCATTATCGGAGTGTCTGAGTATTTGAGTATCAAGTTATTATTGTAAAAGAAGCTTAAAAATATCTATTGCTTTCTTATTATATTGTGATGATTAATTCGTACAATACCGTTAAGTTGTACGGAGTAAACTACCCAGAATTAAGTTCTTAAGTTGTTTTTAAGAGTCATAATGTTTAAATAATTATGTTCAATTATGAGGTAACATAAATCACAGTAAATTTAATGTTTGAAGTCTTGTATAGTGTTTTTGTCCTGGTATAAAAAGATAGGTATCTTGAGAGCTCAGTCTCTTGAATATTTCATAAAGAAACTAATTAGGCATTGAATTATATGGCTAGTGTTTATGATAAAGATAATAAATATCACCTTCTAAACTAACATAAATATGTTTTTTATTATATATAATTAGTACATATAGAAAAAAAAAGTATGTTTTTTTTGCCTCTTGACATCTTAACGGTTTAACCAATCGGCATATAATTTGATATTATTCATGTAATATAATGTAAAAATATAAAATATATTGTTGAGAATTATTTTACTAAAAATTATAAATATAATTGATATTTTCGTAAATTAAATAAATATGAAAATAAAATTGTTTACTAATATTTGTTTTTATGGAACGCACTCTACCAGTGATAGATTTTTTTTTTGATGGGTAAAATGGCATGGTAGCCCCGCCCGCGCTACGGGATACGCTGGCGGAGCACCAGTGATGATAGATGAGAATGAAAACAGGCCAGTTAGCCCATCATGATGAATTCATCAGGAATTAACCATGATAGTTTCCAGGGAGAACGGCGAGGAGGTCGACCTGGTGGGGTATATTGCCAGCAACGGGATTCCCAGTCTCCATTACTAACAATCCCTTTCCCCCCACCAGTGATAGATTTATTTGTATACATTTGCATTCATTTACTGATAAATGTAAAATTTAGTAATTTATAAATAAATAGGTAAAAATAACTAAATGGTCGAGGAATGTGTAGCAGCGTCTCTCATCGTCTCTCATCAGCAGTTAACGGCTGATACTTGGACGATGATGACATAAAAGCACTATTTCGAAAAGAGAAAGAAAAATTTAGGAGATATTAGCAACGGAAATTTGTATCTCTGTAAATAAAGGTCCAGGGTCACAGTATGTAAATGTCAAATCAATATTACACGGTATTTGGAATTTTGAGGTCAAGTAAGTTTAATGAGGTTTTAGAGCAAGTGAGCTATAAAAGGTTTATTTTCTTGACCTATTTTAAAGTCTCTATTGCGGAATTATATATTTTTACTTCTTTCAATATTTCAGAAAGATTCTTGTTATCGTTTTTAATATGTATCTCAAAAATAATAAAAACATACTTTTAATTATTATTTACATGTCACCCGAGGGCGCTACGGTTGATGGCTCGAACTTTAGCTAATTTCGACGGTTAGTGTTTGGTTAGAAAGGTCTCTATTAGATCTTGGGTAATGTAAATAACATAATGACGGTTCCACCGTTGTCATTGGGTCTCAAATATTTGTAATTTTTTGGTAAAAGACTTTTTTGACGCACAGGTTTCTTTCATGTCGTTGTATAATTAAAATTGAATTCTTTTGAATAAGCTTCGCCCACGACTTGTTCGTCTGGCTGGGAAATATTAATTGATCGGAATAAAAAATAGCCTATATGCTTCTTGGTGCCAAATATCACGTACTTGTTGAATTTCATGATGATTGTTTAAGCCATTAATGTGACAAAAATAACAAACACTTCACCTTTATAATATTGGTAAGGACACCACAATAGTCAGCAACTGTATATATATGTACACTTGTTATTTAACGCGGCTTTTATTGCATAGAACATATAATTTCTTTATGTTGTTGATGTTTATTTTGTTTACTTAAATAAACTTATAGTCAAAATTTTAGGTGTCTACTCGTATGCCAAAGTTTTAATTTAAGCCGTAGAAAGACTGTAAATAAAATCAAATAAAAAAATATTTGATAAATTAATTAAAATGTTTTTTTTTATTATTTCCGATCAGGGTTACGCGACCTCCTTTTTGTTGAGCCTTCCCGGATTATATTATAATATATAATATTCTCATGCCTTTTTCGAATTACGTCATTAACATACAAAAAACACACATTATTGTAACACCATTTATTTATTTTATTTCTTAGTTATTTAAAATAAATTTCAAACAAATTTAAACCATATTTTATTAATATATATGATAGAGTACTAATGAAAAACATGCTTTGCATTAGTTGGTTGATTCTAGGTTTAGTTTTTGCTAAAAAAATATGGAAATACAAAAATTGGACGATGAAGGAAAATTCATTGTTTTGAAAAGTGACCAACAGAATTAATAAATGTGACAATGTGATAATGAGTGATATTACGTACCTTTGACATCTCTAAGTCCCCCTTAGTTTGGAAGTTTTGTTCTAGATGAATAACTTTACACTTTCTATGAACTACATATTCACGGTGACAAATATATTACAATTGAAAGGATAATGCGTGACATGCATGTATGTAAGTAAAAATATATTACAGATGTATAACATAACGTATGTTATATTTTATTCTTTATATAGAATAAAATAATATAATACAAGGTTGTAGTAGTAATGATAAAAAAATATCTAAGTAGATATTATTTCAGTACTCTCTGAATCATAAAATAAGAAAATGTATTTATATTATTATATGTTTATAAATGCACTAATCTATTGAAGTTGTAAGTTGCACTTGTCGTTTTAACACTGATGTTCATACGTACATATATATAAATTTACATATACACCTATGCCCGGAAAACATTACTTTCTCATTTTTGGATATTAATTTAATAAGTTATTACTCATGTAAGTAGAGTGATAATAACGAGTCCGCGGGATAATAATTAGGTGCATAACATACACAAGTGTATTTACAGACAGTAGACATATCGTCTGACGTAAAATTGTCACGCGACTGTGAATTCTTGATTTTATGATGGGGATAATATTTATGAGTTACCGAGTAGGCGTGACGGATTTCGACGTCACCACGGATTTGTAGGTTATAATATATATATATATATGAAAAATGAAAAAATAATGAATATATATATATATATATATATATATATTATTGTGTATTAAATTTCTTATTATTAAAGATTATTATAAATATATAATTCACAAAAAAATAATTACGTGAATCATGACAATTATAAATATTAATGTGGAAAATCTTCAAAATAGGTTCAGATTTAGTTAAGATATTGTGTCGACATAGACTGTAAGTATTTTGTATTTTATGTTCATTTAATGGCGTATAATAATTTTATTCATTATTCATAATAAGTCAAAAGGCGGACATAATGCTAAATAGCATTTTCTCCTAGGCAATTTTGAGGAAAAACAGAAAATAATGTCGTACCAATTTTAAGAACTCCAAAATAATATTAAAATGGAATATAAGATATCCTAAATGAACAAAATAATATGTTTATATTGAAATTGCTCCATAAAAGAGGCGAGTGAGGTACACGGAGCAAAATTAATTAATTCCAATCAATTATTTATATTATTATTATATTGTTCTATAAGAAGCAAAATACTTCAAATTATTAATTTATCATCGTCATAATAATCAATTAACGTCCCATTGCTGGGCAAAGATCTCTTACTATAAGAGACGGACATCAATTTACTGTTATTAAGATGTTTAGGCTGTTTGTATATGAATTAATATTTGGTATTGCTACTTTTAAAAAAAAAAAAAACATAGAACTACTTTATAGTTCTATATTTTTCTTTTTTGCTTGTCTAGTCGATTCAGTACTATGAAAATGTATAATTAATATGTTTACTTAAACACAATACATCATTTGAGATAACTTATCATCTTATCCACATTGATTTGACCGTTGCTTAACCACAGAAACTCAATAACCTAAAAATAATTCATGTAGTGCTAATGCAATGACCTACTTGAAGAGTGTTATTAATACTCGTATTACAAGAACGGAAGTCGGACGTCTTGGCGTGGTTTCTGCATACACCGATGATTTAAGCAAAATTGTATTTAAAAACACTTTTTTTAAAATGAACCTTAATACCAAGATTGATGTCTTAAGATTTTGTGGTGTACTTCAGACAATATTTCACCGAGACACAAATTAAAGAATTATAATCTCTCCCAAGTTCTCAGTCAAATGTTTTTTCTATACTTGACATAATAATTTGTCGTCCTCTAAAACAGTGTCTAGATAGGTACTTTTATTCAACACAACCATGTATTCTGTTTTGTCGGTTTAGCGGCCTTTCATATCATATTACGCAATACGTTTATCTAGTTCACTTTGCCATTTATGTTAAAATATTTGTCGACTGCGACGCGCGTGACGCTTATGCATTAATACTTAGTTTCGCGCCCTTTGCGCCCTTCGTCACCTCTTTAGGATTCCATCGTTGTTTGATGCTATCATTAATTTGTTTCACGTGTAGAAGTATTATGCTGTGGTGTTTCTTATAAGAAACAGCGGACCGGTCCTCGTTTCGTAAATAAATATTCGGGCGACTGAGATTGGTTCTTTCTTGCTCTACAAAGTAAAATTATAGCAATACTACAAGCAACTAAATTTAAATTATATGAAATTGTAAATAAACAAAATTGGTTTTGATAAATTTCTATTAGCAAAATTGAATAAATAAATCAGTAAAACTGTTAACCTATCCTAAAAATAAAGTAGGTACCGCGTTCGTGATTCACTATTTATCCTAAAGGTTGATTGGTAGGAAAACTATTAGCATTACGTACCTCGTCTTTTGTACCATATTTTAATTGGGTCAATAAATTATTTAAATAAATCAGTAATCTTTATATTGGTATTTGCTAATATTATTAACGTGTAATTAAGCGTGTTTATTTGTTTGTTTATTACCTCTTGACGACTCAACCAATCGACACAAATTTGGTATACACATTGTATTTGGTATGGAGAAGGTCATAACCCAGTTAATCAAAATGTAGCCAAGTACTTAATGTAATGCTAAGAATTAATTATTTTATTTTTAATTAATTAATTAAGCGTTTTTTTTTTAAGATGACCGATTTAAGATGATCGATTAAGCCACAAAGGTATTGGACTAAATCTTGACACATGATTTTTATATGGCTTTTAAAAATTTCTGAAGTACTGATAAAAGAAAAAGAATAATAAATTCACCCGTAAATCGAAATTCGTATCGAAGTTTAATAAACAAGAAAAATAGACGCTTGACAAAAATATTAGGGAATAAATTTGGATTCTATAACTTAAACCACAAGAAAACTAAAGGTCGTTGATCTTCAAGACGTCTCGAGTGTGATCTTATCTGTGTACCCAACTGCTTGGTCCACCAAACGTGAGCTGATTTATAAGGATTTAGTGGTGTCTTTATTCACATATACATTGCACGATTTGTCGTACTGTCAACTACGTACTTTTTGTACTAGTAATTTTGATTTCTTTATACCCAACTGCTGAAAAAAGGAGGGTAATGTTTTTCAGGTATATGTATATATGTTAGGATCTTTGACGTGATATGTGACCTTAATAGCTTGATGGCTTATTGGAGTATTACAATGTAAATGACACCAATCAATATAATAAAAATGCCATGCCATGAAATGACTTTATCACATATATGTTCAAAGGTAATGGATTTATTGATGGTGATAAAAAGGCGGTATTACATACGATCTTCTACCCTAAAGTATTGCAACAATTTTCTTAAAGTATTATATTGTGTTGAGAAGAAAAGGATTCTTAATGATAGGGTATATTGCTAGATAACTTATCAGGTAACAGAAACCATCGTGGTTAATTCTTAAATTCGTCACGATAGACTGATGACCTGATTTTATCCTCACCTATTATCTCTCACTGGTGCCAGTGTAAATCGATAAGGGTTAAGTGTTAGCATATTGAGAAATGTAACCTTCACCTATTTTTTAGTTATCTCTATTTTGTCATCTTTTATTTTTTCCTTCTTCTTCTATACTGTATGTTCACTTTAAACGCAATAATTGCATAGCAACATTCTCGATAATTCATAAGAACATTTTATTCTTGTATGTGGCAATGAATAATTTTTATTGGAGGTAGAAAGATAAAAAAAAGGTGTCTGCTCTTAAAAATAGAAATAGAACAATTTTGTCGTTGTCGCTCTTAAAATATTTAATAAGTAAAAAAATAATTTTACAATCGTGAATTTGAATTTTAGAATTTCTCGTGTCGCTAAAAAGACATTTGAAGATTGAAACCTCTATCGAAAGAATAAAGACCGAAACTCTTTAGTACATTTACGAGGTAATCTCAGGTAACTTTAGCATGCTTTAGGGAACTGAGTGATCTGAATATGTATAAAAGGAATTTTCGATAATCATTTGAACTAAGTTTGAATCTAAGTAGTTTACTAGTACTTTTATAACAATTTGTTGGTTTTCGCATTCTCGAATCTATTTTGTAAAACTTGTCGTACATACAGTCCACTTATATTCTCGTACCCTGTGTTATTTATTGATTCTACTCTCGCTACCTCTTGTACATCAGATTCACTTCTGAAGGTCGTCGCTTATAACATTAACCATTCCACATTGCTTTCTTTTGATTCAACAGAATTCCTTATGTGAGATCTTATCTGTGTTTGACCTACAATACGTGAATTTATTTACAAGTTATAGGGGCCGTATTTTCCTTCTAAACTATATATTATTAGCGTATATTTACAAATTTGAAGAAATCAATACTTTTTTATTAAAATCAATATTTTTTTATTAAATAAGTTTCAGAAAAAAATCTCCTTTATGAAATGTTAGCTCAGTTGTTTATATTCTGGGAAATATACAACACATACGTTTTGAACAATACTTCCACAGCAAGTGAATAAAAAATGGACTTTATGTGTTGGAGATAAAGTTTTGTATTACTTTCCTTTATTATACAAGATGAATTTGCACATGTTCAGGATATCATTAATTCTACATGATTTTAAATAATTCAGAGTCCGAACTTGCGATATGGTTCCAATTTTTAATAATTACTTGAAAAGAAACGAATGTTCCTTTGACATAAATGTTCATACATCGTATGGGTAAAATGTAAATATTTGTATTATACTTACCGATGAATATGTAAATTGAAAATATCTCAAATGCTTACATAAATAAAGTTCTTCGCTTCTATACAAATCAGTTTCAATGGCGAATTTACATAATAAATGTCTTTCAATATTACAATGTAGGTTTAGTTAAAGAAGCAACATTGTCCCAAGTGTGTTTTCATTGAAATTTCAGTTCGTAACAGTTCCATACAAAACTAAGACGTTGCTATCTATGTATACGTATCTAAAAATCACTACTGTTTTTCTGAGCATTTGCAAATAAGTAGCTGTTACATTATATTTTTTGTTACACAACATTTTACTTGTATCTGGATTTCTAAGCAAAACAATGTAGTACGGAGATATCTGGCTGAACCTGATGAAAAAACCTGCAATATAGAAAAGATAGGTTGAAATTATCACAGAAGTATATTTTATTAAATCAATAGTAACATATCGAAATATTCACTCAATAAATAGATTTTATTGGACATCAGGAGAGCAGGTCAATTATTCATCAACAATACCTTGCCTTTTTCCATTTATTTGGGGTCGACGCAGTATATCTTCTTGTTACACTGATCCCTGTCAACTGTCATTTTCGGGCTCATACCTTGTTTATGCATATCATCTTTCACACAGTCCAACCCCCCCTCCCCCTCCCATTAGGGGAGTTTTACCAGTAGTTGCCACGCTTGGCAGGCGGGTTGCTAACAGCAGTTTGGCTTTTGGTTATGTTTTAAGAGGGACGTCGCTGCACATCCCTTCACCATAGGCTCTGGGTAGTGGCTTAATGTTGGAAACACTGGTGGGATAGAGTATCTAGAGGTATAAAGGGTATCTAGGGGTAGACATTTTTGTGTTTTATATTTAAATAAATAAATAATTTACCAAATACAGATAGCAACATATAATGTCAGGGCTTCATGAATTAGTAGAATCAATAAATGAAATTAAATACGACAAACGCCAGAGACAAATGGACAATTTTGGACAAGGTCTTCACCAATCTGGGGTTCGGGCATAGAAAAAAAAGGGGGAAATAATATATACTAGTAAACTAACAACAAATTTAAGTTAACTAATTAATTATTTTATAATTTATAATTATTAAATATAAGAAAATAGTGTAATAATCATCATTATCATCATATCAGCCTTTAACTGTCTACTGCTGAACATAAGCATCCCCTTGGGGGTTTTTGCCAGTAGTTGCCACGCTTGGCAAGCGGATTGGCAACCGCAGTTTGGCTTTAGAGATGTTTTAAGAGGGATACTGCTGCCCATCCTTCGGATCCATCCTGCCACACCCACGGAAAAAGAAGGGGTAATAATGCAAGAAATTAAAGGCTTTATTATTGTTATATAGATTAACTATTGTCCGCATCACGTGATCGAGCCGGATAAAAACCAGAAATTAACTACGATAATTTTCATAAGGGCTCAAAAGCCACTCTATATGGATCATAATAGGATTTGCTTACCATAACCCCCTGAGATTAATAGGTCTTTCACGTCGAGGCCGTAACATTAACGGATTAGTAAATTTACATTGGCAGATTATACAAAGTAAATCCTAATATAATTCATCCTATATAAATGTACAGAGGAGTTTTTACCCTCTTGGTATATTAGTAGCAACGGGGAGACTAGTCCCCATTATTAATGTCCTCGATCATTACGTTGGTATCACCTGAAACTGTACATTAATATTCAGTATGCAGAGTGCTACGCCACGGTGGCCAGCGCACATCCGTAGAATAACAACGACTCCGTAACCTGCTTATTGCATTGCAACTGTTTAATTCTGAAACCTTGCTACGTTGTTATGCAGCGGTTAAAATATACACCAGTACATTGTTACCTTTGAATAATAAAATAGATTTATAATATGAAAGTATCGGTACTAATACGTGTACTTCTACATGATGATATATTTGTATTAATATTAGAAAGAGGAAACATTTGATTGTTTATTTGTATTGGATAAACTCAAAAACTACTCAACCGATTTTAAAAATTCTTTCACCTGTACAAAGTCACGGTATTAGCGAGTAATATAAACTATATATGTATTAATTCCGAAAACTACATATAACTTATAAAAAAGGGCAGATTTTCAGGATACGTTTTAGAGACACACCCCTTCCTTTCCCGTGGGTGTCGTAAGAGGCGACTAAGGAAATTTATTGGTCGAGGGATTGACAACAACGGTCCTTTTAAAACATCACCAAAAGCATAACTGCGATTGCCAAATCGCCTACCAAGCCTGGCAACTTCTAACAAAACCCCGAAGTGGGATGTCTATGTTCAACAGTGGACAGTTAAGTAAGCCGATATGATGATGAGATGATTTGATAGTTGAACATTATATGGCACAGTACGCCTTAAAATAATATGATACATAAAATGCAATAGTAATCCTTGTTTAAAATAGCTTGCTTAGTTTAACAATTTAAAAAAATTACCTCGCTATAATAAATTACCGAAACTTAAACTTTTAATTATTCTAGAATGAGGATGTACAATGAAAATATCACCTTTATTTAAAATAAAAATATGGTGTAATTTATTTCGCATATTTATCTACTTTTGGCAACCTATTAAGGCAGATTAGTTCCATAGAAATTCCATACATCTACTAGTGTTGTGACTAATTCAAACATTGATCGATATGTACTATTAAAACATATTTTGTATGAGACTATATTCTCTTCCTTGCATCTCCAAAATAGTATATTACGGATTGTTAATACCTACTTAATAGATTTTTAATTGATTTGTTCAAATAGATGATACCTATTTTTTTTCTAAATAGTAGTAACTCCACTCCTCTCATTAATCTAGTTCTTTATTTTTATGTTATATATCTTTATTATATATTTTCCTCAGCCGTTGTCCACTGGTGAACATAGGCTTCCTCCATAAGGGGGGGTTTGCCGGTAATAGTCACACTTAGTAGGCAGAATGCCAACCGCACTTAGCCTTTACTGATGTTTTAAGAGGGGTGCTGCTACCCATCCCTCGACCACGGGAAAGGAAGGAGTGGTCCATTTTATGCCGAGACCACACGGCAACGGCAACCTTTTATACATTACTATAAATAAAGATAACTTTTCTACTGAATTTAAATCTATGAATATACGTTTGTATATTCATAGATTTAAATACTTATATAGATTTAAATAATATTTACTTACAGCGGATCGTCTCTCCTAACTAATGTAGTTCGACAGTTTGTATAGCTTATAAGCATATATTGTCATAAAGGCCTAAGCATATAATCGAACTAAGCATTATATTATTTTATGTATATTTAAGTTTAATATTCCTAAGGTACATTCTCTAGGAGTTACATGTATTGTCTATTGCTGATATTTCAAGTTAATTGTGTATGGAATAGAATAGATATAGTAGTATAACAAACGCAGTGTAGGATAATCCCTCCCTCATTAGATAGATTGAGGACCTCAAATGCATTGCAGGGAGTCAGTGAATGCAGGTGGCTTATGACCGTTTTTTATGGCAGTCTATGGGGGAGACCTATGTCCAGCAGTGGACGAATAATGACCGAAATGATGATGATGATAAAGTTTTTTTGTACTACTGCTAGCTTTAAAATGTTATCACCCCTTCTTTGCATGATTTTTTTTTATTGGTGAAATAAATCAAGGTGATATAATTCATGTTCAAAATTAAAGGAAAAAGGATTAAGTAAATAAATTTTACAGCTATGGTTTTTTGCAATGGACATTAAAAAGGTATCCGGACATGATCAACTTAAAGTGAAATTGTTCTTTTATATAATTTTTGGGCGTTCAATGTTATAATGGAAATTTCCACCATTATGCAAAGAAGGGTTAACTGCTGAGAATAATCATAAGAATCTTAAGAGCCACTTATTTCATTTTCTAATAATGATATATTGACATTGATTGATAAGAGAGGTTCACAGTTGTAAGTGGAGAAACGTTCTCACTCATAATTGTGTTATTGAAAAATTGCCAAGCTTCACGATTAATGAATTGCCAAGGGCCTAATAATAATAATAAATACCATTTGACATACTACGTGCTACCAACTAATCCCAAACTAAGCAGGGCTGGAGGAAAGGGATTGTTAGTATAGCTCCAATGCTAGCAATATACCCTTTCAGGTCGACCTTCACGCGGTTTCCTCTGGAAAATATCATGGTTTATTTTGTCATGATGGGCCATGATAGCACGCACGCAGCAGTAGTACTGTTTTTTTTTACTATTATAAAGAGCGTAAATAAACTGACACAACACTGTTTTCGAGATGATTCTGTACCTACATGTAATATTGCACAATGATTATTCATAATTTGAAAGCGGATTTTGCACCGTTCCCTAATTTGTAAGTGACCTAAATTAGTCAACATAACTTGAATGTTTTATCTTATACACACTCGCGATACAACCTCTGTGCTAGGCAGTCTATTCAATATACAAGTTTACATTTTATATCTTGAATTATTCTCGTTATTTACCATCTCCACAAACCGCATCGAGTCTTCTTAACAACTTCAGCTAAAATTCTTCCAATTTTAAATGTGTGCCCAAAGTAATTGATGATTAGGAAAAATTATTCATTTTTTCGATATTTGACATGAATGTTAATGGATATAGAGTTAGATAATTTATTTCATAGATTATATAAATTAAGTACAATTAAATATTCTGTGACATAATATGTTAGTTATGTAATATTATTAAGCCGTACCCGTGACTACGTCCACGTGACCGGGATATGTTGGTGAAACAGGTTAAATGGTATCCTTACATTGTATCCTTCTCAATGTCAAAACTTTATGAAGTTTGAGTTGTTAAGGCGTCTGAAGTACCAAACAAACTCACTTTCGTATATATAATATTAGCTATTTTGTGCAACTTTGCCAACATACATCAGTACATAAAGTATTCTATGTATTAAGTGAGAATATAAGTTACTCATGTACCAAAATGTAACAAACATCCATTCTCACAAACTTTTAATTTTTTTTTTATTTTTTTTTTTACAACACAGGGGGCAAATGTGCAAGCGGCTCACCTGATGATAAGTGACTACCGCCGCCCATGATCACCTACAACACCAGCGGCATTGCAGGTGTGCTGCCGGCCTTTTAATTATTTTTTATTAATTATTTAATTATTATTTTACGATGAGGCACACATAATAAATTATAATCAGGTTATGTTTATATATAGATAATTATGGTTTTTATACTAGGTTAAAATTAAAAAACAACACGTGTACACAGCATAATTAACATTTAGAGAAAATATTTGAATTTCGATATGTGGAATTTAAGATTTTCTTTAGTGTATATAATAATCTTGATTATGTAGATAGAGCACCGAGTCTCAAATACGGGTCAACTTTTTGTCAGCTAATTGTCAAATTAGCTGTCAATGTACTTATGCATTAAAAAGGTGCAGAATTTATAAGACGAAATAAATATAGAAGTTACAAAGGAATCACTCATAACTATTTATCACGCAAAATTGTATAAAAAAGTTGCCTAGCTTTCGAAGCATTTGTATGGAGACACTCTATTTATATACATAATTTGAGATAACAATATATATAATTTACATTAAATGAAATTTAAATTAATATTATTCTAAATAATTTACAATATTAATAGAATTTGTAGAAATAGTAAGAACATGTAAATGTACAGAAACATAATATGATATGATATCTCTATGATAATATGTAATTGCCATTTTTGAAATGTCCTAAGTACATAAGAAAGACACGAGTGCCCAGAGAGCCGTAAGCCCTCACGACAAAATTGACATCATTCCGCGAAACATTTCCCCCCAATATTTCCGACGTGTTTCATAATTGTCGCTTTCCTAGTCGAATTTTTGTCTTACCTCCGGGGGATACAATTTAGTCTTCTACCCAAAAGGAAAATTGTGCGGGACATTTGAAAATTTGTCGAGAAATTACACGTTGTGCTATTACTTATATTTTTCTTTATCAATACAACGTTGCTATTCGATATATCGTATTTATTTTCACTTAACTTTACTCAATTATTAAAATGTTCAGAATAAAAACGTTCGGTTCATGAAAAAAAAATATTAAATTATAAATAAGAGTGATTTTAGTAAGAAATATACAAATAAACTGCCGTATAAGTTGATGGAAATGGTAAAATAAATTTGAAATAAGTAATCTAGTTTGTCAATGACTTTATGTGTTTTTTTTTTTGCAATTTCACTTACGCTATAGTATTACTTTTGATGTAGGTCTAACTTGATAAATGTTACTCGTCATTATCCATAAACACTTTGTTATCTGTCACACTAGTTTTTCTCTACAACTGCATCCGTATATCGTATTAAATGTATTACGAGATTAAAATAGTAATTTGTCCTTTTACGTCTTAAATATCGTTTGAGCCGTAAAAGTGGCAAAAATAACAAGAAAGCAAGCTCACTTTAATATTTATGATATTGACTATTTATAATATTAGCTTTAGACTGTATTAGTAAGGATTCCTGAGTAAATACGGTAGAATTAATCGATCCAATGAGTTTGCATTGTAGACAGGCTGCGTTTAATTATTTAGATATCTCATGCCTCTACGAGTATATTCCCAAGCATGCGCCGGGAATGCTAGAACGCAGCGGTAGATATTAGATTTAATGGTAGCATAGTTAGAAGATACTGAGTCTAAGTTTAATTATTTCCGCACGTGCAAATTAAATGTTGTTCCTATTATTTTGTATTACGTTCGCAGTCGTATTTTTTCGTTTGTATGTTATGCGATATCTTTGCTAATTCTGCACTAGTTTTGATAATTATTTTTATAAGCACATGGTTTATTTTCATAGAGATCCTATATAAATTTATTCACATTTGAAGTTTTTACATTTGTTAAGTTGTTATAAACTTATGGTATCAACCATTAATGTTGTTGTTATTTTGTTAACCATTGCATGTTGCATAAAAGAGTATAGTAAAGTTCATTCAAATTTTGCTTAGCTCTTTATATATTCCTGTATACCATTGTCACAAACTTTTACATTTGGGGGTGAAAGGATTGTTAGTTATGCAGATTATTATTGTCTTATCAGCAATATAGCCCGTCAAGTCGACCTCCACGTAGCCCACTCTGGAAACACCATGCTGAAGCCCAGGTGTATTCATCACGATGGGCTAACTGACCTGCTTTTTCAGGGGGAAAAAGTGTAGTTAAGTGAAGAAAAAGTGAAGTTAGTGGTCGGAATTAGCAACTCTATTACTAAACATATACCTTATCAGGTCGACCTTCTCGTGATTACCCTGAAAACCATTGTGATTGATTCATTGGTGAATTTTTCACGATGGGCTAATTGACCTGCTTTATCTTCATTTATGATCCTTCACTGGTGCCCCGCCGGTGTATACCTTTAGCGCGGATGGGTTCTCATTTCATTAGCATCCATTAAAAAAAAAAACTTTTACATTTGTAATATTAGTAAAGCGACCAAGCCTGTTACGTTTCCTCGATAAAATGAAAAGGAAACCATTAGCTTGTATGTATTTTTATATCACGTCCCTTGTCTAATGTCTCCATTTGACGTGAGTATTACATTCAATACATTTCACTTAGTCATGCCCCCATCATGGTTGACCTGTTGCGCCATAAATATAGGGGGGTGGGTGTGAGACACAGGGTGAGGTGTGCTTCGGTTGACAACATTACGAATACCCTGTTAGGTATGTGATATTTTTGCAAGTAATCTATCAAGGACCTAGATAATGGTAAATAATAAATTCTTATTCTACGTTATTTATATAGACGTGTTTTCAACCAATTTCGAAAAAAGGGGGTTCTCAATTCAGTTGTATTTTTTTTATGTTTGTTACCTCATAACTTCGTCAATAATAAATCGATTTGTAAAATTCTTTTTTTTATTTGAAAGGATATATTTATAGATTAGTCCCATATAAATTTTATTAAATTAGTTTCGTTTTTAGATCAAAATAACGGTAATATTTTTTTTCTGGGACTGATTTTTTAATTATTGATTTATAAATAAAACGGCTATTTAAATTTTGACTAAATGAATGTAATATTATAATAATAATGTAGGCAAATTTTACCGATTGACAGTTGGCGAAGACATAGCTTGACAAATACACATAAAAATACATATAATATATGTATATATAATAATTATAGGTATGGCGATTATTGTCATATTGTGCATATCTATAACTTTATAAGCTGTAGATTATCTTCATCATCATATTCCTACCTTTATTTCATTTATAAAAAAAATTTGGGTCTGCTTAAAATGTTTTTATTCATATTACCCAAGGTTTTGGGTTTTAACTTTACGACCGGCCATTTGCTTGACGTTCTTGGGAACTGAGCTGTAGAAGAAAAAACTTGAAATGTAGGAACTAAGGGTGGGTAATATATAACAATAACTATATACTGTAGTTACAAGATCTTAGATATATTGGCACAATAACGAATATATTAGATATCGGTCAGCCAATATATAATATCGAAAAGAATCCGCTCGTAATGAATATCTGGCTGGTATAGGCGATATCGCAATGGGTGGTCATTAATATATAGAAGAACTCAATATATAGATATCAGATATTACCTATCTCTAGTGGAAACGGTAGATATTCCTACTTATATCACAGCGTAAAGAGAGTTTGTGTGTTTGTTAGTTCTTAACGCCTTAACGGTTTAATCAATGACTATGATTACAGTCACACTCTTCTCCATTCGAAGGTTGCCTGGAAGAGATCGCTCTCAGTGATAAGTCCGCCCATTGTTTTCTCAGTGTAATATTTTCTTGTAATTGTGTGTATTTGTAACAAGTTTACTATTATAATCTTATAGAGAAAAGAATAAAGAATATCTATTTATCTATTTATGACATTTAACTACTTTTTATCCCGGTCAGAGAACATATCCCGCTCTCACGTGGATAAAATCGCGGGTAAAAGCTACTTATAAATATTTTCCCACTACTCACTAAGTCCATAATATACCTATACAAGAAGAAATTTAGTATCTGGTTGATTTAAGTATATACTATTAAAAAAACAAACTGGTACAAAATAATAATAATGAAAATTTAAAATTAATTTTGTTTCACTCAGTAACGCGCACCTAGAGTAGTACCCGACGAAATAATTAGAATACATCAATGATACTCGCATAACAAATAGGAAAGAAAGACTATGAAGTGGTATCTAGTATTTTTTTTATTCTTTTACAGTATTTCAATGCTTAATAATTATTTACTTAAAAACAATAGTACGTACTGCAATAAAGTTGCGCTATCCCTAAGATAGTGCATAGATAAACGAATAATCAAAAGAAGGATAGATTTATCGACAAAATGTTACCCAGTAACACTATTTGGAATGCAGCAAAAGAGATTTCAGCGATAGGTAAATGGATTACATACCCTTTGGACTGAACAAACTTCAAACCAGAATTGGGGTTGAAAAACTTTTATGGACTCGTGGGTATGAATGAAAATAAAGAACTTTCAGAGTGCTATTTGTTTTTCTGTGTCGGGCGTTTTTTATTTACTCAATTTTCGATGAAAATTAGGTAATGTTTTTCAGGTGTATTAAATATGTATGTATTACCTTTAGTCCCGATATTTGGAAGTAATAAGTTTTTACTCTGCAACCCTATAGTTTCAGCTGATAAATGGGAAGAGTAGACTGTTGTTCTTTTCTTTATGGTATTTATTTATTCATAGTAAACAAAACACAAGTCACAAAAGTCGTCTGCTTCTGCCTCTGTTCCATTAATGTTTCTGCCGTAAACTAGTTGTGTTTGCATGCGTGTTTCAGCTTAAAGGGTGGTAGTATAGCAATTAATTTACAAGGTACAGCGATAGACCTTAGTCCTCAGGAATGGTAATGCGCGAAGGATATCATGGGCTACACAGTATACTATGGTATGTCTATGATACTGTTCATGTCTTTATGTATGAGATATATGTTAAATAAACAATTATTTAATATCAAAATAAATATTTTTCTTACAACACTGCCCGTATAAACATATCTATAACTTTACAAAGTGTCTTATCTTTCCTCGTATTATTGTGTGCAAGTGTTATCCTTACTTGATATTATAAATGTGAAAGTGAGTTTGTTTGTTTGTTTGTTAGCTTATAGCGTCTTAACGGCTTAATTAATCACTATGAAATTTAATATACACATACTATATAAGAAAGAGAAACATATAGGCTGCTTTTTATCTCGATCAGTAATTTTTTTTGCGATAAAGCCGCGCAATATTTTCTTACTGTAATCTTTTCTTGTAATTGTGTGTATTTGCAATAAATTTACTATTGTTTTCTTTCGAAGGCAACAATAAAGAATATCTGTCTATCTATCTATCTAAATATATCCTGGTCACGTGGACTAAGTTTTGTTTTTAATTACTCGTAAATGGTAGTAAAGGATGGAGTAGTGAAGGATAATAGATAACGATGAAGTCGAGTCAGTTTTACTCATCGAGACGAATTTGACAATAATTAATCACGATGGTTTCCAAGAGAAACCGCATGGAGGTCCTGACAGAGTTTATTGCTAGCAATGGGGATTAACTTCCTCATTACTAACACTTCTCCTTTCACGCGGACCAAGTTCCGGGTAAAAGCCTACTGGATTTAATACATAGATAAAAATATGATGGTTACAAAATAAAAATGTCCGTGTTGCAGATACGTCCAGCTTCGGTATAAAAGGACATCAATTAATTTACAAATAAAAAAGTAATGGAAGCACGACAGTGTTTCATTTTAATTAGCTAATGGATTATATTTTCCTTTTGCTAAATGTAAAGAAGTACAGGTAACTTTATTTAAACAAAATTTACGTATATATATTAAAATAGAATTGTTTGCAAGCACTTTAATAATATTGTCACCAGAGGGAGACTTTGTACAAAAGTCGATTGCTTGGGTACCTCTGTCCCGTTCGTGTTTCTACCGTGAAGCAGTTGTGTTTGTATGGCTGTGTTTCGGTTTGAAGGGTGGGATATGGCGTGAATTTACAGGGTACAGAGGAATAACACCTGAGTCCTCAGGAATGGCAACGCATGAGGGGTATCGTGGGCGAAACAGTATACTCTGTTATGTCCATAGTACTTACTGTTCATGTCTATAGGCGACGGTTACCACTTTCCATCAGGTGCGCTATCAGCTTGTTTGCAATTCTAAGTTGTATAAAAAAAAAGTACTTTGGTAATGAAAATTGCAGAAAAAGACGATTATTAATAGTAAAATAATTATTAGGTATATAATATTATCCGTTAACTGTCCACTGCTGAACATAAGCATAGGCAAGTATTTGTAAGAGGGGGGGGGGGGGGGGGGGTTAAACAAATAGGACTGATATGATAGATGCCCAAAATATTAGAAATATTGTTTTAATATATACTGATAATGTACACAAATGTATATAAAAACCAACAGCTAAAAGATTTCATTATAAATTAATAAAACAGTGAAGACAACAACCAATTACAGATTTTCACAAATAAAGACATTTAACTAAATGCATAATGATATCGCTAATACGTACATTTAACTAAATAAAACTTTCTGCAAAATAAAAAATATATCGAGATACATACCAGCTTTTAATATATCAAGTGAGTCGAAAAGAAGCTGAGATTAAAGATTAAATATATCTGAGTGTATTGATGAGAGATGATACGTAATTGCATGATATTTTATTTTCGAAGAATCTTCATATTGCTTAAAGAAAAAGGTTGTTTGTACAAGTTTTCATTTACTTTTTATTTGTATGTAAATCTTTCCGTACAAAATTTAAAATTTTTTACTAACTAAATTCTGAAACTTATTAAGGTCGCTATTTTACTTAAACTCATTTTGTTAGGTTGTTATTTTCTTTTTTACTAAATGTGCTATGGTGTAAAATATTTCTAGAATATGAAAAATCAGTGTAAACGTGACCTTATAATGTGTATGTACATTCCATTTTCACCGGAGTAATGAATATAATGAACTTCATGTGGTTACCTGCTGCGAAGGTACCAACTTTAAGATAATTATAAAATGAGCACAAAGAGTAAGACCACAAAATCTAATTAATTGTGTGGCCACGATACGATTGAGGTGGAACTTGTTCATTTTCAGCGTAAAATTTGAATTTAATTACCTATGTCGTTAATAAGTAGGTAAATTAATGCGTTTCGACTAATAGGTATTTAATTTATTTCAAATTAATAACAATTTATTGTATACGAATTAATATTAATAAGAATATAGTACGATACAATTTTATGATTAGAATACAATAGGGAAGTAAAATGAAAATATGAAGGTATATGAAAACATTTTCATAAATTGTTCATCATTTTGAAAACAAATTCTATTAGGATACTTAACATTTACTAACTATAAGTACTGATTTTTTTATACAACTTAACAAATAAGCTGACTGCCCACCTGATGGAAAGTGGTAAGCGTCGCCTATAGACATGAGCAGTACCATGGACATAACAGAGTATACTGTTTCGCCCATGATACCCCCCATGCGTTGCCATTCCTGAGGACTCAGGTGTTAGTCCTCCGTACCCTGTAAATTTACACCATATCCCACCCTTCAAACAGAAACACAGCCATGCAAACACAACTGCTTCACGGTTTAAACACGAATGGGACAGAGGTACCCAAGCAATCGACTTTTGTACAAAGTCTCCATTTATTATTATAATTTTAACCACCACAAACGAAAGGGAAGTGTTATCAGGCAGGCAGGATAAATCCACAGGAGTTAAGAGGTAACTAATAGTTATGACCTCGACTTTTGCTATACTGCAGTGTAATTTTATGTCAGGCCACAGTGGGAATAGAATAAGTCGAAAAAGATTCACATTGCCTTAAATTTATACATGGCTAATTGGAAGAGGATGCTTTTAGCATTAAATCCGCTATGTACACATATATGTACTAATAAATAAATAAATACAAATATTACTAAAATGTAACAGGTAACAGTCAATTAGCTGGCCTCTCTTGTCACGTAACTCTGAGCTGTCACGCAAGGATAACGTATTCAGATTGGAATCTGCAAGTATAGCATTTAGAACGTTTATATTGCCTACTAGCTGACTAGGCAGACGTTGTTCTGTCAAAAACTATTGGGCTGTGGCAATCCGTCTACGCGCAATCTTTAAATTGACAACCAGGAAAAGTCTGTATGGGGAAAAATGGGTTTGTTACGATCCTCCAAGCAAATATTTCCAATTATTCTCTTTTTTGACTTCAACGAATTTGTCCAGTCGATCTTGAATTTTGCATTTATCAACATATTTAGTGATATTTTTTTATTTATATATTAGTTTTTATATTTTATTTACATTAAACTACGCTACGCTACGCTATTTACAAAATATTTATTGTTATTTTTGTAAGACAATAAAAAAAAAACTTTTCCCTTCAAAGAATTAGAGTGGTAAAGTACAATAACCTTATAAAATATTGTTATCAAAACTACCATTATGTTAGCAACAGTATTAGAAGCACAATGTAAAAATTTGTAAATTAGTTTGGAATATTTGTTAGTTAAATGGCTGAATTAATTTGAATTTTAAGATAATATGTTAGAATAGGATATTTCTTATTCCGAATTAGACAGACAAAGCCGAGCGTTGGAACTATGACAGCGGTCATATATATATATATATACGTAAATAGTATATTTATGATAACGTACTAAAATAATACGTAAATATACTACATATTTACGTATTATTTTAGTATGTACACCGAATAAATAATAATATGTTTTTCTCGAAAATATGCCTATTACTGCCTATACAATTATCAACTTTCAATTTAATAGAACGCCAATGATATCCACATTTATCACAACAATATTCTCATGTCACAAAAGGCCTGAAACCGTACAATCAAAATAGCATGGCAACAATCACAATACTGATTCTTAAGAATGAAGGCACAACCTTTACCTCTGTCCAAATAGTCCCTCCCAAAATGGAGGCCACCCACGCGTGGGAGGGGTAGGAGGGACCTGTTGCTTGTTGGCATGGCCCCTTTCCACAAAATATTTGGTCGACCAACGTATATCTGCCGAAGTGGCCTCTTAAGCGAATTTATTAGACAGGTGGCTACCTCATTAAAGGTGTAATGAGAACGTACAACGCGGAAAAGTTTTGGTCAGTGACCTTCTTAAATTGCTGTTTTGAATAATTAAATCTTAGGTGGCTTTTGACGACAGTACTACGGCTCCAGCGATTCTCATTATTTTATTTTGACCTTCTATCTAATTATGTATTTAGGAGACATTTCGCGCGGAATCCAGTATCTGCGTTTCTATGGGGACTTTTATGAAATATTTTTTAGTATCTTAACTATCAATCTAGGTCATTTAGGAAGCTAATTTCACACTTATTATGTCAATAAAGAAGAGATAGGTATAATCTCCCTTCGTCTTCGTAAAAAGATAATATTAAAAAAAAATTACCTTTTTTATGTATATTACCATTATATATACAGATATATATATAAAGGTCTAGAATCCATCTCTATGAAATCTTTCTTGCAATCTTAGTTTTGATACATGATAGCTATAATTATGTTACTACAACATTACAGTAAACGTTTGTTTAATTAGCCAGAAAAATATACATTAGAGATAGAGAGAATAATAAAAAAAAAGATAATAAGCAAAACAACGCAATGTGAGAACGCAGTTTTGTTAAAATAATTTCAGGCGTCGTCGCTCCATGACAGCGGAGACGGGACTAAATAATGGAGTTTTCCTTCAAAAATATAAAGAAAAGTTGACGTCAATCAATTTGAGGTGAAACAAGTAGTAGACGTGGTAATGAGCCGTAAAATTTTGTAGACCCTTTTAACTACTTGGTGTATTATACAAATGACTTTTTGACCTTGACCAGAAATTGACCTTGGTCATTTCTGATATATATGGATATATGAGTACATAATTTCTAAATAGTATAAAATAATGTCGCTATCCGTATCTGTTTATCTCTTCGCTCACTTTTAAACCACGTAACAGATTTCGATACAGATTTTATTGTCATTTTGTTTTTTTTTTACGGAAGGTTTGTACATATGTATGTATAATATAAACTTATGTGAAGTCAGGGTGTGTCAGCAGTTAAATATTAATATATTTATTATTTGTAATCAAATAAATTGGCATTTATGTAAAAAAGTAATTATTACAAAATAATAGGAGTGAAACATAATTATCTTTTGAGGTTCAATTTTTTTTGTCATTTTTCATCCCATATATTTTTTTTGGAAAAATGTATCAGAATTTATGTTTATTCGTGGACAAGTTACTTTAATAAAAATAATACAATTATTTTTGTTCAATGACGCTCTAGATTTCAAATAAAATAAATGTTTAAACATTTTACTTTCACATTCATAATGGTTTGTATGACCTTCAAGGAAAGAGAATCGTTTGAAATTGCCCCCTGCTTGCACTATCGGTATACTCTGGCGAGGCACCAGTAAAAGATGATAGGTGAGAATAAAAGCAGGTCAGTAAGCCCATTGTGACGAATTCCATAAGAATTAATAAAAATAGTTTCCAGGGGGAACCTGATAGGGTATCTTGTTAACAATAAAACTGTTAGATCGATTATATAGTTAAATCTAGATTACTAACATTCCTTTTCCCCCTTGTTTGTTAGCATTGGCAGTAAAGTACAATGTATTTTTAAAGTGCTTAAAATATTGTTATAAGTCTTCATAATTGTAGAGTTGGCTTAGAGCACAGATTTAATGAGGCTTGGACAATTTGGAATGCCACTCACTCTGCACAATAATAAATGATCGTCCGTCCAAATAGTTTCACAAACAAACAGGCGTCGACAGGAAAGTCAAGTGATATTTCACATTGGACAAATTACATTACAAGATGAATGCACATAATATTTGTCCGCTAATTTATATAATTAAATATTTTTATACAAATTGCAATGGCAAATAATTTGATTGGGCATATATGTATATATACATGTATAATAATAATAAATTTTATTATTACAGGCATACAATGGCTTAATTTGTTAGTAACATAATCTTAGGCTAATGTTAGTACATCTTACAATAAAATAAATAAATACAAGAAAAAGAAACACAAATTTGGTTACCGCTGAAGCATCCCATTTGAGATGCCACAACAGTAATCAATGTAAGGACATTGCAACCTGCTTGCAATAATATTCACTGATATAGGAGAGAATCAATCGATGTTTTCACATACTAATAACAGCGATTTTGAGCGATGGTTGTCTAAAAAATTTTGAAAGATTTCCAAAACGCCTGTCTTCCAAAGTTTTTTTGGAAAGTTTAAATTTATTTCTATACAAAATTTATGATGATAAATTCTTAATCTCATTCTAGATTCTATTTTGAAATGAATTTTAAAAGTATTCTGTTAAATTTGTTCTAGCACCGAGCTCAGATTAATTTAATAGCGTGCATTTATCGGTATTTAAGTTCGAATAGGATTGTTTCGATATTCAAATCTATTTGAACTTAACTATGATCTTGAACTTGGAACTTAGAGCTTATCTAAACTTCACAGTATTAATAAAGAAGAATAAATATATATTTTGGAGATATAATGATAAATCTTATCAATAACTTTGTAATAATTATAATTGTGCGGGCGAGTGTACCCAATACACATCAATATCAAATTGTAAGTAATTAATGCTAATTGCCATAGGTCCTCGGCATAGAATAGGCTACCCCTTCCTTTCCCGTGGGTGTCGTGAAAGGCGACTAAGGAGGGCAAGGGATGGGCAGCGTCCTTCTTAAAACGTCTCCAAAACCTAACTGCGGTTACCAATCCGCCTATCAAGAGTGGCAACTACTAGCAAAACGCCCCAAGGGAGAGACTTATGTTCAGAAGTGGATAATTAAAGGCCGATATGTTAAATGCTACATGCTATCTAATCCCTTGATTGAAGAATTGTGTCAAATTGATACCTGTAATATGAGATACATAGTGAAACCTATTTTGCATTTGAAACACTTAACATAACCATCTCATGTTTCTTGATGTTTATTTGAAAAAAAAAAATTAGTATCTCTAACAATTAAAATAAGCTTCTTAGTTTGGATCCCAATAACGCTGTATTTATTAACGAATTTATTAATATTATTTACTACTCGTAGTATTAAAAAAGCTTAGAGATTTCTTTAAGCAAAAACATCTAACTTGTGTATATATTTTTTTTTTATATCTGTCCTTAGAGAGAATCATGATATCAGCTGTTAACTGTCCACTGCTGTATGTAGACCTCCCTTATAGATAATAATAATTATAGATATGCCATAAGAATCGGCCACTTGTATCCACGGACTCCCTGAAATGCATTTGAGATCATCGCTACATCTAGTAGGGGTTGTTTTATACTCAAAAACCTTTCTTCCCCATCCGTTGTCGGTTCTTCGAGCTATGTTTGTATTATTATTCATAGGACTTACAGAGAATAATTACAGTCGAGATAGTGTTCCAAGTTTAGAAAATGGGTCGCGGTCGCGTTATTCAAAATTTCAAAAGGACTTTATTTACAATGGAGTCTGAAATTATTATAATAACTCGTTTTGATGAAAATTTTACAGCCGTAGATACATTTGTGAGTTAATGTTCATTTCATAGTTGTTTCATACTGTGATAGCAATTGTAGTAATAGTTATTTTTACATTGAAATTAACACATTTCATATCTTCACTAGCATGATATTTTATAAATATTGCTAGTACCTAAGTGTTTTTATAAATCAATGGTATTAGTTTTTTCAAACACAAATGTAATAAATAAATTAATAGTTCATTTATTTTGTCGTACCTATCTATAACAGCCGCTACGTTATACTGCTGTATTCTGAATGGTAACTGAGTTCAGAGTAAAATAGTAAGTACTATAGTTACCTTGTTACTTCGCTATAAAAAAAAATAGCTAGTTATATGAATTCCGAAACTATGTTTTAATTTATCTCGTTTAATTTTTCAAGGTTCACTGACATTTTATATTATCGTATTAAGTCCATCTTTGATATAGATAGATAGATAGATAGATAGATACTCTTTATTGTTTCCTCCAAAAGATTACAATAGTAAACTTATTATAAATATAAATAATTACAAGAAATAATCACAATGAGAAAACAATGGGCGACCTTATCGCTAAGAGCGATCTCTTCCAGGCAACCTTTGGATGGAGAGGAGTAATTATAAACAGTTTGGTGGGAGGCACGATGAAAAATTTTGTTAGTTCTAAATATATATAAATATAATGCAATATTAAAAAACGTTGAAACTCATTTTCTGTCTTAACAGCTCAACCGATTTTAAATTTGGTATAATATTTACGTTCTTCGTCCCGGCATAGAATAGGCCATCACTTCTTTACTTGTGGGTGTCGTAAGAGGCGACTAAGGGAGGGCGAGGGATGAGCAGCAGCGTCCTTCTTAAAACATCTTCAAAGCTTAACTGCCGCTGTCAATCCGCCTGCTAAGCATGGAAACTACTGGCAAAACTCCCTTTGGGGATGGCTTATGTTCTGCAGTGGACAGTTAAAGGCTGATATGATGATGATGATGATGATGATACGTACTGTGTATGGGATGGAAGTTACTATTTATTTAGGTCAAACGACATAATTTCTTGGTCGTCAGGATGAAGGAAACTTGATAATGTGAAAACAGAAAGTTGATTAGTTTTATTTTAAACATTACCATTATCGTGCAAACGTGGCCAACTTTGATATTAATGCTCTTAACTATGAAGAGGTAAAGTTTCCTACAATACTAGCAAGGCGTTGTATGTCCGTCATCGCAAGATTAGCTCAGATTATATGATATTGTTTGTCTATTTCCATGCTCTAAGAACCATATCGTGAACGTCATAACTCCTTAACTCAGTGCGATTCCAACCTTCTCTCTATTATACGTTAGTGTACATATTCCAATATCCGAACAACCACATCCGCAGCATGGTTTAGTTTGCTTATAAACACAACTTCCTTAGACTTTTGGGTACAGACATAATCAAATAAGATTTGAAAATATATTAATGTGTCTCAAATCATTATTAACTCAACGCTGTCATAAAATTCGTATTTCAAAGTAGTTTCTCTTTTCTCGGAGGTGATGACAATTTTAAGTATGATTGCGCTATATTATAAGTAATTTGATTTAGAAACATACAATAATATTTTTAGGCAATTATATGTATATTTAAAATTTTAACACATTGTGCAGCGCCATATTGGCGTATGTCCAACGTAGGTGATGACGTCACGACAACGGCGTATTGTTTGTATTTCTACTCATACGCATTACGATGCAATATCGACGCGTTTTCATGACTTTCACGCAGCGATTAGCGATTCCATGGGATATATGACTGTCAGATATATCGTCATTGCCGGATTAATTATTCAATATATAGGCTATTTCTTCATCATCACCATCATATCAGCCTTTAACTGTTGACTGCTGAATATAAGTCTTACCCTTGGTGGGATTTGCCAGTAGTTGCCATACTTGGCAGGTAGATTGGCAACCGCAGTTAGGCTTTAAAGTTTTAAGAGGGACGCAGCTGCCCATCCCTCGCCCTTCGTTAGTCGCCTCTTACAACACCCACAGAAAGGAAAGAGTGGCCTATTCTATGCCGGGACCAACGGTGGTCTATGCCGGGGCTACACGGCCATAGCTATTTATTATCTATTTATTATCACGATATAGTTAAAGATTGTATCCCATAAAAAAGTAAATATTTATTTATTTCAATTTCTGCTTTGCACTACTACTACCCACTCACTACTTCCTATGCCACTGCGTTAGGTTGACTGGCAGAAATCTCTTTTAGAGATAAGTTCGCCTTTGCTAACATTGTTATTAGCTTATTGTTGTTACTGTATGTTTTAGTGCAATAAAGAATATATCTATAATGTCTTTAGGCGGTGTTTACCACATGGCCGTCAACTTGTTTGCTATTTTAAGTATCACAATAAGATTATCCCTTATTAGATGACCAGATGAATATCGTAGCATCTAAAAAACTATCTTTTAAAAGAATTCCGTAAAAAAGTAATTTATATATATATATATATATATATATATATATATATATATATATATATATAAATTACTATATAAATTACTATAATATTAATATATAAATTACTATACTACGCACTAGATGGTTTGACGACCTCAAATGCAGAACAGAGAGTCAGTGGATGCAGGTGGCTTAGGACCGTTCCTTATTATATTGGCAGTATATGGAGGAGGCCTATGTCCAGCAGTGGACAGATAATGGCCTTAAATTATAATGATGATGATGATACTCCAATAGCGCAAGCATAGTATTCTATTTCAATTAAGAAAAAAAACTGTTTATTTGTCAGAGTAATAAACCACTACGAAACGACGATCATTACTAATTCGTACTGCCCGATGTGTACCGTAGCGTAGACGTAACCACCTATTTTGGACTATAGCCAGTGCGTAGGAGCACTATATTGACATCAATAATTTTACTTGTTGATGTTTGTTTATAAACAAACAGTCAAACTGACTTTTCCCGTGATGCCATTTTATATTTTGTGAAAATCATTAATGTTATTATGATTAAGTACAATAATACATATATAGTACATAGTACAATAATTGAAATGTGGTGCTGGAGAAGGATGGAGAAAATTAGCTGGAGGGATCGAATTAGCAATGAGGAGGTCCTGCTTAGGGTTAAGGAAAAAAGACAAATTATTAGAACTATTGAGGACAGAAAAGGAAAAGTGTTGGGACACTTGATACGACACGACGAACTTATGAACATTATAATAGAAGGTAAGATAGAAGGAAGGAGGGGAACAGGGAGACCGAGACATAGTTACATCAGGCAGATCAAGGAAGGAGTTGGTGTCGTGTCGTATCAAGAGGTGAAGAGACTCTCTGAAAATCGTAGTGAGTGGCAAGAGCTCCACCGACAAGAGCGCAGCTCTTAAATAGGATAGATGGATATTTTTTTTTATACAACTTAGAATGGCAAACAAGCTAACGTCCCACCTGATGGAAAGTGGTAACCGTCGCCTATAGACATGAGCAGTACCATGGACATAATAGAGTATACTGTTTCGCCCATGATACCCCCCATGCGTTGCCATTCCTGAGGACTTAGGTGTTATTCCTCGGTACCCAGTAAATTCACGCTATATCCCACCCTTCAAACCGAAACACAGTTATGCAAACACAACTGCTTCACAGTTGAAACACGAATGGGACAGAGGTACCCAAGCAATCGACTTTTGTACAAAGTCTCCCTAGATAGACAATAATACATAATACAATCAGTGATATTTACTGGGTATCCCTAGTAATACTCGGTACCGCTACGATATCTATATATTAGGTTTCTATTGACATTAATGGCGGTGAAAAGGTCATCACTTAATACAATATCATCCACACCACTTGGATTTTTTGTATTCATTTCGATCAGGTTTTTCAATTTAGTATTTTATCTTGGATAACCAAGATTTAATATATCCGTTATTAAGCTAATATATAGATATTGTATCTACAATATTTAGATATTACTGTATATTACCCATCTCTAGTATTTACGTACTAAAAAATTGACGGTGCTTAATATGTTTTCTTTTTTTATTATCTTGTTATAAATTCAATTTGAATCTTTCAAGTATTTTATTATTCATAAATATAATAAAAATGAAAATGTTGGATTTTTTCGACAATGAATTGATTGACGTACCTATAAGGGCTCATTTTGTTCATAATTTTCTTTCAGTAAACATTTAGAAAATAAAAAAAAATAAATAAATAAAAAAAAGATTTCTGAACTAAGATTTAAAACGTGCGTTGTACAAAGTAATTGACAGGAATTATATTAACAGATTTCTTATTTTTTAATTTTTTTTTTCTTTAATATTCAAACACTTTAAATTTTTTTTATACAACTTAGAGTGGCAAACAAGCTGACGGCCCACCTGATGAAAAGTGGTAACCGTCGCCTATAGACATGAGCAGTACCATGGACATAACAGAGTATACTGTTTCGGCCATGATACCCCCTATGCGTTGCCATTCCTGAGGACTCAGATGTTATTCCTTTGTACCCTGTAAATTCACGCCATATCTCACCCTTCAAACCGAAACACAGCCATGCAAACACAACTGCTTCACGGTAGAAACACAAATGGGACAGAGGTAAAATTTTAATATTGACAAATTTCTGCATCGATATCCAAACATATCGTTAAAAACTCCAATGAAGATAACCTATTAGTAAATTGTCTGATAGTATGAACACACTAAAGTGTTTTTCCATTTCGCAACTATTCTGGAGCATTAATTATTTTCCCATCAATACCCCCGTCAACGCAATAGTTCGATTAATGCTAAAATTGTTCAACGGACATTACATCAATAATGACCTTACCGTCGAACATCAAAGTTTGTTTTTGCTTGCAATAATCTCTGCATTGTTGGCAGGTGTGAGTTTGACGTCACTAGTTTATCAGTTGTTGGTTATGATTACCGAAATATGGGGCTTAGGCGTTCGTGAACAGCTATAACGTAAACCGATTCGGAAACTGAAGGTTTGGTAATTGAAAATATTAGTTAAATTCTCCTTTGTTGTTTAATAATTTGCCTGGAGATGCCTCGTTTACACGCGTCACAAAATGTGCGTGAACAAAATGGCAGTCGGAGATAGTCGTGGTCAATTTTTGATTGTTGGCAGTCACACACATACTAACGGTTGCAGAATTAAACAACATAATTCTAATCAAAGAATCAGGGATATGGATTTCTGCAGGATAACACCTAGTTCAGTGAAATATTTAAAACACCATCTATTTGTACAATACATTCACTGAAACCTCAGGATATGATAATAAGGTACTAACACAACAAAGCATCATATACAAAAGTCACCTGGTAAGCTAGGTCAGCTGTTTAAGTCATAGAATAGGCCACCACTTCCTTTCGTGTGGTGGGGGTCGAAAAAGGCGACTAAGGGCGTTTATGGTGATGGGATGAGCACCGCTGAGTTCCTCTTAAAACATCACCAAAACCCAAACTGCGGTTGCTAACCCGTCATATCAAGCGCAGCAGCGACTGGCAAAACCCTCCCTTATGGGAGAAGCTATGTTAAGCAGTGGACAATTAACGGCTGATATAACAAGCTAGATTAGCGTGGTAATAGTAGTATAGTCCTAACTTGAAAAGATCCATGTTAAGTAGTTGCTTGGGTACCACTGTCGCAACCCATTCGTGTTTCAACCGTGAAGCAGTTGTGTTTGCATGGCTGTGTTTCGGTTTGAAGGGTGGGATATGGCGTGAATTTACTGGGTATAGAAGAATAACACCTGAGTCCTCAGGAATGGCAACGCATAGGGGGTATCATGGGCGAAACAGTATACTCTGTTATGTCCATGGTACTACTCATGTCTATAGGCGACGGTTACCACTTTCCATCAGGTGGACCATCAGCTTGTTTGCCATTCTAAGTTGTATAAAAAAAAAATAGCGGGATGTTCATATATCAATTATATATACTCAATATATAGATAAGATTGTTTAAATAACAATTGGTATTTTTGCGTGGACGCATTTCAGATTAAAAAGTTTAATTGCTGGCGTACTCTAAGTGCTATTTATTAGATTTTTCAATACACTTGAATCACTCTGCCAACTTAATAGGTTGAGTTAATTCAATTTAACCTCAGTGTTGGCTCACTGACGGCGAACAAAGCTTTTATTCATAAATACACAAGTGTTTATTAAAACGTTTAGCAAACGAAGAGATTTCTGTAGAGCTATGTCATTATAAAAACGCAATCGAAGCATCGAATTATCCCACTGCCCAAGTTCCTATTAATATTTTAATTGTTAAATTTTCTAAAGATGTATGAATGAATGATTAATACGTGTACGTGCGAATATTTGTTATTTAATTACGTAGAAATACTTGAAATAATTTAAATGAAATTTGCTACATACATGATCTGGATAAACACAATATATTTTTTGTATGTGTGTTTTTTTCAACTCAACTGAGTAGAAATTTCAATCATCTATTTTTACAAGTAAATAATTTCTATTAAATCATTCCTATATTACTATATTCAGTAGTGGACTTATAGATGGGTTATAGTGATGATGGTAAAGAAATATTCTAGCCTAGTCTAGCTGTGGAAGATCTTGTGTCTTCTTCACCTTTATAAAAAACCTATTTAAGGAACCTATAACCTCGGATCCTTTAAACGTAGCGTGAGGCGGGAAAGGGATTGTTAATAATGCAGTCTATCTGACTCATTGCTGGCAATATACCCTATTGGGTCGACCTCCACGTGGTCCCCCCTGGTAACTATCGTGCTGAATTCCAGGTGTATTCATCACGATGGCCTAACTGACCCGCTCTTTCATCTCACCTATCATCCCTCACTGGTGTTCCCCTGGCGTATACCGTTGGCGTAGGCGGGGTTATCATTTCATTAACATCCATTGAAAAAAGACGTAGTGTGAAAAAGCACTTAGTAAGTTGGCATAATACGGTCAACCGTTGAAAGTAAATCATTCTCTATTCGGTTGATCGTATTCATGGACCACATTGTCTCTGTTTACGCTTAGGATAGTGTGGTCACATGTCGCGTTATAATAAAAAAAAGGTTTTTGTAAATTTTAAAACACTCGTTTTCCAATGAGCTAAAATGGAAAATAAACAGTTTCTCCGTGGACATAACCGAAGTATTTCTTTCTATAATATTTCCTTATTTATTCACTCTGTTCTAACTACAGTTGTCGAATTCTTAAACAATTTCCTGAATACGGTGGTTCCCTTTGAGAATTTCTTAGTAGCATCATTAACATTCGGGTATTTACTTTCTTTTGATTTACTATTCCCTTCGAAACCCTTTCCGGGAATATTTATAATGAATTCTTATAATGTTGCAGTTTAGGTTTAAAATTGTGCAACAACTCAAAATTTTCATTGTCGTTTTTGCCGATATTTTTTATTTACGGTTGTGTGAGGTTGTTTAACTTACAGTTTATAAATGTACATGTAGGGACTATGTTTTTCTTCAACCAAGCTAATTGATTTCAAACTTATAATAAAGTTTAGTTCAATTATAATAGTTAAAAAAATCCAAAACATTGCTTCAATTTTAATAAAATTTGTATTTCCTATAGAAAAATGTGCAAATTAACTCACTTGATGGTAAATTATTATCGCAACCTTGCACTTTACTAACATCATTAGAATTAGATAAAACTATACCGTTTCATTAAAATAAAAAGAGTTATCAAAATCGGTCCAGAATTGAGGAAGATGTCGCATAAAACCCTTCACAAAATTACGGTTTAATTGAGAACGTACCTTTTTGTTGCTCAATTTAAGTAAAAAAAAATCAGTAAACGGCTACGACATTAAATAATACTTTAACATTAAATAAACACACCCAGTGGGTCCGAAAATCTTGATTTTAATGAGCGACATTTATTTTGCAATTTCATTACACTTTGCTCAGTGGTGCGATAGTATGGATTGGTAACGCTGTGAAAGTAATTTTAATTACTTGTTCCATCCAAATTGTGTTACATCTAAGAAACAATCTTAATTATCTTGTCCAAATCTGGCTCACGGATTGTTTTAAACGCTAGGGAATATTGTAATAAATTATATATGTATACATTTAGGTTGTTCAACTTCAGATTCAAGTCTTGTTGGATTTATTAAATTGCCTTACCTGTTTCTTCTATTAAGCTATACGCTTCTGTAGTTGGATTTTGGTTTATTTAATTAAGGAATTTAATTATAGTGAAATTCCTAGGCACAATGATTTAAGAGCTTCAAGAAACTATTCACAAAACTTACATCTGGGTCTTACATGTAACAATTATTTTAGTCGTATTAATATTACAAATGTGAAGGTTTGTCAAACTGTTTAGATGTTTATTACTTAATCATGCTTTAACAGCTGAACGTATTTGAATGAAATTTAATAAAGAGATAGGCCAATATATACTGGATTAATATATAGGGTATTTTTTATAATACACATAGGCAGTGTCGCGGAAAATAGAACTATTTGTAATAAATTAAAGATCTATTTACTTTTATCTCAGATACAAATCTTGCAAGGTTTAACAATTTGACTTAACTGACTCTACTGGTAGTTATATGTTACTATTGTATGTTGGTTTTAAGGGTAAGGATTGAAATTGAAATTATTGGGCAAATTGACTTAAGATATTAAACATATTACTACAATAAGAAATGATCCTAAACTAACTGTTTCGTATAACTTCATAATTATTTAAGCCATTAACAATATGTACATATTATAAAAGTTTAGTATTAAGAAATAATCAAAAACGAACATCTTTGTACATTTAATATATAAGTTTTTTATACCACGAAGGTGGCAAACATGCATGCAGCCAAGTCTGATGGTAAACGGTCAATGTATATATATATGTAGAATGTAGCCTATAGACACCTGCAATACTAGGGTTATCATGTGCCCATTGCCGATAATAAAAAAAACTATAATACACACTTTTTGAAAAACTAGTCTTTAGGTATCAAATAATTACTACTCCTATTAGTTCCTCATTTTTGGTGGGTAAACAAACTAGGTAAAGTTTATTTGAGTTATTAGTTCTGAGTGCAATAGGTCTAATAAACACTAGGAAGGAAAAAACTCCTTAAAAATATAATTATAGGATTTTTTTTAATTAATTCATGTAAATCATACTTTTAACATACTTACATTATGTAAACATATATTACGGGTATGTATGTAGATACCGTAAAAGCCTGGTTTATATTTAAGGTACTTACATTTTATGTTTTACAAGCGTTAATTCAGAAATACTTTTAAATTATTTATTAAAATTAACATTTTTGCCATAACCAAAGTACCTACTATAAAGTGAATATTTATGTATAAACATCGACAGTCTGCAGCGAAAGCTTTAAATATGCATAAGCAATGGGAAAACTCCTGGCAAGTACATTTTATGTGGCATCGAATCTATTACCATAATGTAGACGCTACCGGTATAGCGAAGTATATAGGTATATTTTAATGAATAAACAGCAATAATTCAGCACTCGAATTTACATGGTGAAATATTAGCTGGAGTAATATTAACAGTGGATAAAATAAAAAAGTTATTTTTTCTTCTTTTTTTTATATTAGAATGATGGCAAACAAGCATACGTAAACAGGGTTACCGTAACCTATGAATGCCTGTAACATCAGATATGTTACGGGCGCGTTGCCGACCCATAAGAAACCTTAATACGACCTTTTCGAAAAATCCCATGCTGTAGTCTCTAGGGAAAGCCTCGGCGAGAAGATGATTTCACAAGTTGGGTGTTTGCGAGAGGAAATCCTCTGAACTGTTTACTAATAAATAATAATAATAATAAATGTGTTTATTGCCATTTTGACAGATACGGTAAAACGGTTAGTGGAACATTATAAAGTACATCTATAATTGGCAATAGGTACAAATTTAGTTTTTGCTGGACTTTACTAACTCTTTACGTGGCACGTAAGAACAGTCGCTTGGTAGTGTTTCAATTTAGCGATGTATGCATGCTTCTTACTCTTTCGCGCAAAAACTACTAAACGAATTTGAATAAAATTTGGTACACGGATAGGTTATATCCTGATTTATCATATAGAATATTTTATGTACTAATTCATGCGAGTGAAGCCACGGGATATAACTTCGTTATATTTTCACAAAAATAGTAAAGCGATGCCACCTAAATAACACCATTTAGTAAAATTTATTTATTTAAACGATCTATTTAATTTAACCTTTATATAAAGCAATAGATTTGAACTTAGATTATGACCTGTAAGAGAGTCCTTAGTCTGAGTTCAAAAAACTAAACGTTCAGGCGTCATTTCTCTAAACTTATTTCTTAACTAAATATTTTAATTTGAGAATTTTATAAGTTTTACACATCATCATAAACTCAACTTTTAATAATTTTAACTTTTTTCTAATTATAGCACCAAAGTGACAAACAAGCAAATAGCCCACCTGGTGTTAAGCTGTTACCGTAGCCTATGGATGCCTCCATCACTAGAGGTGTCACGTGTACATTGCCAATCTTGAAGAAACCTCTTTACCTCTTTTTTAAAGAACCCTATGCTACAGTCTCTTGAAAAAACCTCAACAGGGTGTTTATTCTATAACTTGAGTGTTCTTGGGAAGAAACATCTTTGAAACCGCGCTATATGTGACTATCTAGACTCTAAGGTACGAGAATGAACTCTCTGTCGATGGCGAGCTGTATGATGATAGAAAGTGGCCGTGGTCATCATATTGAACAATTCCTTTGAGCATAGTCCGTTGTATAAGCTTAAATCTATTAACTTAAATCTATTAGATATTTAGTTCGTATTGATCCTTATAATAAAGATTTTGCTGTAATAATAAACTTAATTTTAAAGATAGATATAGATAATCGACACCTTACAATCAATCCAATTGTCTTATAACATTAGTTTAATTACAGTAAAAAATACGGTCATAATTTTCCTGATCGTGTAATTAACGTCTGACGGTGAAAATATACCTAACAAATTATATTCTAAATTTAAATTTTCTTTGAGTAAGTGAAATCCCCTGAGTAACCTGTTCAGTTTAATATTTAATTTTAAATCGTATCAGATATTCCATTTCAGGAATCCATTTTAATTAAGCGTGTAATTAAATCTAATATACAGTTCTCATTGCCTCTTATAGAAGGTTGAATTGGAAAGATGAAATCAGACTTTAAATATGCATATCAAATATTTCATGTTATTTATTCATATTCGCAAACGAGAATAGGGCACTTGTATTAAAAAGTAATTTAAAAAACGGTACAATTTTTAAATTTCCAAAAGATTTTAAATATTGTTTTTATAAGTATATTAGCTTTTTAATCGCTACTTCGTACGCGAGGATTTCAGCAGAAGGTAAACCAATAAAATAAACTGTTTCTTGACGATAAAAATAAAAGTACATTCGATTTTAAGATTTATCTTCAGAAATACAATTATGAAAATCACATTCAATTTGGTGCAGTAGTTTTTGAGTGATGCCGAAACAAAATTTCTAAAAATTGTCTTTTCACATATATCGGTCTCATTCTTGTTTCTGCCGTAAAGCAGTTGTGTTTACAGGACTGGTTATCAGTTTGACGGGTGGTATATCGCAATGAAATTACAGAATACAGAGGCACCTTAGTCCTCAGGAATGACAATGCATGAAGAGTATCATGGGTGACAAGTACACTCTGTTATATTCACAGTACTGTTCATGTCTATATGGTTGTCTCTTTCCATTAAGTGGGCCGTCAGCTTGTTTGCTTCTAAGTCGCAGAAAACCTAAAAAATTAGAATCTCTCGCATCAATTTTTCTTAACTATCTACCATATACAGACATTATCAAGTTACAATATTATTAAATGAGTAAGATTATACGATTACGTCACAAAGTCTGAAGTAATTTTTATAATTCAATCCCATTAATAAAGTTTATTCCGCAGTTATCCTATCCTATAGTTCTATTAATTGTATGATAATCAAAATTGCTGTATTTTTCCTGCGGAGCTAAATCCTGCTTTTTAAAAAAATAGTTATTACTAATGTAATTCAAATCAAATAAATTTTAATAAATTTGTATGATATATAACTAATTAACAAAATTATCACTATCAAAGTCTTTTTCTTTAATGCAATTCAAAAAGTTTTTTATTTGACGATGAGTTTGAGCTTAGCCTTATCTCAACTTATAGAAATTGACAGCAAGATCTATCATTAAATTTTAAATTTTCACGCAGCATTCTTTATGCCTTATAAGAGACGGAAATTAACGTGAATGTTTAGTTAAACTATGATAATTTACTTGAAAGATCTCGATGTTTCGACTAGGTTACACCGACCGTGGTCACGAGTAGATTGATGTAGATGTAAATTATTATTATTATTAATAAACTCTTTGTTAGGTCAAAAACAAAAGTATACAATAACAATTAGAAAATTCAAGTGAAACTCAGTAGCATAAAATACAGATCAAAATATAGACATAAAGTTACAAAAGGCGGTCTTATTGTTAGGGCAATCTCTTACAGACAACTTTTGGTTTAAGGAGAATAGATAGAAGCAAGAATAAATTATTAAATTTGCATACATAAAATACAAAACTATTATCATAGTTTACCTAAATGATCACGTTGATTCCCGTCTACTACACCTAAACATAACAATTTGAAACGTGATTACCAGAAGGCAACTATGACTCATCGAGTTAAGAGTCCAAGATTGTATTTCTCTGGAATAAGAAACAGGAAAGGCATCCGGTTTTGAGAGTTTGCACCAGGATTAACACGAACAGGGAACTATTTCAATAAACAACGATTAAATTACGATTTACTTGTAAATACTTGAAAGTAACGAAGATTATTACGCACGTACAGTTTATATTTACACAGCGAACACATTGTTATGTTTGAGCACGTTTTATAATAGACCCACCGTGGAAAACTTTGTATTCAATAAGCTGAACTTCTACGATGAAACAAAACACAACTTGTAATTAAAAAACTTGCTATCCCACTTTACTAATTCCACTAAGTAGCCGTAAGCTGAAAATTATTACTGGGAGACAACTTTAGCTGGCGCACAAAAGCCGGAGACTTTTCGAGATCTCTTTATAAGGAAACTTTTGTTTTCAAGTAATTGACGAACTCATATCGGCAGTGGATTTGTTTTTGAAGACCAAACTCACTTTTCTTATTTATCTCGCCATTTCCTTTTGAATACTGAATGCGGGTTAACACTTTTTGTAAAAGCATGTTTTGTTTATTGTAAGTTTTAAAAGGAAGAAGATATTAAAAAGGGTTATTGACTGCGACCGCTGTTGTTTCTTTTAATTTTAAATATGTTTTTTATATTATTATTTCGGCTGGTAACTGTCCATTGCTGGATATAAGCCTTTCCCATAAAGGGAGTTTTACCAGTAGTTGCCACGCTTGGCAGGAGGGTTGGTAACTGCAGTTAGACTTTTTAGATATGTTTTAAGAGGGACGCTGCTACCCATCCCTCGCCCTTCCTTAGTAGCCTTATACGAAACCCACAGGAAAAGAAGGAGTGGCATATTCAATGCCGGGGCATACACGGCATTTAAAACATAATACTGTTATAAAACAGTAAAAAACTGGTTCGTGTTTGAAGAGTGATGGTAGTCAAAAGTTGACTACAAGATACACAAAAACTTATGGCAATACTTTAATGCCTTAGGTGTAACAAAAGCATGGACAAAGTATAATTTGCGTTCTATCAGGATTGAACGCCCTTTCTGTATAAAATATGTGAATTTGCTACTATCATTTCGCAGATAGATTTTGTATAAAGTTAAGTATTGCATGCATGAACACCTCTGCCCTACTTTTGTTTTTATTGTAAAGCATCTGTGCTTATAGGTTTCAATAGTGGATGATATTAGTGGCATATGTAAGACAGTATGTGACACAGTGATACATGTTGTCTAATGGGTATCTTGAACATCACATTGTGTTCCATGATCTCCATGGCCATCTTCATGTTTATAAGTGACGGTTACTATTTTCCATCAAGTGAGCATCAGATTGTTAGCCATTCGAAATTGTATAAAAAAATCTTCTGAGTAATCTAACTTGACATTAAGTCCGAAACGGAGATAAATGGGTTTTATTTAGCGATTTCCACTTCATTCGCTCGGAAATTCAATTTGAAGGTTTCGGATCTACTAAGATTACTCTCACCGCAGCCAAATAAACTGCTCAAGTGGAATAAAAGCATATCTATCTGTCACACAAATGGGGAAGGGAGGTGTTGTCTTGATAGGAAGTTGAAGTAACAACGCATTGTTTCAAATTTGTTGCCCAACAAAACTCTTATTAAAAGTAAATCAAAATGACAAATTACTTTTGTTCTACCCTTTTGTTGTTATGAATCTATTGCAGGATTCTCATCTGAGTCCATCAAAAGAAAACTTTTAATTGTTTTTTTTTTTTTTTATTTAAATGTTACAGCATTTTTTGTTCGGTATATTGACTTTATTATTTTGTGCTGTTATTAAATATTTATTGGTTTTCAAAATGATTACTCTACATTCATTCCTGACATTTTCAAATACTCGAATGTTAATTACATTGCTTAACCAGAAGGAATAAGTACAAAATTTAATACAACCACGCCTCTGATGATTTCGTTTTCATTTAATTCTGGGATTCCTGAATATACAATTTATATACTTTTAAAAATGGCTTAAATTTAAATTCGAAGTATCTATAAACGTAATGTTTACTCATCAGGAGAGAGGATAAACAAACAAATAAATATTTTTTTATTCAAATAAACTTAATAAGCATTTTTGAATACCTACCTACCGCCCAGTTACAAATGCATTTTCAGCTGCGAAGTGGGGGCGAGTAACTCAGCTATTGCTTTTTTTATATAAAAGTTAATTTTACAAAAATAAATGTGAATGCATAAAATGCGTATCACAAACTTTATATTGATAAAAAAGAAACTACAAAGCGACAATCAACCACAGTATTTTTGAACAGACTAGTCCCTACTAGAAGCATCCGTTCACGAGTATGACCGAAGAGCCAGCTATCGTTGTGTTCAACCATATTATAGGAAGCTCAACGACCCGGCCCACCACGCTGTTATTATTTATAATGGGCAATACAGCGATTATTTATAATTACGAGAGTGAGACTTTGTACAAAAATTGATTGCTTGGGTACCTCTGTCCCATTCGTGTTTCAACCGTGAAGCAGCTGTGTTTTCATGGCTGTGTTTCAGTTTGAAGGGTGGGATATGGCGTGAATTTACTGGGTACAGAGGAATAACACCTGAGTCCTGAGGAATGGCAACGCATGTGGGGTATCATGGGCGAAACAGTATACTCTGGTATGTCCATGGTACTGCCCATGTCTTTAGGCGACGGTTACCACTTTCCATCAGGTGGGCCGTCAGCTTGTTTGCCATTCTAAGTTGTATAAAAAAAAAGCTTATTATATTATTAACCTTTACGGTCATTAACCTGGTGACTTTGTTACGTTTGACCAATATATTTAACTTCATTCTCATCTTTCAACCCTCATTAGTACTTCATCAGGATAAAGCAATAGTGTAGGCAGAATTAATATTCTATTTTCATCCTTTAAAGAAAATTTAGCCAATGGAAACACATAATTCAAAGCTACTATTGTTTATTTAAAAAAATATTCAATCGTTCAAGCCTGTGTTTCGGTTTGAACAGTGGAGATATGGCAGTGAAATTACAGGGTACATCTTCTAACATATCTATCTATCTAAGCATAACATCTTAGTATTCAGGAAGGGGTATCATGAGCGACATAATTTACTCGTTTCTGTCTATAGTACTGTCTGTGTGTATAGGCGACGCGACAGTTGTCATTTTTCATTAGGTTGGTCATCAGCTTGTTGGCCATTCTAAGTTGCATAAAAAAACAAAGTCAATCAAACTACATTTTTTGTTTCAGATAATACGAACAATGATACCAAAGAGTGACAGTGTTAGTGCCAAAGTGTAGTTAATGTGACAACATGGGGTGTACACCTAGCATGCTTCTTGATCACAAAAGTCGCAGACGTGATAGTACTGGATCCCAAGAGGCTGCCTTAGCGAAGGTTGCACCTACGCCAGTATGCAATAAAGCAGTCCAAGCGGCTAGGGCCCCGAGAGCGTCTTTAGAATCTGACGGTTTCAGCATACAGCTGTCGAGTAAGAAAGACAGCTATGTGTCACAAATGGGGAACAATTTTGCGACCCAGTTACATATCAAGAGGATATCTGGTAAGTTTATTAAAATCCTTGCTATTATATGTTAATTTTGTAATATTTGCGTCTATTTTTTTTATGTTTCAACCGACTTCCTAAAAAGAAGGAGGTTTGTTACCTCATAACTTCGTCAATTATAAACCGAATTGGAAAATGTCTTTTACATGAAAATATATACTTTCATAGAAATTTAATCACAATCGATAGTTTAGTTTTTTAATGAAAATACCAAAAATGAAGTCGTTTTTTATGGTTCCGAATCTTCAAAGGAAAAAACGGACTCCTTATCACGGACTCCTCATCTCCCTATCACTCGGATCACGTTGTTGTTTTTATTTTCTATATTATTATCCATCCTTCCGTTTGTCTGTCAAGGTCCTTTTCCTTAAGAACGCGTGGCAGTATCAAGTTCAAATTAATATCACATACTCAGATCTACAATTTCTTAAAGCAGTGAAAAAATAAAGCTTCTAAAACGATGCAATCAAAGGATACGGCCGTTTTTGTTCCATTTACATCGCATGTTTAGACATTCGCAAAGGGAATCAAAACCTACAAAGTACTTCCCGTTGACCTAGGATCATGAAATTTGGCAAGAAACAATATCACGTAGCAAAAGTAAAGGAAAAAATCTAATAATAGTAAAAATACCGTAAATTTATAGTTATTTTATAAATAAAAAATTTAAACATAATGATTTTATACGGAATTCTCACTTGACTGGTTTCTTTTTTTTTTGTGGAAAACAGTATTGAATTATTTAACAACATTTTTATTATATTTATTATTGCTATTATAATCCATCTATACAATAAGTCTGAATGCCACTATGTACTATTATAGACTATACGTATAATGGTATGTTTTTTATTTTCCTTATTTTTAACCATAACATTTTCGTTACTGCGATTTCTGTTTACTGCGGAAATTGTGACAATACCCAATTTGTCACATCCAGGTACATTATTGACGATTTGACAAACCATTTTTTTTCTATCCCCCGCTTACACAGCTTTTCTTTATTTTCTGAAGGACTATTGTCCTTTAGATTTGTTAAGAGGTTGAAGTATTCTCCAATATCTTATACTGGCCAATGTTGTTGAGAATACGGTTTAACGCTTCAAATTTTATTTGTAAAGTCCATTAGTAAAGCAGTGAATTGACATTTTGATTTTTAAAAGTACAGAGGTATTTTAATTTAAAATAAAATATTAAAATCACAAAATTTATTACATTTTTATAAAAAAAAAAATGGAATTGTGGGATTTATATGACAGAATAAGGACCACTTTGGGACAAATATAATTGCACTACAAAAGAAAATAGAAATAGATAATCTATTAAAAATTAATCTAAAATAAGGTTGACGTTTAGAAATTAGCTCTGCAGGACTAATATACGTTACGATGATCTTATGATTACTAAAATAAATATAATAGCAGAACCTACTCAAAAAAAAATTAGTTAAGAATTTAAGCTTTTAACTATTGTAACCGATAAGATTTGAACCCGTATCTCTCAGTTCAGGAGATATTATGTAACACTTATGTGTGTGTCCTATTTTTATTAATCATATTTTAGTATACGCTCTATACTCTATATAATCCGAAGTTCGTTTTTCAACGCCATGCTAAATTTCCTACGTTAAATTATTTTTGATACAACAATAAGCACTAAAGTAAATATTACACCTACATGCGAATAGCTATTTTCATACTTGATCTACTGTATTTTAGATATAACTAACAAAAAAAAAAATATGGCGATTGTAACTGCAAATTGGTGTGCAGGTGCTTTACCAACTATTGCTGTAAATATATCTACAACACCCGTATTTGACCTGAGTATGTATTTGAATGCAATGTTGTATATTGTACGGGCATTTCTTATTTTAATTAGACTATGTCCATGGTACTGTTTATATCTATAGGCTACGGTTACCATTTTCCAACAGTTGGGGCGTCAATTTATTTGCCATCATAAGTTGCGTAAAAATAACATAGGTTTTAAAAATAACATTTGAGGTCGTCACTTCATTCCGTGCTAGTGATACAGTATACATTTGACGCCTGACACAAAGTTACGGCACTGAATATAAATTACAATATTAACTTATTTAAACAAACATTAACAAAATTTTGAAATTTTAGTACTCTGTTAATCTAGTTTTTTTCTGAGTCTGGACATTTCTATACTTGTAAAGGCTAGAGACCAAACTGTTTTATTATAGTTGTAATGTTTCAGCAAATTGTTTTTATACTAATACAGAGAAAAAAAAATCGATCAAATGGTTACATAGATTAACATTCCCACTAATTAAAATCATCTATAAAATAAAATATCGTGTTTTTGTGTGTTTTTTTTATATATAAAACAGTATATAAAACAAGCTGACGGGCCACCTGTTGGAAAGTGATAACCGTCGCCTATAGACATGAGCAGTACCATGGACATAACAGAGTATACTGTTTCGCCCATGATACCCCCATGCGTTGCCATTCCTGAGGACTCAGGTGTTATTCCTCTGTACCCTGTAAATACTGTTGAGTTTCCTAAATAATTTTCCGTCATAACTTCAGTTTCAAAGTATTTCCGAACCGATACGACAACATAACCTTCAAGAAAAGAGCATATTCCTTTTTAAAAGGCCGGCAGCACACCTGCAATGCCGTAGGTGTTGTGGGTGACCATGGGCGGCGGTAGTCACTTACCATCAGGTGAGCCGCATGCTCGTTTGCCCCCTGTGTTGTAAAAAAAAAATTGTAAGTAACTAAATGTCTCCTGCTATAGATCGGTAACACAGACGTGTATACTATAGTACTTATATAGTACTGGAAGCGAAGTGTCACTTCCCTGCATCCTGAGAACTTGTGAGACACCTTGTTACTTGTTTGAACCAACAATACGTGTCGAGTAGTACTTTAGGTGTGATATACCTATTTCTTTTATTATTGCACAGCTATTCTGTAACAGAATTTCAATTCTATTGATAGGGTAACAAACATGAGTAATGCATGTATTTTTTTAATGAAAATATTTAATTGTGTCTAAATTTATTTTTAATGATAATTTCGTAACTATAAATGTAATTATATATAATTAATTGTATAAAAAATAATTGTATATTTTAAGTTATTTAACGTATCTTTAAAATGTTTGGTGTGCTTTCACAGGGTGAATTTAGTATGAACTGTGCTTGAGAACTAGAATAAATTATTTAACTAAATTGATTTTGAAAGTTTATCAAGCATGAAACTATTTTCGCTAGTTTTATTAACAATCAAAGTTTATACAATTTCAATATAATGTAAGATTTTTTTTAACAACTTTTACCAGCTATATACTAAGATTTAATACTTGGTAAAATTTGGAGAGTGAGTATAGAATGTGAAACATCAAATACTCATAACTGTTTTCAGAGCGTCAGGCAAGCTGATTGGAACTCTTTGATGATATATAGATAGTTTTGTTTGTATATAACAAAGATGCATACAGCCCGTCTGAAGGTAAACGCTCACTGCAACCTATGGACGCTTGCAACACTAGGGATATCACGTGCTCGTTTTCGACCCTGAAGAAACCTTAATATACCTATTTTGAACACCTCCATACTGTCAGTCTGTAGTCTCTAGGGAAAACCTCAACTGGGAGCTCATTCCACAGCCCAAAATTTCTTTGAAACCGCACTGTACGTGACCATTTAGGTTCAAGCGTGTGAAAATGAATTCCCTGTGGATGCTGAGCAGTGCGATGATAAAATGTGGCTGTGGGCATCATTTGAAATAATTCCTCAAAACAGAATCCGTTATACAAGCGGTAAAACACACAAAGGGAGACAAAGTCTCGCCTTAGATATAAAGTCTCGATACTACCTGTGAACTTGGGATCGTTGATAATTCTCATATCCAGTTTTTAAACTGACTCAATAATAACGGTACATTTATCTTTACAACAAATCCCTTATAGGATTGACAGAAACATTACATATCCATAAAAGTTAAAATTATAATCATTACAAGACGTTTGTCTTGTAATGATTTTGTGCCTGGCTCTAAATGGTCATGCATGAGATATTTATTATCGAATAATAATAAAATGAAGTCTGATATAGATATACTCGTAGATATATTTTGTTCGACATTTATTTGAATATAATATTTACAATAATAGACTCGGTTTTTTGATAATTTAAATAACTGTTTGCTAGTCTGTACAGACACAATAATTATAAAATATTTTTTTTGTTAAAAATGCAACAGTTGAGTTTCTTGCCCGTTCTTCACAGCTGAGACTGCATTCCGAATGGAGCGGTAGTAACATAAAAAATAAGCATTCCAAAATGCTTATATTTAAATTCACTTGAATAAAGAACATTTTTTTTATTAGTATTATTAACTTTTTTTTTAAAGAATATGCTATGGAACATTTTCCTTAGAGATAAGAGTAAGAAATGACAAAAATGTTTGATCCTTTCATGTTATTCATAACACAAGGCCTCCAGCTATCAAAGTAAGTATGGAAAATTCAAGATTTTTGTCCATTATCCACTCATGTTTCTTAGGGGAATTTTTTAGATATATTTTTTATGCACCTTAGAATTGCAAACAAGTTGACGGATTGTTAGAACGCTCTCATTAAAATGATTTCGATTCCATTCCGCATTTTCTTTAATTTTATATATTGATTGTAGATTGTAAAGAACCTTGATAAAATGTTGTTTGATATTTCCAATTGGTAATTTATTGAGAAAGTATATATAATTTTATTTAGGATCAAAAATAATTAAATATAAATAATAATATTATAAATGTAAATCTGAGTTTGTTTGTATTATAGTGTTGTCATTTTATAGCGCCTTTATGGCTTAACCAAAAACTGTTTTTGATGTACACGTATTATATAGAATGGAGAAGAAAAAAAAGAAAGATGTCTACTTTATATTCTGATCAGTAAACATATCCCGATCACACGAACGAAATCGAGAGTAAAATTTATTAACTTTTAAATTTTTTTTTTTGTTATTTGAACACCATATCTCAATATCACATCCTCAGAATATATAGTCAAAATATAATTCGCGTAAAATACCTAAAGCCGACTGTTATTGAAAAATATTTGGATACAAAAGGTATTAAGTTCTCCCACTGCCATGCTTCATCTACTAATCACCTTGTTCACAAACACCTAATAATATTTTGTATATACACGATTAGTATGAGTATTTTTAATCCCCGCAGGGGAGCGAAACGAATTCTCATTTCATTTTCACAATTCGCTCGAGCCTGAAGGATAATCTTTGCTGACCTTTGACATTTCTATATTATATGCCACAAAAAATTAATCGTTATTAGAAAATTTATTAACGAAATTAAATTTATATGAATTTGTAATAAAACGACGTAAAATAGAAGCGTACTTCAGATTAATTCTATTATTTATATTGGTGCATTTATGCATTGAGTAGTGATGCAATTAATCTTTTTATGATTATAATGCCTTGCTGTGTGGTTCTGACATAGAATGGGTCATCAGTTTTTTCCCATGGGTGTTGCAAGGAAGGGCACATAATGGTCAAAAGAAGGGGAAAAGGGATTGTTAGCATAGGAGTTTTTTGCCCAGCCCCATTGCTAGCAATATGCCCTATTAGGTCGACCTTCACGTGGTTCCCCCTGGAAACCATCGTGAACAATTCTTGTTGAATTTGTCACGATGGGCTAGCTGACCTGCTTCATCCTCACCTATCATTCTTCACTGGTGCCCTGCCAGTGTATACCGATAGCGTGGGTGGGGTTACCATTTCATTATCACCCGTTAAAAAAAATGGTCAAGAGATGGGTAGCAGCGTCTATCTAAAAACATCACCAAAGCTTAGGCTTTTAGCGGTTGCCAACCTGTCTGCGAAGCGTGGCAACTACTGGCAAAATTCCCCAAGGAGGCCTTTGTTCAGTATTGGACAGTTAACGGCTGAAATGTGATGTTGAATGTATTATGAGGGTATGCCAATTGTTGCTGGGCTGTGCTCGTGACTTCGTTCGCATGATTGAGATAAAAAAGAGGCTACTTACTTCTCTATGCCAAATATTACGCGTATACCAAATTTTATAAAAACTGTTTAAGTACATTAAAATACCAAGATTGTAAAAATTATATAATGAAACATCTTTTCACATGTATAATATTAATAAGGCTTAGATATAGATATAGATAGAGTGTCTCCGTACTTCGAGAAAAGCGGGTCAAAGAAGGAAATGTTTTTTTGTTTCTTTGTATGGAAAAGTTGACCCGCTTTTCTCGAAGCATTTTTTTTGTAAGTGATTCCTTTATAACTTCTATATTTATTTTATAATTTTTGTATTTTTTTTATGCGTATAAACTCATTTTATTTTTTAAATAATTAAATATATAAAATACGCTATGGTACATAATGTGCGTAAGTATACAGAACAATAATAAAAAAATGAGTCAGCTAATTTGACCATTACCTGACAAAAAGTTGATCCGTTTCAGAGGCTCGACGCTCTATCTATATAACCTAAGTGGTAAAGATAGGTATAATTTTATTTTTATTTTTTTTTATTTTTTATTTATTTCATTTCACATTGTTTTCTTTTTCATTTAAATCCATTAAAACTTCTATAGAAATCTTTTCATCTACATTTTATAATTAAAAATTTGTTTTGTTTATGAATGTATACAAAGTTTCTAATATACTGTGACGACCTCATGTAACGGAACAAAGGCAAAGCACTAATGATACTAAGTTTTTGCAATTAACTAGTTTCGTATTTACTATCACGAAGGTCTTACTGTGTGTTGGGTTTGAATTGCTGGGTACGAGCCCATATTTATAGGACAATACTAGCCTACAAATACTACGTTGGCCTAGTAATGCGGCTTAGTATAAGGTTGTATAGAGAAAATAATATATGGATACTTATTAATAAATATTGCATTCAAGAGAAAAAGGCTCTGGTTCGTTTAATTTTTTTTTATTTGTGCATATGTCAGGTATGTTACGCATTTGTATTGCCAATTCGAAATCAGTATTCACAATTTTTGGATCAGATTTTTCGTAGTTTTTGCAAGTTTACTCCTATATTGGTGCTATATTAATTTTGTAGGGGCGAATCGGCCTTTTTTGCAAAGCAATAAACTTTTATTGTGATACAAAATGTCTTTTTTTTTCATAGAAGTTAAAATAGCAAACAAGCTGACGGCCCACCTGATCGAAATATATATATATATATTACGATATACTCGAGATGAAAGGAAGTTTTAAAATAATGGTATATAACCAAAAATAATAGAAAAGTGTTTTTTTTTTATGCAACTTAGAATGACAAACAAGCTGACGGCCCATCTGATGGAAAGTGGTAACCGTCGCCTATAGACATGAGCAGTACCATGGACATAGCAGACTATACTGTTTCACCCATGATACCCCCCATGCGTTGCCATTCCTGAGGACTCAGGTGTTATTCCTCTGTACCCAGTAAATTCACGCCATATCCCACCCTTCAAACCGAAACACAGGCATGCGAACACAACTGCTTCACGGTTGAAACACGAATGGGACAGAGGTACCCAAGCAATCAACTTTTGTACAAAGTCTCCCTCTGGTCTGGTGATTAGGTGCATAAAACGTAGTGCTATACCTCGACTTTTACATGTCCATAAAACTGTAATCATTGTTAATGTCGTGAAAGGTTACACGAAGAACTTGAGTATTGTTGGATCGTTCAAAGAGAATAGATACATAAGTTCGTTCATTAGTTTTCCTCCTGTCTTTTTAACTGATTTCGAAAAGGACGAGGTTTTCAACTGTTTTTTTCTGTGATCATGTACGTTATGGACTACTGAGTAATTTTATGTACAACAAGCTATATCCTGCTGTTTTCCCCGTGTGATTCTCATTCCGAGTATCTCTCTGCACATCTTAAAGAGTTGTAGAGAATGTTTATAGAACTAAATCCACCTTTCGCACTACATTTTTTTTGCAATAAAGTTTAAATAAATAAATTCATTATATAAATATCCTATATGTTAAGTTGGGATATAGCCTAGCTGTACATCAAATATCATTCAAATCTAGTGGTTGAATAACAAACCTACAAACATATTTACACACTTATTAGCATCATTTTTTAATCAAAAGGATTTTCTCCTATCTTTATGCCACGTACATGATGTTCATGGACGACAGTAGCCGTTTTCAATCAGGTGGACCATCTACTCGTTTACCTCCCTGTTTTTTTTTTTATATTTTAAATTATACTCATAAAGCGAAATAATACAATATACCTACAGCCATCTGTTTATGTAGCTCCAAAACAGAGGAAAATACTTCAGTAAAAAAAGTAAAGCAAACTTTTGTATTATCATGAAGTATTTTAATTTCAAATAGATTGCGGATTTAGGGTCAGACACATTTCAACGTTTGTAATTAAATTTGTACTGATAAGTTGACGCGTGATAAGTGTCGAGACATCTCGATGAACAAAGTTGTTAATGGACATAAAACTTTCAGGGAAACCCAATTCCTGGTAAATAATGTCAATCATAGATAATCTAAGTAGTCATCCCTTTAGAATTTCAAATACTAAAGTTATTGATACAGCAAATAGTTAATATATATCTAATGAGCTTTTATCTTCGACTTTGTCCGCGTGATCGATGTGTTCACTGACCGGAATGAAAAGTAGCCTATGTCCTTTATAATCACCATAGATAATAGAATCTCGATTATCCGAAAATCGATTATCTGTATATTCGATTATCCGGACTTATTCTTCACGGCTTCAATTGCTGATTTAGAAATGGTATCACGTAATCCATTATATTTATAGCTCGTAATTTTTTTTATCTCTAATTGTCTAAACGGCATATGTAAAACCCTTTAAATAATAAAAAAAATATTATTTGATATTATTTTGAAATCAATTATCCGGATTTTCGATTATACGGAATACCCCTGGTTTTGTTTAATTCGGATAATCAAGATTCTACTGTAGTACCTGCATACCATATTGCATAGTAATTGGTTAAGCCGTTAAGACACTAAGTGTAACAAACAAATTCACTTTCACACTCATAATATTATTAGTAAGAATTTTGTATTTATAGATTTTATTTACTTGAACTATATCTTAAGTACTAATTAACCTACTTTATCTTGTATTATTTATTACTTGTTATATGTTATTTATAATTTGTATATAATAATAAATATATCTATTTGTTATGTATGATATTTTCCTAGAGAAGGCCGTGTTTTGTAAACTATCTATCGTGTATAAAAAAATTAAATACATAATTTGTGTTTTGACTAATTATTATGGTGATAACGGCCATGTTTATTGACTGCCTTGAATTAATTGAATTAATGAATGGATATAATTAAAATAAATAAATAAATAATTTCCTTCAAAGAATGATACAGATTAATAAATATATTATTTTTAAAATTTATGTTCATGTTATGTTTTTTATGTTTGTTACTTCATAACTCCGTCAGTTGTAAACCGATTTGGAAAATTCTTTTTTTATCTAAAAGGATATACTTACAGATTAGTCTCATAGAAATTTTAACAAAATTTGCGTAGTATTTCAGTTTTTATATCAAAATAAATAGTCGGTTTTTATGTTACACAATTTTCAATCAATATTATGTATATTCCATTATGAAGATTAGTTGACCCGTTAGACTGGCAAAGATGTAACAAACAAACTCACTCATATGTATAATATTAGTTAGATTAGATTAAATTAGTATAAATTTGTAATTAATATTGTTATCTACATAATTGTAAGGTAGTAATTAATAATCCTTACCTATATTACAAATTATTATAAAATTGTTTGTTAATTTGTCAGTTGACTTTTTAACAGCTAATCTAATTATCATGATTGAGTACAAGTGTGTGTGTCACAAGTGTCTATTTAGCTTGAAAAATGACATCCTTTTTTTTTAATCGAACCAAGTTGCGAACCTAACTAACAATAAAATGAATAAATCTTTACCGGCAGATTCTATGTGAAGTAAATGTACTGCAGTATAATTTTCTGACACTTTGTACCATCGTACAGCTCGTCATGGATAGAGAGTTCATCCCTGGGTGGCCGTGTATAGAGCTGTTTCTTCTCACGAACGTTCAGATTACGGAATGAGCTCCTGTCGAGATTTTTCCAATTTTTGAAGAATCCCAATGCTGTAGCATTGGGATTCTTCAAAAATCATATGGGCTGAAAGCTTATTTGCCAACTCAGTGGTATATAAAAATATCATGGGGTATGGAGGCACAACAGCTTAATCATGGGAAGTATCATAAGTGTCACAGTATACTCTATGACGCCTATAGTACTGTTCATGTCTATAAGTAATTGTTATCTTCTTTTATCAGATGGATCGTCAATTTATATGCCATTTAATGTTCTATAAAAGTAGTCTGCAGACCTTCTTACCTTGTTTTTATGTCTCATACCTCCATCTCACACCGTATTTTTATGAGAGTACCTCTCTTACCTTATCTTTATGCCAGAAATAGCTTATTTTTATACGGTATCGTAGAAGGAGAATCCCCATACTATCTGATATAAAAGGTGAGATATTGCAGAGACTTGACATTTATTTACATAGACGTGACGTCACGATTGTGTCACTGCAAACGATTTGATATTAAATTCTGATGTAGTATATAATACAAAATTTTGTTGTTAAATCTTACTTTAAAGTAAAAATGGAATTATGACGTAGAATTATGATGTGACGTGTGGTCCCGGCATTTCCAACATTTCCAAAGCCTACGATTGTCAATCCGCCTGCCAAACATGGCAACTACTAGCAAAACCCCTAAAGGGGAGGCTTATGTCCATCAGTAGACAGTTAAAGGCTAATATGACGACATCGTGCCTATTTCCTATAAAATAAAACTAAAGCAGTTTGCTAGCATAGTTTCTTTTATGCAAAAATAGAGATATAGCAAATATTCGGATTCCTACTTTCTTATAATATAAATCAAGACTAAAAATGTCAATATAGATTAAATTGAAATTTTAAATTTCGAAACACAAACCAGAGTGTTTAACTTTATCTTTCAGATAAATCAACAAACAAGCGAGTGAAATTTTATAGTTTCACAGAACCTAAAAGCATGGTCGTATGACTCCGATATGAAAGAGAAACTCAAGCACAAAATGAAACCTGAAATTTTGCCTGACATGTAAACCGTAGTTATGGAACAAAATATATGCGGGTTGTAACATAAACCGCGTAGAACACTTGCGGCGTTATATGAGTGGGCACAAACGTTATGTGACCTAATTTAATTCACTTAATAAGCAGTCTAACCTTCTGATTTTTACCCGATTGTCGAAGAAAGGAGGGTAATGATTTTTAAATATATGTTTATACGTAAGAAAGTAATATCTTCAATGCGACGTGATACGTGTAGCCCAAACACCTATATAAAATAAATTAATTTATTAAAATTAATCTGACCTCCGCCTTAACAATTAATGCGAGTTCAGTGGATACATAAATTAAATATGGCGGATATTTATTTAATAACCGTATACTGTGAAAAATATGTTTTACAGTCCGGTTTTTGCATTTATCGTTTCCACTGGTTTATTATTGAAATAATAATAACAATAGTTTACAATTGGACATAATTACCATCAGGTGAGCAGCATGTTCGTTTGCCCCCTGTCTTATAAAGAAAATTTACATAACACCATTATTTATTTTCTGTTAATATTTTGAACACATAAACTTTGTTAAGTTAATGCTTAACTAAAAATCCCATTTATTCATTTGCATTCACCCAGTAAAGCACAATAATAAATACTGTATAACTGTATTACAATAATAGAATTGATTTTTTATATTTTAATTCTGTGAAGACAAACATTCATGGCCTTCTGACGAAAAATAAAAAAAAAAATAAAGAAAAAATATTATAATATAGACACGGTTTTATGTGAGGAAGTAGTCAAGAGTCTCCAGAATAAGCATCCATGCTAGAGATGTGTTATGAAAATGCAGGAACCAAGAAGTGTATGGACGTTTTTAGCACTTTTTTTTTTTTTTTTTTTTTTTTACAACACAGGGGGCAAACGAGCATGCGGCTCACCTGATGGTAAGTGACTACCGCCGCCCATGATCACCCACACTTGGTTCTCTCTGCCTACCTTGCTTGACTTGACGTGAGGATAGATATTTTTGTAACTGTCAAATATCACCGCATTTTTGTTGATAGAAGTACATCTTAGTCATTACTTTCGTTTCTTCTCTCTGATTGTTTATATTTTGTTAATGTCAAAGAAAATATCGGAGAACAAGCGGGAGACCGATTAACGTGTATTGTCAGGTGTCATCTTCATTTTATATTGAGTTTGTGCGGTCATACGTAAAGATAAAATATAAAGAGCTATTGGAAAATAATTTGGAAATGTTTATTTTTATATTTATAGATACTATTAATGACGATCTTTAGTCAGAGTCAGACCTCTGGCGCAGTGATGGGCATGTTGCCGTGCGTAAATGAGGTTCAAATTTGATTCCCGATTGAATCGATTTAGGAAACTAATTTCTCTAAATTGGCTAAGGTCTGGATGTTCTGGATCGTTTCGCCAGATGTTCGTTGCTTGTTTCTTCATAATACAGGATATATCCTAGTTTGAGGATCAGGCGATAGTACAATCGTTAATAATATTACAAACTTACTTTTTCTTGCGACTTTACCCGCGTATAAATAGTACATAAAATATCCTATGTGTTGAGTTACAGTAATAACTTACCTGTATATCGTATACCAATTATATTTAAATTAAATAAATTATTAAAGTGTAATTTAATCATTAACATACAAACAGGTTTATAAACTTTCTTTCTCATTGGTAACGTTAGTAGGATGTTTATTATACAAAAGACGAGAGTCTTTAAAGAACTAATTTATTAACTAAATAACAATTCTACATGATTAAAACACTGAATTAGATGATTTAGTCCTTAACTCTATTATAAGAATACATTTCACAATAATTACGATAAGCATAAGTGTTCATTACACGGTTCAATCAAGGAATGCTCCTAAAGTTCCAAAACAAGGGAGCTACAGTGATCACTAAATTCACACGGGACTTAATTATTATAAACAAACGAATGGTAACATATACGTAGAAGGAACACTACGTGTCAATGTTTCTGTAGTTTAAACATTTCGCAAATATCGGAGGTCAACTTAGGGACCCGACAACAGGGCCGCCGTTGTTTCTTATTCTGCTATCGGTACGTGGTATTTCAATCGCCAACATCAGTGACAGCACAACTAATCGCCATGAAATTGACAGCCAGCATGTGTACTACATTTATGTTACATGACTTATGCAGCATATGCCCTACATGTCTGTGTGTCCGATGTGTGTTTTATCCCGGTGATTCAGATGAAGTCCCGGGCATAGCTAATATATTATAATTACAATCTTATCACATGACAATTCCTTGACATCAAACAATGACCTAATATTGTGTCTTATAAAAATATTACTGAACGTAACCGTTAACCGTGCGTTAGTTGTGACCGTGACTACGTATTTCTGGCGGCTCAGGTTTACGGCTCCTAAGTTGATTTACTGTTTGTTTATAGTTTATCCTATTACCTGAGGCATAAAGTCTGAAATAGCTTACGCTGACGCATGTCGCGTCATCCTTCAAACTGTCGGTTATCAACCATTATCGTTATCAAAGCAATGACGCACGAGACATCTCTACTAAATGGCTCCTATTTCATAGGCCTAGTTACAACATTGAACAACACGGGGAGGGGATCGTTAGTAATGGAGATTAGCGGTTGTATTCTTAACAATATACTCTGTCGGATCGACCGCTACACGGTCCCCTTTGGAAACTATTAAATACTATGCCAAAGGCATTTATAATATTAATAGGACGGCTTCTTACCTATATATATATATATATATATATATATATATATATATATATATATATATATATATATATATATATATATATATATATATATATATATAAATATATATATATATTTATGTACTGATTCACGCGGGAGAAGCGGTACCACGGTATACCGCTACTCGTGATTAATTCGCGATGACTTCGTCAGGATTATGTAATTGACATGACGTTCTTACTTTTATGTATTTCATATATATTTCATTAGAATTTAATGAAAATATAAACAAAATAATGACTGACCCTGTCACAAGGCAATTGACGTTCAACAGTGTAAATCAAAAATCGATTAATCGCTTGAATATTTCCATTTGTTACTAATTTCATTTAGACTCTGTTATTGTGATAATTTCAATAAAACTTCATTGCATTTCTATTAATTTATTTTTTATTTATTTTCTCCACAAATTTTACAGAAAGTTACATGGAAAAAATACAACTATATATGTATGTATAATTACAATGGTCTGTAAAACTTGTGGGAGACTGGCCCCTAAACTAGATCAGAGATCTGTGTCTCAGGAAGCCAGTAATATGCTTTTTTCTTGAAGATTAATAATCATAATCTTCAAGAAAAAAGCATATTACTATTTAAAAGACCGGCAGCACACCTGCAATGCCTTTAGTGTTGCGAGTGATCATGACCGGCGGTAGTCACTTACCATCAGGTGAGCTGCATGCTCGTTTGCCCCCAGTGTTAATAAAATATATATATATATATATATATATATATATATATATATATATATATATATATATATATACCGAATTGTGAATTTTGAAGTACACTGTTTATTTACTCTTACAAGGACACGAGAAAGATTTTATATATTGAGGTACAGTAAAATGATACGATTATAAATGTTCAGAGCCACAAGGAATTGACAAACTCGAGATGAGTTGCCAACCTTAACGAGAAATTTCACGTCTTCGCTCTCAATGAATCTGATATCTTCTTTTCCCGTATTTACATATTCCGGATTTGCAAAAAACCTCTCTCGTAAACGAAGGTCACATTATGGGACCTATGCCTACAATTTTTAGGACCAGCAACATTATTGCTGTGTGTTATTAGATATATCAATTAGAATTATAAAATATTACTAGGGTAAGGTAGGGTAGGGTAAGGTACGTACCTAAACAATATATTTATTTTTTATTCTGGGTGTGTTCTGAGTACCCTAATGGGAGATAGACGTGACGGATATGTATGTTGTGCTTAGGAAGAACTATATTAAAAGAAGTACTATCCGTACGTGGGTACGAGTATATTTTGACGACCTTGATGGTATAAATTTAAACAACACCTGACGTTCCGATGTTCACAGGTTCGATTCCCAGTACAATACAAACATTTGTATTCAAGTTTTGTTTTCTACTGGATATTTTTTTTCTATTTATAATATACATGCAGTATATATAATAAAGCCAGTGTTGTCGTATGGCCCTAAAAAAGAATGGGCCACCCTTCCTTGTATGTGGAAATCATAAGAGGCGACTAGGGGAATTTAATGACCGAGGAATGGGCAGCAGCGACCCTTTTAAAACTTCACCAAAGCCTAACTACGGTTACCAACCTGCCTGCTAAATGTAGCAACTACTGGCAAACCCCCTCGAGGGTTAGGCCTATGTTCAGTAATGGACCGTTACCGTTTGATGATGATGATGATGATTTAGTATTCATAATACAAACAGCTTAGTTTGCTTATTATTTTTTGTTTAATTCCAATTTTACTATTTTATTAATTTTTGGTTGTTAAATTGAAATCATAACATTTAGTCATACGGTTCAAAAAACCGCAAGTCTCTCAAACCGCATAACTCGTTGATATGCTGTATGTTGAGTGACGTGGCTTTTTTAATTTATTTTTAATAGAAAGATACTAATAATAGTATTTAAAAAAATCTGTTTCATCATATCAATTACTTATACATTTATTTACCAGAGGGAGACTGTACAAAAGTCGTTTGCTTGGGCACCTCTGTCCCATTCGTGTTTCTACCGTGAAGCAGTTGTGTTTTTTTAATGGGTGATAATGGAATGGTAACCCCGCCTGCGCTATCGGTATATGCTGGCGGGGCACCAGTGAAAGATGATAGGTGATAATGAAAGCAGGTCAGTTAGCCCATCGTAAGGAATTCCACTAGAATTAACCACGATGGTTTCCAGGGGGAACCGCGTGGAGGTCGACCTGACAGAGTGTATGGCTAGCATTAGGTCAGTTAGACCCCATTACCAACAATCCCTTTCCCCCCAAGCAGTTGTATTTGCATGGCTATGTTTCGGTTTGAAAGGTGGGATATGGCAGTGAACTTAAAGGCTACAGAGGAATAACACCTGAGTCCTCAGGAATGGCAACGTATGGGGGGGTGTCATGGGCGAAACACTATACTCTGTTATATCCATGATACTGCTCATGTCTATAGGCGACGATTACCACTTTCCATCAGGTGGGCCGTCAGCTTGTTTGCCATTCTAAGTTGCAATAAAAAAAAATAGTCTTTATATTTATTAGCATATTTTATACCTATTAAGTATCTACAATTATTTTATTCTTATAATTAAAGCATGAAAACATATTTGTTTCTATCAATTATTAAATCAAGTTTGTAATCAATTTCGTGGAAGATATAATTAACTACACTGAGGATTTGACAATAAATTTAATATATTTACATAGATTAATAGCATTTAAAAGTAAAAAATAAGCTATCGGTTGTATGGAATAAACTTTATATATATTCAAAGATATCTTGCAACCTTAATTTTTCCTATAATTAAGTGCGCATCTACTAAAACAAGTTCATAATTGGAACGTCAATGCAATAGAGATATAAATAAAAGATTTTATTCGAAAAATGCTCGTTTACACATGAATACGGGCGCTCAGGGTCCGATCAACGATTCGTTGAATTTATTATTATAAAATATACTATATTCTGTTATATAATATTTTTTTAGATAGTAAACGTATACCAATTTATCAAGAACCTTAATATATAAAAAACACGTGTCATTATGTACACACTAAAACTCGAATTTATTAACAATTAATGATTTTCTAACAGACTGTACTTATTAATATTTAGAATATCGATAGGGAAAAAGGGATAATGGTGTATTAATTCCATTTATATCATATATATACACACAATGCTAGGGGTATGTGAAAAAAATCCACTCTTACTCCACCCACCGTCCACTTCCAGGCGGAAAAGTTAGTAGTTAGGAATTGGTTGAAATTTTGTGAATATATACATATATAGTTAGTTACTGACTTATGGTTGGTAACTGCTAGCTTATATCCGTACAGCCATTTAAGCGTGATTCAGTAACAAACATACAAACGTCTTTAAAATTTTTATATTTATAATATGACTAGGATGTACCTACATGGATTTGCAAAGTTAGATTTAAGAATGTAAACAAATTTAAAATATCACAAATCTATTTTTTTTTTTATAGCCCATCTACTTTGTTTTCTTTCCCTTTTCGGGACTACAATTTTCCTTGCTCATCTGTCATCGTTTACTAAACAAACGCACTGCCACGTCAACTTAAAGCTTATGGGCTTCGTTTGTCACATTGGTACTTAAATCTTGTTTCCCAAACTCTTTTCCATGGAGAGATGCCAAATATAACTTTTTATGTAAATAACTTTTAACGTATATCAATCAGATGTCAAGACGCTAGTCAAATTTTATATCTACGTTCACTTTAAAATGTTGAAGATTAAGAGATTTGATCGGAAGCATGATTGGAAGAAAAAGCGATAAGCAGTTAGGAGGAACACGAGTTCTTGCGCTAAACTTGTTTAAATTAGTCCTCGGTCAAATGAGATTCATATCTTGTTATATGTGCTCGATGACGATGACGATGATGACAGTTTAAATCTTTTATTAAAGTATGTCTCATCGGATTCATTTTCTTAAAAATTTATATTAAAATCTTTTAAATTGACTTAGTTTCTTATTATTATTATTAGGAGTATATTGAAACTCTAGGTATTTCCTTTTTTATATTAGAGTAATTTTTAGTTTATTTATTTATATTATACTTTATTATACACAAAAAATTACATAAAATTTATTTTAAATAAAAATGTACAACAGGTGAGCTTAACTCTATAAAAGTTCTCCATGTTTATATTCAAATAGATTGAAATTGGGGAATAAATTATTAAAATCATCATCAACATTTCAGTCATTAACCATCCACTACTGACCATAATCTTTCCCCATAAATGGAGTTTTGTCAGTAGTTACAATGCTAGAGAGGCGAGTTGGTAACCGCAGTAAGGATTTTAGAGATGTTTTAAAGGGGAAGGGTGTTGTCCAACTCTCTAACATTAAGTTTCTTTGGTCTCCACTTATGATAAATTATTGATATGATATATGTTTATTCTTAGAATTAGACAAAAAAAGCATTGTGCAAGAGATGTAACACACATTGTGACATAGTTACTATAGTATAATCACTGTAATGAAACATTAGAGAAGTGTCAGCAATTAAACAGAGGAAATACAAACCTAGAAACGGAAAATAAATATAAGACAAAATAACAACTAACAGTAAATAACGAGGAAAATAAATAACAGGTAAAGAAAATAAGATGTTGGAATGAACAAATGAGAGTAAACGAATGAAATTTAATACAAAAGATACTATGAAACAAGTGCAAAAAATGTTATTACATAAAAGACGAAGAAAACTAGGGAATTCATGCGAATGGGATCAATAAAAAAAAAAATAATAATAAGAAACAGGAAAAAACAGCCTGTCTCGTCTGCATAGATAGAAAATAATTATTTTTATGAAATGTTCAGATTGGATCATGAGACAAATAATATTGACGTACAAGGAAGTCAACGAAGGAAGTCAGCAGGAAAAAATATCCATTGATTCTAAACAATCGCAAAGATAGATTTCTTAAGAAATAATTACATTCCATAAAACCGTATCGCTACTTTGTGTAATATTATCAATACTAACTCCTGGAATTAGAAATCATAAAATCTTATTTTATTACATTTTACAGGTAATATAAAGGTGATGGGAAAAATATACATTACTTTTAAGCAACTTTAAAGATAAATCCTAAATAACTCTAAACCTCAAAGAACAATCAAAATTTACCTATATTCTTTTTTACACATTTTTTTTTTTTTTTTTTTTTTTTTTATAGATCTTAGAATGGCAAACAAGCTGACGGCCCACCTGATGGAAAGTGGTAACCGCCGCCCATAGACACGAGCAGTACCATGGACATAACAGAGTATACTGTTTCGCCCATGATACCCCCCATGCGTTGCCATTCCTGAGGACTCAGGTGTTATTCCTCTGTACCCAGTAAATTCACGCCATATCCCACCCTTCAAACCGAAACACAGCCATGCAAACACAACTGCTTCACGGTTGAAACACGAATGGGACAGAGGTACCCAAGCAATCGACTTTTGTACAAAGTCTCCCTCTGGTAAACATTACTTGCTGTGTCTAGTAATTCTTTGTACAATTGGATCATTCCCTTAAATTAAAGTTACTTTCTGTTTGTTTTATAGAGAGATATCTTAATATGGTACTGAGATTGAGAAATAATTTACTTATGTGGGCATGTTATTATTAATTTTTAGGTACATAGTTGATCGTGAAAAAATGTTTAACAATTTGAAGAATTCTTGGCTATAATATTTTGGGACTTACCTCATTTAATGAAGTAATCGTCACCTGTGGTCCCTCAATGCGTTGCAACTTCTGAAAGATAAAGAAATATGACTCTTGTATTGTAATACCTTTTTCAAGAATTACTTCATGGGAGAAGCATTATCTAAATAATTCTTTACGATAGGAGTACGTAACATAATGATCCAAATTCAGGCGAGTCACAGAGAACTGTTTTTTTTTATCTTCTTTATGAGGAATAGAACTTGGATAAAGTTAGAACTTGGATTGGAGTCATCAGATTTTCTTTTTTGTTGAGAATAATTTGATATCAAAATTTGGTTTAAAAATCCTACTAGTTTTATACTCGTAAATTTGAATATTCGTAAAATATGTTGATGTATTTTTTACTCAATCGTGCTTGAATTACTGCACGTATTGAATGAAAATGAAAATCGAATGTGAATTTATATTTATTCAACTTAAAAAGTTCCGGATGGATCACTGCCCAGATTAATATTTCAGATACTTTTTATTCTGTTATTATACATATATATAGCTAGTATTCAGTAAATCCTCACTAATATTGTAAATGTGAAAGTGAATTTGTTTATTTGTTTGTTACTTTATACCTCCGTAACGGCTTAGCCAATCTCTATAAAATTTGGTATGCACGTATGTATATATACTATATGAGATGGAAAAGGATATAGGCTATTTTTTATACCGATCAAAAAACATATCCCTGTCACGCAAACAACGGCACGGGGAAAAGTATTGTATGTGTTGTAATTTTTTTCACCGCATAATAAAATTTCTGTTTAGCCAAAGGTTGACTGGGAGAGAATGCTATATAGTATTAAGTCCGCCTTTTGTACGAGAATTTTTTTTTTGTGATGTGGTCAATAAAGAATAAATAAATAAATAAAATAAAATAAAATAAAAGCTGGCAACAAGTAAACTACATTCACCTATGTAAATTTAATCGAATGTAAACCAAATAATAAGAATCATATTTTCCTCGCTTTTAAAACATATCAGTGGAAATGACGGCATTACTGATTGCATACAACAATCATGCTGTTTTAAATATCCACAATATGAATTGATACTTACAGTAAATAATACGAAAACAACGTTTTAAAATTTTTAACTGCAATAGATTTAAGATTTGAAATTAAAGTGATTAAGTGATTTAATCATATACCATCACTAAAATATTAAGTTACTATTGTAACAGTATCTAGTCGGAAATTCGGTGACAATTTATAATATTTGATTACCTTGACTTGAAATAAATACTCAATAAAGGGATTGCGAGGGGGAAAAGGAATTGTTAGTAATGAACATCTTCCAGTCTGATTGCTAGCAATATACCCTATCAGGTCGCCTTCCACGCGGTTCCCCTTGGAAACCATCTTGGCTATTTTTAATGAATGCGTCTTGATGGACCAACTGACCTGTTTCATCCTCATTTATCATCACTCACTGGTACCCCACCAGCGTATACCGATAGTACAGATAGGGTTACCATTCTATTATCACCCATAAAAAAAGTGATTGAGAATTTATAGCTTATGTAATTGTATTACATTGTTATAGTATAAATATGCATGATAAATTAAAACAACATGCTTTTAAAGAAATATTACCTGTAAAATAAGTAAACTAACATATTGGTCTCATTATCATTTTATGATGATTAAGTCTGCTATTCCTTTGTAACTGTTATTTCCTTTACGATCCGAAAAGCTACCTATTACAAATTCTACTTGTACGTGCACAATTTTAATGTATCTACAAAATATCCCATGTTTTTGATTAGTGTCTTTTATGAAATTTTAATTAAGAATCGTGATTTTGGCACTTAATATTAAATTTATATTTATAAAGTAGATATTTTACAAACTCTTATTGGTTTAATCTTATAAATAATGCAATTCATGTGTATTAAACCACAGTGTACAGAATACATGGTTGTTTCCATAAAGATAGGTTGAGTAGATTTATAGATATTTATAGCTTGATATGTCTACTATGTGGGTCATAGGAAACAGGCGGAGCAGGTGTTTGTTACATGAGACTATGAGAAAATGCAATGTGGTGTATTAGAAAATAACAAGCGAAACTTATTTGTTTCGCTTGCGTGCTGTTTACTGTTATACTTTATCTATGTATACTTACATATATATTATTACTAAATAAATATTAAATAAGAAGTCTGTATATATATTATTTGCCATGTGATACGGGCAAAGAATAGCCCATCCTTTCCTTTCCCGTTGTTGTCGTAAGAGTCAACTAACAGATGCAGCGTTCAACTTAAAACACCTTCAAAGCCTAACTGCAGTTACCTATCCACTTAGCTAGCGTGGCAATTACTGGCAAACCCCTATAGGGGGAGGCTTATGTTCAGCAGTGAACAGTTAAAGGCTGATATGTTGATGATGTATGTTATTACTGGAGTGATTCTAAAATAGCTATTAATAATCCTCTCTCCATCAGCAGAGAACTTATCTTCACGCCCTTAAAATTAAATGGTCATAACACTGCATACAATATAGTTATAAGTTTATAAGTTAGAATTGTATAAATGCACCAGTAACGGAGAAGTTGGAAAGTAATTAAATTTTTTGAAAGTGTTAAGTATAAAAGTGGATAGATGTCAAGGAAGGGGACAACTGAAGGAAAAGTAGGACTGTGTGAATTAGGATATGTGTAAAAGAGAAGTGAATCTGGAAATGACAGTAGACTTTATGGAAGAAGAAGACATACTTGTCCGACTCTAAGTAAATGAGAAAAGGCAACGCAATGATGATATGAGTTTTATAAATGCAATGACTTCACTGACTAAGTTCTCTCTAGAGAGTACGGTATTTTTTTAAAAAAGTGTGTTCAAATATTTAAAAAAAAAATTGGCAACCAATATTTGACACCTTTGATGTTACAGGTGTTTTACAGGCTAGTGATTGTTTACTATCAGACAGGCTATATGTCTATTTGCTACTTTTGGGATATAAAAAAAAAATCTACATTATTCCTTTGTAATATTACAGAATATTTAATATATACAAAGTATATTTTCCACGAAAATCTCTCAGAAAGATAAAGTTTGTGCGAGCAAGACTGCAGGAAATAATTAATGTTGCATAAATTAAAATATTTTTCAATCTATCATCTTAAATCTAAATTATCAAGTTTTCGAATTCATTGAACTTCCCAAGTCAATGACGCTTTCATTTTAGTCGAATATCGCATAAATTTCGTTGTTTATTTTACTTACGTTAAATTTAGACAAAACAGATGTTCCTGTGTTTATTTTGAACTTGATTTATCTTTTGTTAGCAGATTTCTTACGAAAATTAGCATATCTATCATTATTTGATTATTATGCTCACGACTGCGTCTTAACCAAGTGTTAGTTGACTGAATTAAAATGCAGTCTACATTCTTCTCATTCCTAATACAGATAGTTTTACTTTTTATCACATTCACTTTAAATATATTACTATATATCTGAGTGTAATCTAAACTAAAACTCGTATTATAAAGAAGGATTAGATTTTTTTTTTGTAATGGATAAACAACAAATATTTAACTAATTTTAAAAAAAATATTCTCTTTATGGCTACATTATTAGCGAGTAACATTCATTTATTAAAAGGAAACCGTACGAAACCGGGGCACCCGCCGCTTGTAAAGAATACATATAGATACATACATATAAATGTATTTATATATTAAGTATTAATTTAATTATTTCCTCAATTCAATAATGCACTGTCTACTTATTTCCTGGTTTGCACAATGGTTGACTGGTAGAGAACACCATCCGGTGTTAAGTCCGCCAAATGACAGAACGTAGGTGGACTCCCATTAGACCGCCTATTAGCAGACCACCATCGTCTATTTTTCTTGTAGATTAGATAAATGTAATATCTAATCGTTCTAGTTGTCATATAATTGTTTTAAGTTAATCATAGACGGGTTCTTTTGATGTAGTTAGATATAAATAATCTTGATTAGGTATATTTTTAACAGATTTCGAAAAGAACTGAATCATACTCTATTTTATTGTTCGTCCGTTATGCGATATTTTTATCAATTCGAATTTAATTTAAAAGGAATACCTAAAGTATTTCCATGTTGGGTCCATAATAATTTTATCAATATTATAAAATCAAATTATTTTAGTTTAATTTTTAATAAGATGTTAGATTAAATAAATATTCCTTACATTTAATCTAATTCTAGTTATCACAAGAGTATTTATCAATAACATTTTTTAGATAATCTTAGTAGCGGGAGATTTTTGAAGTAAATTAATTTGATTACGTAGGTACATTTTCAAGGTTTTTTTTCTTTTTTTTTTATGCAACTTAAAATGGCAAACAAGCTGACGGCCCACTTGGTGCAAAGTGGTAACCGTCGCCTATAGACATGAGCAGTACTATGGACATAACAGAGTATACTGTTTCGTCCATTATACCCCTCATACGTTGCCATTCCTGAGGATTCTGGTGTTATTCCTCTGTACCCTGTAAATTTACTGCCATATCCCACCCTTCAAACCGAAACACAGCCGTGCAAACACAACTGCTTCACGGTAAAAACACGAATGGGACAGAGGTGCCCAAGCAAATGACTTTTGTACATAGTCTCTCTCTGGTCTTATTAATTAACGGTAAATCCAATGACTTCGTCTACTCGAAACGCAGCATGATTATATTAAATAATATAGAATCAGTAACGAGCAATTAGGAGTTTATATTTTTATATTACAAAACGGAACGTAGTGTTGAGCTTTAGAGAATTTTTAATTGGAGATGTGGAGGGGGTCTACATACAATGAGTTTACCTGTACGGAGTCGTCACTAAAACAAAATTTCTTCTTCATCGGTTGGCGGTTCTTCGAACTATGCAACCTATCCATTGTCACTGCCGTATGGAGTCATAATATTAATTATAATAAGAATTAGAATGCAAACTGTATTTCGCGCTCTATCGTATACACAAGATCCTATTAAGATTATGGCTTTATTCGCAAATACCATTAGAGCAAAATGCTCCAACGTAATATTGCAGTGTGGAAATTAATGCAAATTTTATCAAAAATTAATGCAAATGTTTTCTACCTGACAGGTACAAGGTTTAATTGGATCTTTGTTTTTATAGCACTGTTTTCTTGTGCAAGCTGAAATGAAATTCATTAGTATTGTTTCCTAAAAAAATACGGATCGAAAATGATAAAAAGAAAACAAGAAACCTCTCATAACAACTTGATAATCGTAGCAACGAAACATGTTCGTGTATTACATTAATATTGTTTTTCGTTATTAGACGCATAATAATTTGAATAATTAAAAGTGTATTCCACAAAAAAAAACCGACTTCAATTGTGGCAAACCAGTTGTTTTGATTTCGAAACTAAATTACTGAGTCATTACAGCTTCAAAAAAAATATTGACATAGTAGTTGTATAAGTCGTTAACTATCCACTGTTGAACATAGCCTCCCTTATAAGGAGGGCTTTGTCAGTAGTTGCCACGCTTGGCAAGCGGGCAACTGCAGTTTGGCTTTTGGTGATGTTTTAACTGCTGCCCATATCTTCACCATTATCCCCCTTAGTCGCGTCTTACGACACCGACGGGAAAGGAAGGAAGGGGTGGCCTATTCTATGCCAGGACCTACACACGTCTATTATATATTGACATCATATATGTATATAAATATAAAGAATAATTGCTATACAATATTATATGTTAAATTTCATCCTTCTAAATTTATCAATATTAGATATATAGTAATTTCATTAAAGTCCATTAAAATTTCATTACTGACTGGTTTTTAATAGAGTCAAGCAATTATAATAATTAAATAAAACTGTATACCTACTTATGTATAATATTTATCACACTCTGAACAATGTTTTGAATTATAAAACCATTATCATTATTTAACATCAGGAGTCATGTCGTGACCTTAGACATCAACAGATCATTTGAACAAGACAATGTTATCATTGTTTTATTGTATTTATTTGATAAATATTATGTTTGTTACATTTTATGTATGGCTGCTTGTAACATTAATGCTTAGTACCTAGGTACATGTGGTTAATACCTACCTATGTATATTGACGCATGGTTTTTGCATGAGTTATGTAGTTGTTATCAGTCGACCTACAGAAGCAGTCTCATACTGACGTCCATTGCTCTAATTATAAAGAACATCGACAGAGTATACGTGTGTTAGTGAAATATGTGTATAAAACTATGAAATTATTAATGAATCAATATTGAAATAAAAAAAAAGTTTATTCTTTTTGTGTGATTTAAGATTCGCTTTAACAAATTAATAGAAAAGATATGATTGTTTTAAATAAGTGCCACCATGTCTGCCAATTAAGTTATATGACACCATATCCGTTTGACCTACTGTTTATTAAGTATAGTTACTTGTAATTTGCTTATACAATGTTTCTTTGAAGAATTTTTGCATATCTAGCTGTTAAAACAAAGAAGCGATGTTCTGCGTAGACGTAATTCTATATTAAGCGCATGCATTTTGATGAATGCTGCCACTGTTTTGTTGACAACTATGTCACATTACTGAGTGTTACCTATTATGTGATATGGGAGTGCATTTACAACTGAACGAATACTGTGGAAACGTTAATTGTGAGGTTGTGTATGCGCGCGCGCAGACTTCTACTCTAGAAGAAACGATCAATCCCTTAGTGTAATTTCTATTGTGATTTCAATTAACGTTGACGATATAAATAAAGTTGTAATCAGTGTCCTTTTAAATCCGAACGAACATTGTGCTCAGTGAGTTTTTAAAGTGATACATTTTCATTACTTTCTGTGACTATAAATTAATGAAATTTCAGTTAAAATTTGCAGTAATGTATGTTTAATAATTAAATACTGTAATTTATATGTGAGACTACGTCTATAATGAGTGTAGTAAATATCTTTGGAAGATGGCAACCGTCGTAATGGAAATCGATCCTGAAGAGTTGTCAGGTAATGTAATTTTATACGTTGATACGTAGAAAATAAGCACGTGTATCTCCTCTACTCTTGTAAATTAATATAAAATATGCAAATAGAATGAATAACTGATATTTCACTCAAAATATTATACTTAATTGGATAAAGAAACAGACTTATAAAATAAATAACAGATATATTTATTCAAAACATATTTGGAGCTAAATTCTACATCTATCTGATGTTATTTTAATTGGATAGCACAAAATTGTTAATCATAGGTTTTAAAGTAAAATAAATTTACACTAAATAGGTAGTAAGCAAAAAACAACTGAATAATAACATATCAAGTATGAATATTATTAATAGATTTAAAAATTACCTACATTATAAATTTATTAGTATTTTTATAAATAAATTCTACCATTCCATATAATAAATGTAAAAATATTTAAATGTTTGCCACTCAATTACGCTTAAACTAGGTGTACTAATAGTCTATATACTACTAGCTTAATCCCACTGTTTCATCCGTAGTTGTATAGTAAATTTGAATTTTAAAACTGTATAGCATATATAGCTTCCTTAATAAATAAGCTATCAAATCCAAGAAGAATTTTATAAATCCGATTAGTAGTTCTAGAGATTGGCACGTTCAAACATACAAATAAACTATACTATGTAGATTAATACAAAGAATATTACTTGTACTAATTGATACAGCTAAAGCTACGGGATACAACAAGTTTTGTAATATTCCTATGATTTTTGTGTAGTACCTATACAAAGACTGTACCAAAACCAAGTAATAAACATAGTCATAATCTAGAACCGGATTATAATTAAACTCGCCTTTGTACAATTTGTTTATCTCTGTCATATTTTTATGTATTATTAGTGTGTACAATAAAATATAAATAAATAAAAAAAATCTTAGCTGTTCTCGAATACGTAACAAACAAGTACAACACAATACAAACGCATTGAGTATTATTTTAAAGAATGCAGAGGAAGCATTTTAATAGGAAAAACATTTTTTTTTTAATTGAAAGTAATAGGATAGCATCAACACATATCGAATTTATTGAGGAAAAAAAAACATTAATACTGATAGGTTACGTACTGTTATTGGCTGTTTTATGGGATAATATGATATGGACTCGCTTTTAAAAATTTTTCTAAGTAGTATATAGTTCACAATATTTAAATTACTATAATAACGAATAAGTTTGTGTTCCATAAAAAACCGACTTAAATTGTGGCAAAACTAGTTTTTTTATTTTTTTTTTTTTAAAAACTAAACTGCTAAATCGATTTTGTTAAAATTTCTATAGAACCAGACTGTAAGTGTATCCTTTTAGAGTAAACTTTTATTTTAACTGTTTATATTTATTATAAGTTTACTACTGTAAACTTTTGGAGAAAATAATCAATATATCTATCTAAATTTCTGATAAAAAAAAATCTAAAATCGGTTCATAATTGACGGAGTTATGAGATAACAACCATAAAAGAATATAACTGAATTGAGAATCTCCTTTTTTAAAGTCGGTTGTAAATGAATTAGTTTTCCTTGTTCCAAGTACACGAACGAGGTCGCGAGCGAACGGCGTGTTTATCCGTGTGACGAGGATTTGATAATTCGTCGGGATAAAAAACTATAACATTTTAAGCTTTCCACACCAACTTGACAGTCTGTTTGACGCATCACTATTAAAAAAATGTTATTATTCGATCCATACTTTTATAGGAAAATTTTTAATTTTCACCCGATTTCAGAAAGGAGGTCCTCAATTCTGTTATTTTTTTTATGTGACCTCATAACTCCGTCCCTTTTAAACCGATCTGGAGATTTTTTTTGTATCTAAAAATACAGATTGGTCCCATAGAAATTTTATCAAAATCAGTTCAGTGGTTTAGTTTACGAACTCGGTTTTTTTACGAGACACAATCTTTAATTATTACTAGTACATACATCCAAACAACATCACGCATATATCTATGATAATTGCAATTAGGTGTGATATCTAACATAACTAGGTATGAATTCTAATATTTTGACCGCGGCACAGCGAACTCGGCGCCGACTTTAATGTCGACTTCAAAGTTCTCATTATCACAGCTGCTCTGTCTTTACGACCAACATAGATTCCCAAGACTTTGATGAGAGGATTTGCTGTAAAACAACCGTAATAAATCGTACGGGTGTGATGAATGTTAAACAGAAATAACTGGACATAAATATTTTTAAATGACTCGTAATGGCAAACATGTTGACGGCCCTCCTGATGGAAATTGGTAAATTGGCCTGAACAACGTCAACTAAACAGTATTATGGACGTAACAGAATGCTCTGTGATGTTCTATGACCCCTCACGCGTTGTATTACGAATTTGTTACATCACACAGATCTTAATATAAACAAATAGATAGACAGACAAAAAAACTAAAAGTTATTATTTTGATTTATGTTACTCGTGCCTCCGATCAAACTGTTTCTAATTAGCCCTCTCCATCCAACGGTTGCTTGGAAGAGATCGCTTCTAGCGATAAAGCTGCCCATTGTTTTCTCAACTGATCATTTCTTGTAATTGTTTGTATTTATGATAAGTTTACTATTGTAATTTTCTGGAACAATAAAGAGTATATATAGATATATAGCTTTTTGCCCGATACTTCGTATGATTGACATGGATTTCAGAAGTAGGAAAACTAATGGTTTCGATCATCTAGTCGGCGTATCAAAATAAAACATGCATCAGAATTTAAATTAACTCTTCAGAAATAATACTGTGGAAACTGGATCTAATTTAAAATGGTAGTTTTTATATAATGTAAGAACAAATATAAAGATAGAGAAAAATTCTAAAAAATATTGTTTTAATATCTATTAGTCTTATAAGAGGCAAAATGCTGGGCCACCTTATACGACATGACGATTTTTTTAAGAGCATAATAGAAGGAAAGATAGAGGGCAAAAGAGGAAGAGGAAGACCGAGGATTAACTACATGGGACAGATAAAGGAAACACTAGGCGTCATGTCGTATAGGGAGATAAAGAATATGGCCTGGGATAGAGCTGGTTGGAGGAAGATGCATGAATTAGTTGCACCGACAAGAGGAAACTCTTAAATGAAAAGAAGAGTCTTATTAAAACCCTCATATTTTTTTTTTAAATAACTTTCATGTGCAGACATCGTCTAGTTACAATTTTATTAGTAACATTAGTAAGATGAAATTGTACGTGTGTTTACTTGAATGGTACGCCATAATCTAGTAAATTATTCCGACTTGTTGCTCATCGTGAGTTAGAGTCTGGCCTACACCAAAAACTATGATTGTTAATTTAAATTACCACCAGAAACTACCAAAGATTAATCATCTTTGGTAGCTTGGTAGTAACACTAATAATAAACAAAATTTAATCCAAATGACTTTGTCCGTGACATGGTGTATTCAAACATGGTCGGTGCAATGACGGGCATATTTGAATTTGGGCATGCGAATGTCACGTTCATCATAACGGCAACAATTGACAACTGCATCTGGCTACTCCATTATGGATTATAGTAGTGAACATGTTTACTTTTTTAGAATACACAAATAAATGGTAGTAGTCACTGAGCAAGTAATCACTGCATTTCAGCAGTGCCTAGCTAGGCGTTTTGTTTATGCTAATAGGTGTATTACGGTGTGCGGTTTAAAATAAAAACAACAAACATAATATTTTGTAATAACAAAAACAGTACGCTGTATCAAACCAGCGCCGTCGGCCGGCTGCCAAATATTACAAAACACGATTATTAATATATATACACAAGAAATCAAAGTTACTTTTTATGTTTGCGGTATAAAAGTTGGAGAATAATTTGAGGAAAAAATATGCTTATAACTGCAGCTATTTTTTTTTAATGGGTGATAATCGAATGTTACTCCATCTTCGCTATCGGTATACGCTAGCGGGGCACCAGTGAGTGATGATAGATGAGGATGAAAGCAGGTCAGTTAGCTCATCGTCACGAATTCCACTAGAATTAACCACGATGGTTTCCAGGAGAAACCGCGTGGAGGTCGAGCTGATAGGGTATATTACTAGCAATGGGTTCATTAGACCTCATTACTAACAATTCCTTCCGCTGTAACTGCAGCTATTTAGATGTAATATTTTTGGTTATTCCTCATTTTCTTAATAGCTCAACCAATCGTCATGAAATTTAGTATATGCATAGCATAGGGGATAGAGAACATATAGTTTATTTCATAGGTTATTTCATTGTCCAGCATAAATACCACGTTAGGGGAGAGGAAGGTTATTAGTAATGTGGATAACCAATCTCGAAACCATCGTATTGAATTCCAAGTGTAATCATCGCGATGGACTAACTGACCTGTCTTTTCATTCTCACCTATCATCCATCACTGGTGTCCCGCCAGCGTATACCGTTAGCTCAGACGGGTCACCACTCCATTGTCATCAATTCAAAATTACTCAGTCAAATCAATAATCCTATTTATATAATTAATAGGAAATTTTTTTTGGCTAGATGGATGAGAAGATTATCAAGTTTCTTACTATTTTACGCAGTAACTACAGAACGGTTTTGAATAGAAATTGTATACGTCTAGGTTATATATTAACTTAGTAGATACGATACTTTATGTACCGATACATACGGGCGGGGCCGCGGGATACAGCTAATATGAAACCTCTATAAATCAAGAATATTGTGCCCCTATTATATCTACCTACTATATCGAACTAGGTACTTGTGTCTACCGATTACGGTATTGTTTATATTAATAAAGTTCACAAGGAAATGAAGTCGGGGAAAAAAAAATAGTACCCAATTAATTAATTTACTTATTCATTAGTACATGTATATGTACATAGCAGACCTAAAAAGCATTTTCTCCCAATTAACCATAGGGAAATGTCAGAATATTCGAATGCGATACTAGTAATTATTGATATACTATACATACATACTAAAATTACATATATAAACAAATAAATATATATAAATAACAAATACACTTGCACATATATAACATATACTATATTATACACGAAATTGAGAATAATATAAAGTAATTAATGTTTCTGAATTACATATCTAGTAGTTAATATAATAGATAGATATATAATTTATTTGGATCACTTAAAGCACACAAATAACCTTAGATATTGGTACTACTTAAAAAAAAAAAAAAAAAAACAATACATACAAAAAAAGTACATTAAAGAGGTAATATAATTTTTCATGAGTGTGCCACAGTAACATATCATATTGTTATTATAATTTAGAACACATCAGTTAGCGTATTGAAAAGTGATACTACATACGTACCATAGTTAATTACGTGTGGATGGTAAAACAAGATAACTTAGTTTCACTTAGATAATAAAAGTGCGACATATAGTAGCAATGTCATATAGACAGATACAGCGTTATCTGAACTTTGGTAAATATGTTCTATTGATTTTCACCTATAGGCACCCGTCACTACGTGTGGTTGAGATATGTGAACATGTATCTCAACTATTTTATACGAACTAAATAGAGGACTAAAAGAAACATGTTCTTTTACTACCGAATAGGGAACCTCCTTCTTTTGAAGGCTTTCTATTCGGTTTTATGTTTTAAGTTTATTACTTAAAAAATAAAACCGAATAACTGACAGAGTTATGAACTCCGTCAGTCGTAAACCGAATTGGAAAATTATTTTAGAGTTTTCTTTTCTATACAACTTAGAATGGCAAACAAACTGACGGCTCACCTGATGGAAAGTGGTAACCGTCGCCTATAGACATGAGCAGTACCTTGAGCAGAGTATACTGTTTCGCCCATGATACCCCCCATGCGTTGCCATTTTTGAGGACTCAGGTGTTATTCCTCTGTACTTTGTAAATTCACGCCATATCCCACCCTTCAAACCAAAACACAGTCATGCAAACACAACTGCTTCACGGTAGACACACGAATGGGACAGAGGTACCCAAGCATTCGACTTTTGTACAAAGTCACCCTTTTTTTATCTAAAAGTATATACTTATAGATTAGTCCCATACATATTTTATCAAAATCGGTTCAGATCACATTTGAAGTGGATTTTTTATGAAACACAATCTCAAATTATACAATTACATGACATGCGACTACACTATGCCGAGTGAACACTAAGACAAAAGTCCGTGAATGCGATTAACAGAAAAGAAAATGTTCTACTCTCAACAGTATATTAAAACTAGTGCATTTTATAAAAAAATATAATGTATTTATTTCAAAATTAATTTTGAGTATTTCAATACTTCTTTGTAAGCGACGAAGCAACAAGTGTATTCACTCAGGTTTGCTTAAAAGATGATTAATTATTCACTACTTAATATAACAAAGCATTGTACTATATAGAAATAGAATTAGAGGTAGAAACTACATAATTACTAGAAAAGAAATACAACATTAATCCAAGACGCTGGACAAGCATGATATTTACTGTGGAGCAAATTACTTTCTTTTGTGGGATTAATTTTCTGTAGCATGTCATAGTAGAATTTTGATGTGATGAATCCTTTATTACATTTATAAATGGACGTTTGAGTTCTTATCTGTTGAGTTTTTTTTTAATGGACAAAAATAGATTAGTACCACCTGTACTGTCAGTATACGTTGTCAGGACACCAATGAGAGATGATAGGTGAAGATGATAGCACGTCACTTGGCCAATCGTAAGGACCAAAATATGTGGGCGACAAAGGAAACCAGAAATGGAAATTGGAAATATATGTATATTGGCGAAATGAACTTAGAAGACTATGACCGTGAAGGGAAGTCAAAAGGAAACATTAGAGTTGTGTGCTAATATCGAATTTCATAAAGAATAATATAAAAAATATATGTGGTCTGTACTCACGAATTCTAAAATAATAAACCACAATGGTTTACAGGGATGGCATGTAGAGGTCGACTTGATAGGATACATTACTGACAATGCAGCTTTTATACTGCTATTACAAACACTCACGTTCCCCCCTATCTGTTGAGTTATTGTAAAACCTCTCTAAGATTGTACTTAACTAAACTGTATAAAGATAGTTTAAAGTCGCAAGAGCGTGGTTAAAGTAGCGCTGATAGTTTTAGTAAAGAACATTGCTTTAGGAATTATTAGAACTATAGAAAACTCTTTTAAATACCAAACTTTTAGACTTTAGCAAGGAGCAAATATAGTTTACCTGATAAGGATTTCAAGAAGCATACCCAAAACTAACTTATTGCTTAGGTCTTCATCTAATGTTATAATTGTATTTCTAGAGGATATAAATCGATAATTTAGTCTAATATAAGAAGCTTCTCCAAAATTAGATAAGTTTAAGAGAAGAGAAATAGCCAATATATAAAGCTATAATCCACAAAACACAAACAAAGACTTCACTCATGCCAAAATTAATATGAAACACGCGAGTAACTATATTGACTACAAAATTAATTAAAATAGTTTTAAAAGTGAAGAAGATATTGCGTAACATACACACAAAAAAATACCATGGAATAGAAAATTTCCTACATTTTTATAGTCACTTATTTGCATGAATTGTATAAAATATGTTAATGATAAAGGTGTTATAAGTAAGATACTAAATTGAGAGAAACATATAAATAACAGGTTAAGATCAGAAGGATGGCAATGATAATTTGCTATCTTTAAGAAAGGAGATGTAATATTGAACAATAAGTGTTACATAATCACACTAGCAGTCTATTCCTCAAGGTAGGGTTCTTGTAACACAGGATGTAAGGAACCAGACAACGAATATCTGGGGACTCAAACCAAAACAGCCAGATCTGAGCCAATGCAGAAAAATCAATTTCATTAATTGGCCTGACCGAGTATCGAATTCAGGACCTCATTTACGCAAAGCTGGTACATACGCTACCACTGCGTCTCCATGGTATAGATGAATATTTTCTAATTAATAATAATATTATTTTGTCCGAAGGTCAAGCCATTTTCCTGGCAGATATAACAAACAATGTTATCTATTAATACCAGTCGTCAACTGGTAACATTTGAAGGTACTTGTATTATTTTAATATGAATTGACATGTTATGTGTTCGGTTGTAAATAGAACTCACAACATTAGTTTACATGATGCCAAAAATCTCATGGCATATCTATAGAGAGAAATTTCTGATGCTACAATCAATTGCGTACATGTATCAATTTATAACAAGCATAATATAAAAAGTTAGAATTTAATTTGGTGTCAAATTATTTTGAGTGATTAGAACTCTTTATTTATAACCGGATCATCATCATCATCATGACCAGTATATATTAAATATTTTTCGTGGTGATTAGTAAGAAATAAACACTCGCCATTTAGTATTTACAAATTGTTATAGAACCTGTGTTCATAACATAAACAGAGCATCAGTAATAAATTGCTCAAGCAAGATACTGATTGGAGTAAAAACTTAAGTATAATAAATCAGTTAAAAACAGCTTGTTATTTTAGTGAAAGTAAAGAAAATCTTGAGTATCAAGTACAGAAATGACTGGAGGTTATATTACTTTAAATTTTCCGCATCAGTTCCTGTAAATGTAATTTAAAAGTCAAGAAAAGTTTTCAAGTATGTGTATATTCCTTGAGTAAATCCCCGGGCGTGCACTCTATTACCTTTATAAATTGAGTTGAGGAGTGATGTGCATATGCTTCCATTTTATTTCCATATAAATAAGCAACTCGTTCAAATTGTAAAAGAAAAAAGAAAAAGCAAATTTGTTACGTTAAATGTTGTTCAACTTTGTTCCTGAATATTTTATTACTTATACATATATATTAGTACAAGTATAAAAATGAATATGTATCTATTTATTTATTTATATGCTTTTGTAGATTCAGTTATAGTATACATATTAGTTTATAATAAAAAGTTCACAGGCGGACTTATTCCTTAAAGGGATTTCTTCCAGTCAACCTTGAAAACCCGAAAGAAGAAAGTGTCTATAGGATTTGTATATAAAATATAACATATATGGTGCAAAAAAAAATACGATAAGTAATAAATTATTAGTAGCTATATACTTAGTAACAGAATATAGGTAAATAAAATTATATATAATTATAAATATATACTCATAAATACATGTGTAAATATAGCAATTATACATATAAGTCACTCAACTGTCAATTGTATTGTAAAATCTTTTTGTTTGAACTTTAAAGGCATGAACCGTCTACGCCGTTTTGGTATTATTTGGGAGGGAATTCCAGAGTCTAACAGCTTGCACTGTACCTAAAGGATTTGGTGTGTTAGAAGTGGGAGTTGTTAATAGGTAATTCCAATGTATGATGTTTTAAACAACGCACACACAGATCAGGGATTCTGAAGGAAATTCTCTCGCGGGAATATTTTGTGGCAAACCTGCGGTAGTCTCGCACCAGTCCAAGTGGCAATCATCTACCTTAAACAGTTGGCGTCTTCCCACGAGATGCGAACTAAATCAGGCAAGCACTGAAGCAGACATGTTCAAGGTATGGAGCTCCAAAAAGAGGTCAAAATTAAAAGTACTAAACGCACTGCTAAAAATGTAGTCAAAATTATTTTTACTCCTATGTAGTGTAAATAATTACAAAATAAAACATGTTTGCTTTCTCCTTTGAAAATTCCTTTTTTTTAATATTGCAATTCAACAGAATCTTTTAATAATTTTTACGTATATTTTAGATAATTCTTTCGCAATTTCTGTATTAGTTCCGCACCAATAATATCAAGATTGAAGTTGGTTTTCATGTAGAACAAATAAATTGTAACTTAATCCATGTAGGTATAAACTTATGCGAAAAGCTCATGAAAAATGAATGCTTCATTAAAACATTTGAAATGCAAACGAATATATTTCAAAGGTGCACCAACGTTTACAATTTCCACTTCTATTCATTTGTACCCTTTTAAAATGATTGCCTTAAAATTATTACACTACAAAATTAAACTCAATTATAATTCAGTAACATTATGAAGGATACAGTTTTAATATAACAAATTTGCATCTAGTTATGCAGAAAGCAGCAGTTAATCGCATTCATGGACCATGTCCCTGTGTTCGCTCAGCATGGTATGGTTACATGTCGTGCAATTATAAAAATAAATGAGAAAAAGTTTGCAGTTTTCTTCATAACTAGCTCCAAATGTAAAATAAGTATCTGTAAATATAAAAATCACGATAATATCGAGGAACAACTGCTTAGCTTAGAAAATCAAATACTGTTAATAAAGAGAAATCACTACAGTTTCATTTTTTAAATTCAGACTATAACTCGGAGGATACTGGTTCAAATTATCCTGTACATATTCCTTCTAGTGTTCCCAACTCTATTGCTAGTGACCAAGAAAGCACTCCTTATAATTATTCAAGTGTTGTAACTAGAAATGGTCGTTGCATTAAAGTTTTCGTTTGTTATATTTTGTTTATAATCTTAAGGTAGGCTTTAAGTTACGAGAATGCTAAGTTAAGGGAATGGTGTTGCATAAATGTAGTAATGTATTATCTGTTGGTGAGTCTATGGTTCTGTAACATTATTAAAATAAAAATAATAAAAAAAAAAAACTTATCTATAGTCTGTTCCAAAATGGAAACTCCATTTTGATATTGAACAACTTATTCGCATCCTATCTCGCTAGTGTCATAAATACTTTTGGTTAGTGCGCTAATATAATTCTGTGAAAACTGTGAGATCTTGAAGGTGAAAGCTATTATAAGAAACTCTTCATCCAATTTTGATTTCTTTTATTCGTTTCAATACATACATATCGTTAGTACGTTTTTGAAAAGAACAATCCTAAAGACTATACAGTCTCGTTCCATCTCATATATATAGTATAGAATACGTATTTAGATGTACGTATATACATTCTTTTGCCACTTTTGCGATTTTAAAATTAATGTACAAATTTGTGATCTTAGTAGTTATTTTATACAACTAAGCAGTATCGAAATAAGAGTCTTTAAGAAGCTTCATCACTCAGGTACAATAAACTATTGCATTATCCAATGCCTATTCAATATGAGGCACTTACTTTGTATTTATAATTAAAGTAGTTTATTGCTTCACATTCGAGCTGTGTGATTCATTGGATTAAATATAAACACATTAGCTGAATATAATTTTATTTATAAAGTGTCGGTCTGAGGTAATACACCAATTTGTCGGTGGAGATTAGATGATCTATTCGAAATCATGAAAGTAATTTTATAATTTAAGTTTTAGAGAGTAATTCCTGTGACTTAGATGGCTCATACTTATTGCAATGGCGCCAAATTATAATGTGTGGGTTTTATTTCATGTAATAATATGAGAATATAAGGATAATTGAAAATAATATTGAATAAGCTAACTTATTGAACAAGGTCTAGATCGAACATTTAAACAAAACGCTGAACGTACAAAATTATTCGCAAATGTAGTATTGGTGGTGGTAAAAAAAAAAAACACCAATTTGAATCGTCAGCAATCTCAGTATTCTCATTTTAAAATGCATATTGCATCGACGAATAACGAATTATTTGAATTTAGAACGCAGAATCTAATTATACATCCAAAGTAGGATAAAAGTAGGATAAAAGAAAGAGGCATTCGATTTACCAAATTTGTTTTTATAATCTGTACTAATATTATAAAGAGGAAAGATTTGATTGTTTTTTTTTTTTTTGTTATGAATAAACTTAAATACTACTCAACCGATTTTAAAAACTATTTTATGGATACGAAGCTACATTATCAGTGATATATATTACGTTCGAAAAATCTGTTTATCCGTACGAAATTGGGCCGGTACGCTAGTTAGGTATATAAGTTGATTATGTCGCCAATCCTTAACCAATTTATGATAATTAATTTTGTCATCGACATACTTTACTCAGTAGATGCTGATACCTCGAAATCTATGCTCAGCAGTGGACACTTAGCGATTGATCTGATGTTGATAACATTTTACTACTGTGTTCATCTTATATTAACTATATGACGATAAAAGTTTGATATAAAGCAAAATCCACTTGAAAACACTCGAATGCAGACCTCTGTTGGATATATTGTGTCTAACACAATTCTACCTTTTAAATTCAATTATTTTCAATCTTATATGTCTTCGAAACTTTAAACATCACCAAAGCCTAAATGCGGTGCCAACCCACCTGCCAAGCGTGACAAGTACTGACAAAACCTCCCAAGCGGGAGGCCTATGTTCAGCAGTGGACAGTTAACAGCTGTTAGGATAATGAAGATGATCTCTTCGCAATATTTAGTCGTTCATCAGTTTGTTTTATCATGACTGAAACTGTTATATTTTCATATGAAACGTACCTGTGTACAATTATATTCATTCTTGGCTTCTTGTGTGTCAATAAAACTATGAAGTTTACGACATGATAAGTTAGTATTACGATTGTGACGTAGATACATAACCGTGTGCGTGTTCTAATAATTGCACTGCCATTACTATTGTGGAATGATTAAATCCAATAATTACATTTCATAGATAATAGTAGCTTAATATCTCGTGATTCGTTTAATAACGACCTTTAACAAAGACCGAACCACAATCGTCAGTCTATTGTATTCAATGAATAACTTGTAAACTTTTAACCACGCTTGTTTAAGATGATTGTTTTATCTCTATAATGCCTACGTTTTGTGTATTTTATATAATAATAGTTATACCTACATATATAGCTATCCTATATATGGTAGACCTCCTCCTATCATAGTTCCTTCTATCCTATCCGTGTAAATAAACATAAATAATAATTGCCTTGTTTAAGATTATTTTGTATATTGCGTATTTAAGATTATTTTGTATGGAGGCCTAGTCCCATAAATAAGGCGTATATGCCATGACAATACATGTCTTTCGCGTAGCTGAAGACTTCACTCGGTTTCTGATGACCAGAAAAGTCTGCCCCCCCCCCTCCTATAGAACTATAATTACAACACGAATCAAGAAATAAATTAATTATAAACGCAATCATAAATAATACCATTCATGTACCCGCGTACAATGTATCTGGTACCCTTTACTAAAGTAGCTAAGAAGACTAATAGTTCTTAGACGCCAAAAAAAATCCAACGTCCCCTTAAATACGCCTATAGACTGCGCTATTCGAGATTACTGACGTAAATAGTATATTTTCCTAAAAGAAGAAGGATTTCACTTAGTCTGAATGTATTTTATTTGTGACCTTAGATTATATATATAAAGTGTCTCCATATAAATGCCCCAGGTAAACTTTATTATCCGTGTGTGCGTGCGTGCTATGCGGGTTGCCATAGGTAAATTTATTATTCAGTATATGGGAGAAGTTATATATAAGTTAAAAAATAAAACGATACAAAAATCTTAGGAATACCCTTGAGAGAACAAGATAAATAGTGCATTATGACTCGTAATGATGCTTATCTTTACTGATTATTTTGAATTATATCTGAATATTTACCAGAGGGAGACTTTGTACAAAAGTCAATTGCTTGGGTACCTCTGTCCCATTCATGTTTCAACCGTGAAGCAGTTGTGTTTGCATGGCTGTGTTTCGGTTTGAAGGGTGGGATATGGCGTGAATTTACTGGGTACAGAGGAATAACACCTGAGTCTTCAGGAAGTGCAACGCATGTCCATGGTACTGCTCATGTCTATAGGCGACGGTTATCACTTTCCATCAGGTGGACCGTCAGCGTGTTTGCCATTCTATGTTGTATAAAAAAAATATAGACAAAATGAATTAGTAGTAATAAGTATTAGTAGTAACATTCATTCATTCATTCAGCAGTGAATTCATTTCAAAAATTTCAGCTGCCTAAATTTTAGTCCCTTTTTAACACTTGATGTTTTATCTATATAATTTAAGTTTGCGACTATGTTTTAAAATTTTTTTACAACTCTTTATTCCAATACTGACTTCATATATATTTTGAGACAAATAAAGAAGCCGTTTTTCTTTGTTAAACAGAATTAAAAACTGCCTATTACAAAGCAAAATCTAGACGTAAACACATGATTCCATGTTCTAAATTCAAATATTTGCGATGAAAGATATTTACAAAACATCTCGTTTATCGGTATGCATTGCATAGAGTAAGTAATCGCTACGTTGTTAAGAGTCGGTACTGCATTATATTGACCAAACTGGAAAATGAAATTATGCAACCACATTGAACAACACAAATTAAATGAAAATTCACAGTATTGTACCACTATAATTGTTTTTATTAAAAAAAATTATATCGATTGATGTCATCAAAAATCTAACTTTTTTGTGGAGTAAAATGTACTTGTCATGAAAGAAGGAAAAAGATTTATCTAAACAAATTGCGGTCACATAAATCCTTACTAGCAAAAGTAGGACATGGCTCATTGGCCGCCAATGTATCGCGTAACAGCCAAGAACTATACAAGAACAGTGATAACAATAAAATTAGAAAATATTGCAGTTTTAAAGTTAGTGGAAAACAGTAGGCAAGTATGTACTTACGCTCGTACTTTTCCAGTTATGTAGTATAAGGTGAGTTCAAAAAGGAAAATGCACTGAATATGACAGTACTTTTCATAGACTACGTTATAACTAAACTTTCTTGTTTTTTTTTTTTCTTAATGTATGAAAATGGATTGGTAATCTTGTTTGCGCTATCGCTATATACAGGTGGGGCACAAGTAAAAATGATAAGTGAGGATAAGTTAGCCCACTATGATGAATTCAACAAGAATTAACCACGATGGTTTCCAGGGAGAATTGCGTGGAGGTCAATTTGAAAGGGTATAATGCCAGCAATGGGGCTGTTAGATCTCATTATTAACAATCTTCCTCCCGAAGTCCTTTGCTGATCTCATACAAATTACCTTTTTTTGTATCTTATAAAGTGTGAATGAAATTTGGTTTGAATTTAACCTGTTTTAATGTATAAAAATTGAATAGTAATGTAATATAAATTGAACTCATTTTTTCCGCACTAAGCTTCTCATAAATTAAATAGCAACCCCAACTTCACATAGTGGGTATATTGCGACGATTTTACTTGGAATTAACGGTTAATTAATGTTTTCCAAAAGAGACTGCATGGAAGTCGACCTAATAAAGTACATTGCTATTAATATTGCTACTAATACTTATTACTAATAATCCCCTTCCCTCATTCAATATTATTAGATTATTATTATTAGACATTATTATTTTGCATAAGTCCATATCACTGATTATTTGAATAGAAATATTTTATTTTATTCCACTACCATTAGTATATGTGTGACTGCCCACTCTCGAACACTAGGCTTCGAGCATATCTAATAATTTGCCTAAAGATAATTTGTTTGGAGGTGAAACACATTTTTTTTTATTGGATGATAATGGAGTGGTAACCCCGCCTGCGCTAATGGGATACGCTGGCGGGGCACCAGTGAAGGGTGATTGATGAGGATGAAAACAGGCCAATTAGCCCATCATCATGAATTCATCAGGAATTAATCATGATAGTTTCCAGGGGGAACCGCGAGGAGGTCGACCTGGTTGGATATATTGTTAGCAATGGGATTCTTAGTCTCCATTACTAACAATCCCTTTTCTTCCCCCCCCGGTGAAACACATGTTGTAAAAGGTGTAAACAAAATGACAGTCGTAAATTAATGGCTAATACGAAAGATCGTAGAACTTCTGGTAGTAATAGTGGTGGTCAATATTCGAGAGTTGGCAGTCACACACATACTAATGATAATGGAATTAAACAAAATTATTTTAATCAAATAACCCGTTTAATTCTTAAAAACTAAAACCTTCCTACAAACCTATTTTAACTGTTTTCTCACTTCCTGTCAAATTAGAAATTTAGCATAAAAGAAAAAGACAAAAAAGACGCGCCATTGCATTAACAACTATGAAAAAGCAATTGATAGTTCCACAAAATTATTGTTTCATGGACCACCATAAAATAAATTAACAATAATTTTGTTTTAAATGTAATTATTAGAAATTTAGTTCATATTGGTCGTAAGCATAAAGATTTGGTTGTGACATCTAATTGAAAATTTAATTTTAGAGATTATTTAGAGAAATGATGCCTTAAAATCGATCCCCAATACCTGTGAAGTTATTTCCCTAATAAATAAATTTACTCAGGACGACCAGACCACATGTACATAGATATGACATAACAAGATAAACATATTTAGGTCGCCTTCAAGGTTACAAGGTAAAAAATATTGGTGATAATAATAAATATAGTAGGTGTAATATACGTATTACTTATTTTATAGTAACGATTAGGCCGAACCTATATTAAATGATAAATGTGTAAATATACATACATAGATTGTATTCATTAGTAATAAAACATATGTATCTCACTAATATAATAAAAAAAAAATAGAGGTGAAAGGGATTGTTAGTAATGGAGACTGAGAATCCCATTGCTAGCAATATACCCAACCAGGTCGACCTCGTTGCGGTTCCCCCTGGAAACTATCATGGTTAATTCCTGATGAATTCATCATGATGGGCTAACTGGCCTGTTTTCATTCTCATCGATCACCCTTCACTGGTGCTCCGCCAGCGTATACCGTTAGCGCAGACGGGGTCACCATTCCATTTTCACCCATCAAAAAAAAAAGTATAATAAAATTTGTAACTGTGTGATGTCTCTACATAGAAGATATTTAACAAAAATTGATGTAAGACGGCTTAATGAAGGCAATAGGAGTCACAATATTTATTTTTAAAAAAAGTGTCCGTCTGTCTGTTTGTTTTAATATCACGTAAAAACTAATGTATCAAGAGCAATAGAAGTCACATTTATTTTTAAAAATTTTGTCCATCAGTATGTTTCTCTTAGTGTCACGTAAATATTACTGTACAAAATTAAATGCGGTTTTGCAAGGTCCAAGGGTCCAACTTAAAAACTGGTATACGTCTTATTTTGTTACGCCATCCAGAAGTGGCCTATTTCATCGATTTTCCTATTGCGGAAATACAAATTAACAGGCAAAATGGTAGCATAAAATAAATAAATACATTTATATATTATACAAAGCGCCATCTACTTCCAAAATAAGCAAATGTGTACATACCGTGGATATTAGACAAGTAATAGACTTCATTCATAGAAAACACTACACCAACACAATCAGATATACTCTTGAATAAAGAAGTAATATTAAAATTGTAATATTAAAATTGTATTGTTCGTAATGTCACGTATGGGCACCACAGAATATCAGCGCTGTAGCAATTAAATTGCTGCAGCACATGCTGAGTGGTGACCATGTTGGCAATAATAAATGTAAAGTTTTTTTTTTTTAATTCATAATGTATGTAACTTTTTGTTGTTGTCAATAAATGTTTTCTTTCTTTCTTTCTTTCAAAATTCTTCATTTTTTAAGCACTTTATGCCTACCGGATAGGAAGGATAAGCAAGTTGAAGTGGCAATGGGCTGGTCACATAGCTCGAAGAATCGACAACCGATGGGAAAGAAAGGTTCTTTAGAGGCAACCCCATACGGGCAAGCGCATTGTGGGACGACTCCCAACTTGATGGAGTGACGACCTTGAAATCCATTACAGGAGGTCATTGAATGCAGGTGGCTCAGGACTGTTCTTTATGACAGTCTGTGGGGGAGGCTTATGTCCAGCAGTGGATGGATAATGGCTGAAATAATGATGATGATGATATGCCTACTGGATAATGAACTTACTATGTTTATTGTTTCCGATAATTATTTCGACGTACCCATGGTCCAGATATAATATATATATATATATACAAATGTTTTTGTATAGTACGTGTATTGAACCTGTGATCATTGGAAGATGAAGTGGTGTGTTAAGCCATTACACCACCAAGGTCGTCGTATGTTTTTATGTTGTCAATATAACACAATATGTGCAACTACGGCCTCAGTTTCATTATCACCATTTTACGTCAGATCGCATGTTGATAACACGCAAAGCCGAGGAGAATTCCTTAGTTTTTTTAGTTTCAGTGGTGTCTTACTAAGACAGTACAGTTTTTGTCGTGAGATGTGATATAACGAAATATTGTGACCACTATGTACAAGTATAATAAAATTCGAAAAGGTATGTGCATGTATAATATACAATTTATATAATTATTTTCTGTGTTGAAAATTTAATTTTTTTTTCTACATTTTTCTGAATATATTTCGATGTATGAATGTTTGTTTCAGACGACTGAATGGATTTGAATGGAATTTGGTACAGATAATATAGACTTATGAATGTAACATTATGAACTTTTGCATACAAATATATATTTATTATTTATATTTTAATTTCATATTTATAATACAAGGTTTAATTTTAAAACGTATATAAATAAACTATCACTTTGTTTTGGTTTGAAATATCTTTCTAACTTTTTTAATATTCCTCAATAGTCTACCTATTTATATATATAAAAATTAATGCCACTTTTCGTTGTAATTTTATAACTCAAGAACGGGCTCACCTATCCAAACCAAATGTTTAGACTTTGTTCGGACTATTTAGTAGATGGTTTATGTGAAGTTTGCACAAAATGGGTCGAGCGGTTCTTCATTTATCACATTTTTTGTAACAAATGAATTCAATAAATGCGGATCATTTTGTTAATGGGGATTTTTGTGTCAAATTCAATTTGTGCTATCAAATTGAAACTTTTTACAGTGTTGACAGTACAAGCATGTTGTTATGTCATTCATGCGGTCATTTCATTTTGGACGTGCTTCGATTAAAGCAAAGTGTCAGCGATAATTATTGCTTCGTGTTTATATTTTTAAACATATTGTAGAGTGCATTTATACAAACGGTGAGTCTTGAATTGTTCAAATGTATACTCTGTATATGTGTGCGTGTACTTTTCTCAGTTTTTTAGCGGTATTTGTTTGAATAAATGGATTTGATGTCAAAAAAAACTTTTTTTTTTTCATTATTTCACTTTATACGTAGCGTAACAAGTACCGGGCCGCTAGTTTATTTATATAAGATAATAATGAATTTACACCCTTAAAATACTTTTACACACATATGCTTTTGCTAACGTCTATCTTTCTTATTGTTTAATGCAGATATAGATTAGTGAGTCCTGTTAGATAAATAACTATGTAGCTACTTGTATTTGCCGCGGTTTTGTTTTTGGAACTCGTGCTTTTCTTTCTCATGGAAATTTTGGAAAATTATTTCTTAGACAGGGATTACTGTTGTTGGCATAATTGTTTTGTTTTTTACTATATATTGCAATTTTATTATTATATATTAGTAAGAATGTTATTTCGTTGTGGATGCCAATAGGTTTTGTACATATATATTATCTTTATATGTTTTGTCTGCTCAAATTTCTGAATATTTTCCAGTTCCGTAGGACTACTGAGATAGAGTTTTTTAATGTTTAACTACGTTAAAGATAATATAAAAAAAAACTCCTGTGAAAAATTTCATGCTTAGAACTAGCAGTTTCTTTAAAGTGTTTATCATTTAGCCAGCTTCTACTTTTCTCTTTCTTTACTCTATATCTACATATATTATAATGAGAACAAATTTTGTTTTTTTGTTTATAACGGATAAACTTAAAAACTACTCAACCGATTTTAAAGATTCTTTTATCTATAGAAAGCTATATAAAGCTCATATAAGCTTCTTTTAAATACTTCCTATATACAGACTCCGTTTAGTCGCAATTTTATGATACAATGTATATAGATAATATCTATACAGAGTAATCATCCACTTAAACCGAAACCGGCGCCTGCGCAGTTCATTGCCTATATTTATTTCCAAATATGGACATGACAAGATCGTTTATATTGATCGACGGCTGCCGAGCTCGCCCTACATACAACTTGATCGATAAATGTAAATATATCAAATGATAAAATAGATTATATGCTTATAAAAATTAATTAGCTCTTAACGAACATTTTAAAAAAGAAAAATCGTTAGTGGTTCCATTATCATCATCAATACCATCATCACCATCATCATATCAGCCGTTAACTGTCCAATGCTGAACATACACCTCCCCCATGATGGGGGATTTACTAGTAGATATGAGTATCATGCTTAGCAGGCGGGTTGGTAACCGCTGTCAGGCTTTGGTAATATTTGGCAGCTGCCCATCCTTCAATCGTTAAGTTCTTTTAGTTGCCTCTTACGCCCACAGGGAAAGATGTGTTGTTGATCCACTGTGTTGGAGTATAATGCTGGCTATTACAGATAACATATTTTTCATATTAAGAAAGTTTGCTTATCATGTTTATACGAGTATATCATGTCTGTCGAAACTGTCATCGTTAATTCCCAGTAAATTCGTCACGATGGGCTGGCTACTACCCTGCCAGCATTTTTTTTTATACAACTTAGAATGGCAAACAAGCTAACGGTCCACCTGATAGGAAGTGGTAACCGTCGCCTATAAACATGAGCAGTACCATGGACATAACAGAGTATACTGTTTCGCCCATGATACCCCCCATACGTTGCCATTCCTGAGGACTCAGGTGTTATTCCTCTGTACCTAGTAAATTCACGTCATATCTCACCCTTCAAACCGAAACACAGCCATGCAAACACTGCTTCACGGTTAAACACGAATGGGACCGAGGTACCCAAGCAATCGACTTTTGTACAAAGTCTCATATAGCATATACTGCTATTATTTTTAATGAACGATAATGGGATGGTAACCCCGCCTGCGCTAGCAGTATACACTGGCGGGGCACTAGTGAGGGATGGAATAGGTGAGGATAAAAAAGACAGATCAGTTAGCCCATTGTGATGAATATACTTGGAATTCAGCACGATGGTTTCCACGGGGACCATAGGAATATCGACCTGGTTGGATATATTGCTATCCACAGGACCTTTAGTCCCATTACTAATCCCTTCCTCCCCAGCATATACAGGTAGCGCAGGCAAGATTATCAATTAATTTTCATCTGATAAAAAAAAACTGTTTGAGAATATTATATTTTATTTTAAACTTGGGTGAGCGTATCATTCAATATGTTTACAAAGTCAAAAGATATTTTCTTTGTTATTTTGACAGAAAAAGTAATTTAAATGATTACAATTATTGTAATATTATACACTGTATATAAACAGTAGGTAGATATATGGCTAATATAGAAGGCTAGATAGGTACTATACTGGTATCTATATGTGCATAAATTGTCAAGTTTCGCAATTGATGGTGAAAGGCTAACTTTATAATACGAGAAAATAACTTAGTTAGCAGCAGTTAAGTTAAATAGAGTCCTGTGACCCTTTAGGGTTGTTACAGTGTACTTTTGAATAAATAACTAATTGGAAACATATTTATGTAATTATGTTTTTTTTTATTATTCATATTTACTAGTAACTGCATGTTTTCCTAATAAAATAAAATAAAATAAATTAACTTAGGTCCAGTCCAATCGAAATAGACTACAAGTGTACTATCATTATTGTTTCATCATCGACACTATATAATTATGAAGAGATTAAGTACAATCTTTTATATAGAAATCAATTAAAATCTTAAAAAAAAATATTTTAAAAAAGAGCGCAAAGAAGCCGATTCTGATATGCCATTTCTCTAAATTTGTGTCTTAACCATTAGATTTAAGAATATTATAATAGAATTATTAAAATAAAATATTAATTTTAACTTAATAATTTTACGAAATTACTATTTTATGGATGCACTAGACGGAGTGACGACCTCAAATACATTGCAGGGAGTCAGTGGATGCCGGTGGCTCAGGACTGTTCCTTATGGCATTCTATGGAGAGGCCATATCCAGCAGTGGACGGAAAAAGGCTGAAATGATGATGATGATGACTATTTTATGTAGCATCTAGATTATGAACATAAATTAAAAATGTAATAATTATCATTTCAATCTATTAGAAAATTAATATATGTTGATCCTTAAAATAAAGATTTCATTGTCACATGTGTCAAATTGACTCCATTCTCAAATTTCCTGAATTGTTTTTGCTATATACAAGTAGTTAAATAATATTTTTATTTATTATGTAATATTTTCAAAATCTCAACCAATTAATATTTTTTTTATTTTTTGCAGTCGATAAAATTTACTCTCATTTTAATCTTGTATTTAAGTAATCAATCAATCAATAAATCGTTTTCCCAAGAAACTACAACATGGAGTTCTTTGAAAAGAGATGAAGAGGGTCGGCAAAGCGCATTTAATGACCTTGGTATTGCAGACGTTTATATGCTGCGGTAACAGCTTATCGTCAGGTGGGCCGTATGCTTATTTGCCATCACAGTGGTATAAAAAAAAATTGTTACAATAACATGTTCATAAAATATTACAATGTAGATAGGTGTGACAGACTCGTCGTCGCTGAACCAAAACTACTGCAGTCATTCTCGTATACCATATATAAATTTTTCTCGAATCTTTCGGACTTCGGACTTCGGACTTTTAGAAGACAGATAAAATATAATTTTCGAAAATTATATATTGTATTCAGTTTGTCTATTTTCTAGAGGAATCATAAAAAGATGTATTCAGGCTTTTGATAAATTATAATCTCGGGTTCGTTGGTTGTGGGAACCCTAAAACCGCAGTTAATTGTGAGTTACTTGCGTGAATAAATGTCTGAATTAACTCGTTTTAAACTAACCATTATTTTATACTATTCTGACTCAGAATAATAGCACTGAGAGCAGGCAACCCAGGTGTATTACGAAGCGAAAATGTACTACTTACTAAATTTTCGCTCATTATTGATTTAAACCAAGTTTCATTAAAAAGTTTAATACTTACAGAATTCAGCAGCGGGATCTTAAGCTACTTCTTTTATGAATAAAATACATTTGAGATTGGCGTTACTTATTGAACCAAATGGGTTCTTGAAGTTCTTATGAATATTATTTCGTTCGCTTCTTTCTATGACGCACAATATTGCGTCTCTGTTTATTAGAATGTCGCGAAAATGTTAATGGGAAAATTGGCCAAGTTCTTGTTCATCGTGTACTTATATAAATACTAGCTTTTACCTTCAACTTTGCATAACTGGGGTATGTTTACTGACGAAGAAAAAAAAATATATGTTTTTCTCTATTCCATTATTGCGATGAGAGGTAACAAACAAACTGTCTTTCACATTTATATTATTAGTAAGGATATCTAATGATTTTACATTTATAGAACCCATCAAGATTCTGAAGATACTCATAGTTAAATTTATTTACATGAATGTTCATATATTTAAGTAAATCAAGCTCACATTTCTAAACAAGCAATTCTCCAAGTAATTAAGAATTTATAGGAGTTGGTTATTCGTTGTATTCTAAAATAAATATATACTTTGCTGTTTCCTTTTTCTGCCTGTATAGACCAACCAATTGTCATGTTTTTATGTACTTTTTCATTTACTTCCTCTATATTGCAGCTTAGTATTTGAGATGGAGAAGGACATAGCTTAATTTTATTTCGTACAATCAATCCCTGTCACGTGGACAAAGTCACTGGTAAGAATCAGTACATTATAATTGCACCTCATACTTCTTCTTTCATTCATAAACATCGATTGGTATCGACCAATCCAATTTAATAAAAAGAAGTATTGAATGGTATAAATCATTTCGTAAGCGTCCATGGCTCGTGTGTAGATAATAGGCTAATGATTAATCATGCACACCTGGCCACACTGGTTGAGCTGGCCTTATTTATGGCAGGGTTGCCACTTCTCAAGTAAATTTAATAAAATTGTGACATTTATCGGTTAATACATCGTTCGTGATTTATCGAGTTTAATTCTAGTAAGGATTATTTAAAATGCTTCTACTTGCTTACACTATTTTTATTATATAATATTTTTGTTATTTACAAATGCGATTTAAAGATATAGATAGAAAATACTTCTTAAAATTTATTCTTTTAAAAATACTCGAAACAGTTTAAATTTTTTTTTTTTTTACAACACATGGGGCAAACGAGCATGCGGCTCACCTGATGGTAAGTGACTACCGCCGCCCATGATCACCCACAACACCAGCGGCATTGCAGGTGTAGATATACTCGACAATCTTATTGGTAACATGACATTATTATCATATTTAGATAATTTCTAATGAAGATATCCTTTTTTCACTAAATTTTGTTCATATATATCTGAATACTTAATAGGATTGATGGATGGACGTTTCTTACTCTCTCACGCAAAAACTACTGAACGGATTTGAATAAAATTTGGTACACGGATAGGTTATATCCTAACCTAGCACATAGAATAATACATATTGATTCACGAGGGCTATACTGTGGGATAAAGCTAATATTACATACAAGTCTAAATGTTTGTTATACAATTACACTATTATCTTAAGCTTAATTTCGGACGCAGACAGATCATAACCTGTATCTATGTAGTATTATCACATAGTATAGATATTATTTATTTTAATTGCAGCAAACAGAGAAATAAAAATATGTTTCAATAGAACCGAATGAAAATGTAAATAAGCGCATAACTGACTTGACCATATAACAGTCTGCTTGTATACAAATAAAAAATGTATTAATTAATTGAAACCTGCGATATGTTAATAATTTCATTTAAAAGGTATTTCTGGGATAATTTCAATAAAATTTGGTTATATTTTCATTAAATTCCATTTAAACCAACTATAGTATAAATATATACAGTCAGATAACAATTTACAATGCAGATAGAATAAATATTAAAGATAAACCATCAATATAACCTTTGCATACTCCGCGTTTAAAACGTGAGTGGGTAGTTATATATTACCACTCCCCTGGTGGTCGTTGAGCGCGGTTTTCTAAGAACTACGTGCTTCAGAAGCTGATTTAGCAATTATTGTAATAGATACTTTCTACTATCGAATTGCATATTTGCAATACCAAAACTTGATACCGAAAATAAATTTAATAACAATCTGCTGATTTTTATTTATATTATATTGGTGGCCAGACAATGCAAACATAATACCAACGTGCCGTATTCTTGATTACATACCATTTTGTTTGTGAGGGTTGATATAAATATAAGAAGAGAATCAGTAGACAGTACCAGTATATTGGGAAGTGAAGACAAAGAAAATATACCAAAAAATAGGAATAGCTTTATAATTTGCGATCAAATAAATAAATATACTGTGATAATTTAATAACTATATCAAGGTATATATTTATGCATAAACAAAGTATAAATAACATCATATCTACGTTTTGACAACCCTATTGCGTTTACCCACTTGCATCTCGTAAATAAATAACAATAGATACCTAGTCTTAGGTTAGGTGTGACCGCTACAACGTTGATCTTAGAATTAAAGTCTTTATAATCTGCACCTGTGATTCCAATTATATTTAATTTATTAGATCTTATAAAAAAGACTAATAGAAATGCATCGTTCGTTTTATAACTCGTAAGAATTGTTGGTAAGATACCAACGTAAGTAAACAATTATAATTATATTATGGTTATTATTTATCTAAGGTTAATAGTAATAAAATAATAAAAAAATCTGTAAATAAGCATTAACTTGTAATAACTTCACTGTTAATTAATACACCATGTCAACAATAGGATGTTTTTAATTAAATAAAAAACAAATAGATTTGTTTTCATAAAATAAACATCGTCTTCAATCGTCGTAAAACCAGTAATTTTGATTTAAAAATTAAACAATTGAATCCAATTTTGATAAAATATCATCAGAATTATTCTGAAATTATATTCTTTCAGATAAAAAAAGAATGTTTCAAATCAGTTTATAAATTACGGAGTTATAAGGTAACAAACATGAAAAAAAACAATCAAATTGAGAATCTTCTTCTTTTTTTGAAAACTGCTAAAAATGTATAATAAAACATAAAATTAAAATAAAAACAAAGAATAAAGATTTTTATTGAATAATCCCTAAGGTAGCTATTTTCTTTTTATTTAATTAGCATGCATAAATACATTAAAAAAAACTGGATTTTTTAGTACCACTTAAACCTCTTGGGCTTGTGTGTGATACTTTACATTTCGTTCCCAAATGTCAATATTTACATTAATATTCTGCTGATTTTGCATAGTAATGAACAGTAAATAAACTTTCAGTTTAAACTTTATGTTTTCAACATTAATATTATTTTTTATTATTTATAAGAGTATATCAAAGTACGAAAGCTGGACCCTACTAGTTTCACGATCATAATTCAGGAAAATATACTTCTACGACCGTATGTGATAGGACAAAAACGAGACAATAATAATGTATCATTTATTTACTTAAAATAAAAACATTGCTTTTAGGGAAAAGACCAACATAACGCATTTAATCGTCTCACGTATACCACTCATTTTATACAGATATTTCTAAATTGAAACCATCTCTTATGGCGAGCATTTTGAATAACACGCACTTTTTTTTATACAATTTAGAAAGGCAAATAAGCTGACGGCGCACCTGATGGAAAGTGGTGACCATCCTGGATATTTTTTTTTATGGTTGAAAATGGTATGGTAACCCCGCCTGCGCTAACCAGATATGCTGGCGAAGCACCAGTGAAGGGTGATCGATGAGAATGAAAACAGGCCAGTTAGTCCAACATGATAATTTCATCAGGAATTAATCATGATAGTTTCCAGGGGGAACCACGAGGAGGTCGACCTGGTTGGGTATATTGCTAGCAATGGGATTTTTATCCATTACTAACAATCCCTTTGTCCACCATCCTGGATATTACTGAGACATGAACAGTATCGTGAATATAACAGAATATACCGAGTCGCTCATAATACCCTTCATGCGTTGCCATTTCTGAGGACTAACATACGAGGTCTGTCCGGAAAGTTCGTATAAAAGTGTTCTGGAATGCGAGAAAGAGGAGTGGGGAGGCCAGGTAAGCGCAGGACCCCTTCCTTATGTCCCTAACAATGCTTCAGTTCTGGTCTGACCGCCGTGCGGTGCGAACTGGCTTGTCACGCCATCTGTGAAGTTACCTCTTAACGAAACCCCGTCGGCATGGAGCCCGCTTCCGTTGAAGAGCAGCGCGTCGTAATCAAGTTTCTCTCGAAACTCGGCAAGAATGGCCGTGAAATTTTTGCCGATCTCAGAACAGTTTATGGGGATGATGCTGTGAAGGAACCAACCGTCCACAAGTGGCTAAAAAGATTCAGAGAGGGCCGAGAAAGCGTTCAAGATGACCCACGTTCAGGACGTCCTTCCACTTCACATTCCGACGAAAACGTGGAAAGAATTCGAACTTGTGTTAATGGGGACCGTCGTTTAACGGTCAGACAGGTGGCTGAAGAGCTTAATTTGGGCAAAACCGTGGTCCACGAAATTCTGAGAAACGAACTTCAAATGAAAAAAATTTGCGCCAAGATCGTTCCGTGAGTTTTTGAGTAAAAATTCCATTACGGTGACCGAACACCCCCCCTATTCGCCGGATTTGGCCCCGTGTGACTTCTTCTTGTTCCCAAAAACCAAATTGGTACTTCGGGGGCGGCATTTGGGGGACATAAATGAGATAAAAAAAGCTACGACGGGGCAGCTGAGAAACCTACAACCAGAGGACTTTCAAGGAGCCTTCTCACAGTGGAAACGGCGTTGGCACAAGTGCATTATGTCACAGGGGGAGTACTTTGAAGGGGATAAAATTGATTTACCTGAATAATTGTAAAATAAAATTTTTAAAAAACTTTTATACGTACTTTCCGGACAAACCTCGTATTATACCTCTGTATTCTGCTACACTCCGTAGTTCAATGCCATATCCAACTCTTTTAACCGAAACATAGCCATGCAAATACAACACTTTACTGTAAAAACACAAATCAGATAAAGGTACCCGAACAAACGACTTTTGTAAAAAGTCTACCTTTGATAAATAAAATATAAATATTTAGCAATTTGTCTATCGCAAAAAGTTAAGATTAGTTCATTTAAAATCCGCTGATGGTTAATTTAATTTCCAATTGTAGAGGTACTGTACTATTTGAAAAATACTAGAAAAATTGGAAGTTCTTGATAATTTATTAATCAATGAATAATTTAAATTTGAATTTGTTATTATATTATTTTGAAATAATAATGGTATTATTATTTATTTTTTCATACCACTGAGGTGGCAAACAAGCATACGGCCCACTTGATGGTAAGTGGTGGTTACTGTAGCCTATGAACACCTGCAATACCAGAGTCATTACGCGTGCGTTGCCGCGTAATGACTCTGGTATTGTCTTGGCATGGAGCTCATTCCATAACCTGAGTGCTCGTGGGAGAAAACATCTCTGACACCGTGCTATACGCGACTATTGAGGCTGTAGGACATGAGGATGAACTCCCTGTCGATGGCGAGCCGTACGATGGTAGAAAGTGGCTTATGCATTATGTTCGCTCGAGCGTTTATTGACATTATTAATCTCACAATATCGAGGTTTCCAGCTTCTTATCTAATAGCTTCCTGACAATATTTATATATACATAATATCAATATCCGGCGATATCAAGTGTTATCCCTTCGACTTGATATTACATATTAAAGTTTTGTGTATAGATAGTTTGATTAATTTAAAACAAATTACTTCACGGAAATAATTATAATAATAATCGCATAAAATACACTCCAATAGGTGGTATATTGATGTCAGAATTCCGATAATATCGGATTATTGAAGTTTCTTCCCATCTACGTCTTATTATATCTGGTATTTTGCTTGATTCGCAATTCAAATTATCATAAAAAAATATTTTTTGCTTAAAGTAAAGTGGCATTTAGCTCGAAGAACCGACAATCTATGGGGAAGAAAGGTTTTTAAGTGACGAACCCGTGTACATGTGTTTCTATCCGCATTGTAGGACGACCCCCCTCCCTCCTCCCTAGATGGAGTGACGACCACAATTGTATTGCAGAAAGTCAGTCGATTAAGGTGACACAGGACCGTTCCTTATGGCAGCCTATAAGAGAGGCCTATGTCCAGCAGTGGACAGATAATGGCTGATATATAATATAATAAATAATAATGATGACGATGATGCCATGACGGGCCAACTAATTTGACTTCATTCTTAACTACCATCACTAACTGTACCCCATCAGTGTATATCATTTTATCCGATCCATCCAAAAAGCGATATTTCGACGCTTGTTTTGATTGAAGATTGTAGATATAATGAAATGTTTACCTACACGTGATAGTACGGTTTCGTGATACAAGCATTAAGCCACTCGTCGATCCAGCCATTGTATCTCGGCTACACTATGCGATAACTGTCAACCTTGTGCTAATTTCACTTATTATTATTATCTACCACGTTATCTATTACGTCTGTACGCAATTTGCATTGTATTTTTTTAAAAGAGTATTGTAATGTTATATTTTATATTATTTATATTTAACTTTTACTTAATGTACTTTTACGTGTTAATTAATGTACACAGCAAAGGGGCGTATGACGCACGTAACACCTAAAGGCGTCCATCAAACCATATGGAACAAACAAAAATGTTTTTAGCGGTACTTATCTTACCTTTATCTTTTATCTTACCTTATTATCTATCTATATTTATTTATTTATATATATAATAATAATAACATATATAAATAAATAAATTGACAACAATAATATTATAAACTGTATAAAGGAATATTTTTAAGTGTATATTATGTTATCAAATATTGGGGTCGTGTGTACATTTTAAGGCTAAAATTTAAAGTAGAAACGTATTCTTACTAAAAGTAAGATCTAGATTCAGAACTAGCCTTTATATGTATACAAAAAATGAGATGATAATGATTACATATGTTTGTATGTAATAGTCAGTGCTTATATATATTGATAAATTGCTCTAGCTACGACCTTAATGCTATAATTCAAAGAGCGTAATATTATTAATATAGGGTCCACTGGACCCTATATTTACAATATACTCTGTCCGATCAAAGTCTACACGATCTTCTATGAAAACTATTGTAGTTAATTTCTTATGATTTCACCACGATGAGCCAATTCATTTGATTTCATTCTCATATATCATCCCACACTAACCTGCCAGCATAAAATACCAAAGGAGGCAGGGTTACCAGTTCATCTTCATGTCTCAAAATAGGTCTATTTGATAATGTAATGTATCCCTTACACAGAACATACTTCATCTTTAGAAGTTTTCTCCCGTCAAGGAAACTAATTTATGTATTTTTCTCCAATACGCACTATCCAAGACCAGAATCCTTGACGTTTTTATAAAGTGATGGGTATGTACAAATTCGCGTGATTATATAATCTAATCGATAATCCGAATGTCAAAATAATCATACCTCTATTTATTTTACATATTATTCGTAATTTTGTCCGAACATATGTATGTATGTATATAAAATAATTAATCAAAACAGGAAACTACATTAATCCTATTGTATGTAATTCCTTTGAATAATTTATAATCTACATACAATATTCTTTTATACATACATTATAAATTAATCTTTTTTTTATAAATACATATTATACATAGATTATAATTAGTGTAACGAAATATAACCAACTGACTCGATTGATACTGTTAAACTCCTATCCACCTACTGGATTCATTTTTCTTATCTAAACGAAATTATTCTATTAAGTAAAGGGTATAGGTACATTTACAAAAATTTACGAGGGATGATAAGTAAGGATGAAGTAAGGCCAGTTTTTTTTTTTTTTGATGGGTGAAAATGGTATGGTAGCCCCGCCTGCGCTAACGGGATACGCTGGCGGAGCACCAGTGAAGGGTGATGATGAGAATGAAAACAGGCCAGTTAGCCCATCATGATAAATTCACCAGGAATTAACCATGATAGTTTCCAGAGGGAACCGCGAGGAGGTCGACCTGGTTGGGTATATTGCTAGCAATGTGATTCTCAGTCTCCATTACTAACAATCCCTTTCCCCCCTAGTAAGGCCAGTTTGTCATTAGTGAAAAATCCATCACGCACTGTCTATTTACGTATTGTTCGTTAGTTAAAACATCATAATTATGAACAGTAGACTAAACATTTTACTTCTCATCAAAACAAGTTCGTTTTGTTGAATGTTTTGGAATCTTGACACAAAAAGAACTAACAACCAATTATAACTCAACTAGATATATAAGGTACTATTTCGAATTCAAAGCTAAATCATCTTTTTTTGTACTTGTTTACTAGCTCTTTTAATTTATTATTTTGTCTACGGCTCCGAAGATATTTCTTTGTCCAATGAAACTGAAATAAATATCGTTATCCTAGTTAAATAAAATTATAAAGGTTGTCGATAGTAATGCTTAATAATCGATTAAAATTAATCGATAGTATTCATTCCAGATAATTGAAATACCGATTTTCGTATTAATAATATTGATTCTACAATAATATTGATTTAAAAATTTACTACAATCTAATAATTATTTATCGATCACAGAATGCACAATTATCGATAGACTCCATTGAATCCATAACGAGTTCAAAATAGTTGTATTAATCAAAGTACATATATAATCAATAGTAAGTGATATATGATCGATGAGAAATATAGGAATAATAATTTGTTACCGATTATATTTGTAAGTCGATAGTATCTTAGTTATTTTGTAATCGATTAATTATATATTTATATATATATATATATATATATATATATATATATATATATTAAAAGTAATGTTTATGTATTATATGTGCATTTCTTATGTATTTTGTTTGCCTTAATGTGTTACTATATTTGTCACATATTTTTCACATCTGCCCTTCATACGCTTTTTGTTTTTACCTAATGGTAAACTAGTAGAGAATGCCATATAGCATTAAGCTCGCCATTTGTACAAAGTTTTATTGTACAATAAAGAATAAATAAATAAATATAAATTTGATTCAATAAAGTTGAATGTTTCACTTCACACCTATTAGCATAAATAAACTAGTGAGGTGGGCATACAAATAGTAAATTATTTATCTCTGACAGTTAGTACCGTTGTTGGTCTTAGTACGGGACTATAAACAAGAAATAAATTCAAAGACAGGGAACGTGGAATTATCCGGAGTCGCCGTCACAAAGTTAGAAGCGACTAATTAGAGGTAATTTCCGTGGCAGTTTAATTGAACCTCTTGCGATTGTGACGTCAGAGAAGTAGCGTGCAAACGTCCAGCATACTGAGTAGTGCAATTTGTTATCGAGTTCAGAAATTATCCGTGATAAAGGCGAGAAAGTGAACAGTATTAAAACATTTACTATGCTAGTCGTATCGTATCCAAAAAAAAGTAAGTTTGTCAAATTTTTTGTGTTTGAAAATTGGCAGAATATTGTACAACTTGCCTATTTTTTTTTTATGCAACTTAGAATGACAAATAAGCCTACCTGCTGGAAAGTGATAACCGTCGCCTATAGACGTAAACAGTACCATGGATATAACAAAGTATACTGTTTCGCCCATGATACCCTCCATGCATTGTCATTCCTGAGGACTCAGGTGTTACGCCTTAGTACACTGTAAATTCAATTAAATGTAATGTTAATGGTTTATAAGAGATGGGAACGCGATCATTTAGGTAAATTATAATAATTTACCTGAGTTATCTCAACATTCCGATTTTTAGAGTTTATTTATTACACCATAACTTCTAAATCCCTAAACAGATTTGGGTGCAAGACCTTTCCTACGCTGGATTATCCGTTAATATTTTTTTCTCTAGCTGCATTGGATTGGCTGGAAGATATATATATAGATTTAAATCCATTATAAAATTACTTCATATTATTCCTTACATTAAAGACTTTGCTATAATATCAAATTAATATTTAAATTTATGTATGTTTATATTATTAGTATTCTATTTACTTTGTACTTACGCTAAGTTATTTTTTCTCTTATACCTTTCCTTGTTTTCTTTAGTTCATATTAGTCCTTACATTAATGACTTCGCTGTGATATTAAATTCAAAATTTTATTTTAAAGATAGGTTTAAAGAAATATAAATAGATAGCGCCTCAGAAGTGACCCCAGAGACTGAACCGTTAAGAGAATGAAAATCGACCCCAAGAAAGTAAATGTGGTCTCAGTTATCCTTGGTGTTCCAATATTGACCGAAACTCATTAACTCGTTACCCACACTATCTAAACTTACCCTCAATGACGTAATAAAATCTGTTTCACTGGCCTAATTAAGACAGTTTATATCTTACACTAGCAACGTCTAAAGAAGCAGTTAGAATAAGTGCTAAATTAAAAAAAAATGAAAAATGTTTAATAATTACTGTTTATAAAGGTAAATTTAAATGTTATAGAAAAAATAAAATGATATTTGTAACTAACACAGTTTATAAGAAATCATCAAAAAATCCTCCAAAAATTAACTTAGTTACGAGGTTCAGTTTTTAACCATAAATTATGCCTCAAAATATGAAATTCTCAACTGTAATATCAATAATAATATCTATAAGCTTTATTATATATAAGAAACATAATAAATATACATAGATTAATTTTCAAGCAAATTAATACATACAACGTAAAATTACCTTAATATTCTATCTACGGAACACTCGGCTTGTAAGTTCAGCTCGCACCTGATCATTTCTTTTAATCCTTACTAATATTATAAATCTAAAAGTGTGTTTGTTTGTCTGTTACTTTATAACATCTTAACGGTTTAACCAATCACTATGAAATTTGATATACACTTCCTACAAGGTTATAGAAGGATTTAAGCTAATTTTTATTGCTGTCAGTTAATGGTTTTTTTTATACAACTTAAAATGGCAAACAAGCTGACGGCCCACCTGATGGAAAATGGTAACCGTCGCCTATAGACATGAGCAGTACCATGGACATAACAGAGTATACTGTTTCGCCCATGATACCCCCCAAGTGTTGTCATTCCTGAGGTCTCAGGTGTTATTCTTCTGTACCCTGTAAATTCACGCCATATCCCACCCTTCAAACCGAAACACAGCCATGCAAACACAACTGCTTCACGGTAGAAACACGAATGGGACAGAGGTACCCAAGCAATTGACTTTTGTACAAAGTCTCCCTCTGGTAAAATGTATCCTAATCATACGAAGTCGTGGGTAAAAGCTAGTGATAGATAATCCCGACGTTTCTATACTTATTGTTTACTAACTTTTACCCGTTACTTCATCCGTATGACCGGTATATGTTTACTGACCGGAATATGTAACCTATATCCTACTCCATCCCATATAGTAAGTGTTTACCAAATTTAATAAAGATTGGTTAAGCTATTAAGGTATTGTAAGAGAACAAACAAACAAATTCACCTTTACATTTATAATATTAGTAAGAGTTATGGTAAATTTCTTTATGTATGTGTTAAGGATTATAGGGGATATGTCCTACTTAATATTTCGGCGCCAAAATAGGTATCAATATCTCCTTACTAGGATAGACACAGTTTAAGGACACAGAAATCATCCTAATTTTTAATTTATTTAAAATACAATAAAATTTAAAATACAATAACTTCTGATAAATGCTTAACATATTGGAGTAATAATTATTCCTTTATATTACATTAATTAAGACAGTGTTCCATTAAAAATCAGTTATTTTTTTATTTAAAAATTAAACTACTCGACCGATTTTGATATTACTTCGTAAAGACCAATCTGAAGACATATTGTTTCAGATGAAAAAGGAATTTTACAAATCAGTTTTTAAATGGCGGAGTTATGAAGTAATATAAATAAAAAAATACGACCAAATTGTGAACCTCCTTCTTTTTTGAAGTCAGTTGAAAAGGAGACGTTTAGTAAATTAGAATCAGTTGTAATCTGATTTGGGAGTAATTCTTTTTATATCTGTTAGGATATACTTACAAACAGATTAATCCTATAGACATTTTATCGAAATCGCTTCAGTAATTTAATTTCTAAATTAAAATAACTGGTTTTGTCACAATTGAAGTAGGTTTTTTTTTAGAACACAAGCATACATTATCTAAATGTCGGTTTGGAGGTATTGGTGGTTAAACGATTTCACAACCTCAGCACATAGGCTTGTCAAATTGCTGGCATTAATTGTCTTTCCTCTGACAACAGCAGTATGTGTCAGTGATATACTTACGCCACAACACAAACAATAGCTGAATACTAATCGTACCAAATGAAACGCAGTGTTGCTTAGCTAACAGCAAATTAATGTATGTACCTACCTGTGGCTACTTGATTATTTACTTAGGGTTACTCCGAAATGTTATACCAACCTCTACTCTGTGGCGGAAAGGATGATAATGAATTAATGATCTCGACTCAATTATTTTTTAAAGATGTTACGTTATACGCTAGGAAAACAACTGAAAAAGAATATTTTTTTATGCAACTTAGAATGGCAAACAAAGCTGACGGTCCACCTGATGGAAAGTGGTAACCGTCGCCTATAGGGGGGAAAAGGGATTGTTAGTAATGGAGACGAAGAATCCCATTGCTAGCAATATACCCAACCAGGTCGACTTCCTCGCGGTTCCCCCCGGAAACTATCAGGATTCATTCCTGATAAATTCATCATGATGGGCTAACTGGCCTGTTTTCATCCTCATCGATGATCCTTCACTGGTGCACCGCCAGCGTATCCCATTAGCGCAGGCGGGGTTACCTATCCATTTTCATCTCTAAAAAAAAACCGTCGCCTATAGACATGAGCAGTACCATAGACATAACAGAGTATACTCTTTCGCCCACCATACCCTCCATGCGTTACCATTCCTGAGGACACAGGTGTTAGTCCTCTATACCCTGTAATTTTACTGCCATACCCCACCCTTTAATTTTCCTTTCCCCCCGAAAGGGATTGCCAGTAATGGTGTCTAATAGCCCCATTACTAGCAATATACCCTTTCAGGTCGACCTCCACGCGGTTCCCCCTGGAAACCATCATGTTTGATTCTTGTCGAATACATCATGATGGGCCAACTGACCTGCATTCATTCTCACCCATCATCTTCCACCGGTACCTCGTCGGTGTATACCAATAGCGCGAGCAGGTTTACCATTCTATTTTCACCCATTAAAAAACCCTTTAAACCGAAATACAGCCATGCATATACAACTGCTTCATGATAGAAACACGAATGGGACAGAGGTGCCCAAGAAAACGACTTTTGTACAAAGTCTCCCTCTGGTTATATTTCGAACACAACAACAGTGCACACTCATTTCACCACAGAAACAGATAACAAGAGATGAAGCGATTAAATGATATGACGAAACGCTTGTTATTTGCACAGAATTACATGCAAATATTATAGTGGTGTTAATTAGTGACATTTCCAGGTCTTATTTTCGGCGCGCTTGTAGCATCTTTTTTAATTATTTTATTGTAATATATCTAAATATATATTATATCGTCATAGTCGTAGAATACTGACGGATCTGACAAAGATTACATATATATATCCGTCAGTATTCTACGACTATGACGATATATGCCAAAGCACATATACACACAGGAGAAAAATATTGTGAATATAGCAAGTAAATAGGTACCAAATTCATCATATTCATTTCAGCCGTCCACTGCTGGATATTAGCCATAGATTGCCATAAAAAACAGTCCTGAGCATCTGCTTCCACTGACTCCCTGCAATGCATTTGAGGTCGTCACTCCATCTAGTGGGGGGTCGTCCTACACTGCGTTTGCCCATACGAGGTCGCCACCCATGAACCTTTCATCCAGGTTCTTGCTTATATATATGATAACCTTGTTATGCTATATATATGATAAGCTTGCTTATCTTTCGGCCTATGTCGATTACTTTGGTTCTTTTGCCTATTTAGGTACCTTGGACCTATTTTAAATAAATCATAATATATACATACTCGTATATGTATATAATAAAAAAGCGGCAAAATATGACCAATTGTTTATAGACTGACACATAATTTTTTTTATTCAAATATAGTGAGCTAGTTTTCACTGTTGCAAGTAATGATTTAAATTTAAATTACCTAGATTAGGTTTCTTTTTTCGATATGAATTGTTTATTATCAACTTTTTTTTATTGTATAATATAAATATTTTTGTGCTTGCAATAATTACATGCATTTATATTGTATAAATATCTATTTAATCACAATGATAAGAAACATTTAGACTCAGATTCATTATTTGCATTAAACATGGTTACATTAGATCAATAGTGTATATTTCGTGCTACATGTTTTACCATAATACTGGTATGCAAAAATATTAAATAATTATAACCCATTTTGTACATAATATAGGTATTTCAAAATTAAATACTTATCATATGATTAAATTAAATATCTATTATTAATATTGTTATTTAAACAGATAAGACAAAACACAAAATTAACATTCACAATAAAAACAAATATTTACTAAAAGTGACTATCTTCTTAAAAATTTCGTTGTTTATTAAATCTATTTAATTCATCAGAATCATACAAAATTACTAGCATTTGCTAGTAAATTAATGAAAGAATAAATCCTATTATTAAGTTACACGTAATTAAAAATTAGCTGCACTAAAATTAATACAAGCTTACGCCGTTTCTCTAGTATTTGCATGAAGTTCGCAATTATGTCCATTTCGCTCCATTGAGCGAACAAAATGTACGAATAGAATTGCAACAATGCACCTCAATACCGCGTAACAAGCTTTAATAGAGCTAACACTTACACGAAGCGATTGCTTTATAAAATACTAGCGACACGCCCCGGCTTCGCACGGGTGCAATGCTGATACTGAATAGCGCTCCCGACCCATTAGAAACCTTTAAAATTATCAGTATTTCTCTAATGTATTATACATGTATTATATATATAAATCTTCCTCTTGAATCACTCTATCTATTTAAAAAAAACACATTAAAATCCGTTGCGTAGTTTTAAAGATACATGAACGTACATGAACCCTGTAAGGGTATTGCAAATTACATATGTACTCATTAAGCATACTTAATTTATATAGTACTCGTAAATTACATGATAAAATATATAGTGATTATAAAAATAGACTTTGTAAAATATAAATTAAAATTTCATAACAAAAACTACATAAAACTAGAAATTATATTAAGTACAATTTTGCTTTCAATTAAAATTCGCTCTTCGTTTTGTCTTTACAACTGAAAAACTCTTGTAATGTATTTTCAATTAGTAGTTGTTTTAATTTAGTGATGAAAAGTGATTCTTTCCTTTTTATAACATTAGTGCAGAATGATAGAAATAAATAAATAGATATGCTTACGATTATAATCCTTAATGGGGTAGTCGTCGTGTTTGTCAATTGCTGCCATTTTCATGGTGAACATAACACTCGACATGCTCACATTTCGTAAAGAATACCCTATAGACAAAGTATTAATGAATCTATTGATAGAATCGTTATCGCTAGCTAGTTCATAAGATAGAATGAGATAGCGACATACGTTATCTAGTTTTTTCTCACGCGAGCACTGACCGAAGCGATTCTATCGATAGATTCGTTCACAACTTGTTTAGAACTGTATATTAGAAGCCAATGTGACTGAGAGCGAATCTACCATGATCAGTTAGATTAATTTGTAGCCGGTATTTTTCATCGGGTTTGTAATGCCCACTAGATTCGAACTCACGACCGATGCGATGTATAAATTGAGATAATGTACTATTAATTTATTGTTGCCTTATATATTAATACAATAAAAAACAATAAACAAGCTCATTATAAGGATTAAGTATCCTTTTAATAAGATGCTTAACTAGCTACTAACATACGCAATGTCTTTATGTTATTTATGTTCCACGCCATAATAAAGATGTTTACTATGTACTAACTACTTACTCAAGTCCAACCTTCAAACCCAAGATCACTTATCAAAGTTATAGACTTTGACCAAACACAAGTGAAATTATTTAAGATTCATTAAATAGATGTTTTAATACATGAAAATCGAATGATAATTGGGTTACCAAACATGGGGTATCAGTGGGGTAAGGAATTGAGGATAAAGTCTGATTTTTTATGGATAATAATGAAACGGTAACCCCACCCACGTTATCGATATATATTGACGGGAAACCAGTGACGGATGATAAGTGAAGATATTAGTATAGAGCAAATTAGTTAGCTCATTATGACAAATTCACTAATGAATCAACCACAATGGTTTCCAGAGGGAACCGCAAGGAGGTCGACCTGATAGGGTATATTGCTAGTAATAGGGTTACTAATGCCCACCACTAACAATCCGTTTCCCCCCTAAGAAAGTCTAGTTACCCATCGTAAAAATAAATTCACCACGAATTAACGATGGTCTGCAGGAGAAACGATGAGGAGGTAAACCAAACAGGGCATATTTTTAATGAGTGAAAATGAAATGGTAACCCCGCCTGCGCTATCGGTATACGCTGGCGGGGTACCAGTAAGAGATGATAAGTGAGGATGAAAACAGATCAGTTAGCCCATTGTGATGAATTTGACAGAAATTCACGATGATTTCTAGGGGAACCGCGTGGAGGTCGACCTGATAAGGTGTATTGCTAGCAGGGGGACAGTTAATCCCCATTACTAACAATCTCTTCCTCCCCAGACAGGACACATTGTAAACAAGAAGGCAGTTAGATCCCGTTACTAATAATACCCTGATTTAGTTAATTAGGTGCGTTCCTACGGAAGCACAACCTTTGTATTTATTTTTCCAAGAAAACTGAAAGGTAGACAATGCGCAATAAAAATGAAGGAAGAGAGAAACATAATACGTTGACCCCAGGTAATATGGAATGAAAGCAAGATGATGAGAAGACGTGCATTGATTTTCTTGAGAGTAGAAGCAAGCTATCTCTCCGTGGAAATGCTATTTAATGCATACCAAACGAATATGTTATTATTGGATGCAAGTGATATGGGACTGTTCCTTATGGCAGTTTATGGGGGAAGCCTATGTTTGGCAGTGGACAGAAATGACTAATTTGATGATATATGATTAACTGATTATGTAACGATGGTCTACTGCATACTAAGATTTCCATTGCATCATCAAATAGACGAAGATTACCACTTTCCATTAGGCGAGCCATCAATGCATCTAACTTGTATAAAAATTCTATGTTGCATAATAAAACATATTTTTTTTTACAATAACGATTGTCGAAAGTTGCATTTCTTTATTTCTACAAGAGCAGTCATTCCATAATGTCGATTCGTTTCATAGTACAAATCGGGATTAGTTTTGGATGCAATCGAACTGAGATAAAATCAAAATGATACAGAATAGACGCTAAACAAACATTATCATATTTTTATTTGATATATAATAATTTATCGAGCAAGAATGGATGGAGATGTCGGTAGGGGCCGCCCTAGACGGACGTATGTCGACCAAATAGGCGACGTGCTGAAGAAGGGCCAAATTAAAAGTACCCATAACCGGCGAGCGTGTATGAAAAGATTGATGAATGTGGAAGAAGCGAAAGAGGTTCGTTTCAATCGAAGCATTTGGCGTTCCATTGTTTCTGCCTACCCTAATGGGAGACAGGCGTGACAGAAATGCATGTATGTATGTATATAATAAGCAATTTAATATTTTTGCCTTGTGTTCACGGCATAGAATGGGCCACACTTTTTTCCTGTGGATATCATAAGAGGCGATTGAAGGAACTTAATGGTCTTTTGGCTGTTAAAACATCGCCAAAAGTCTAACTGCAGTTGCCTACCCGCCTGCCAAGTATGGTAACTATTGATAAAAATCAAAATGGCCTATGTTCAGCAGTAGCTAGTAAACGGCTGATATGATGAAACAATTTGTATATTAATATATTTACGACCTATTTCCATTAAAATTGTAAATACTATATGTTTGTGCATAAGAGATATAAAAACAATTATATGAGGGGTATTAATTAAAGATTTTTTCTGTCTCGTATATGTATGTTCCGGAATTAAAACAAGTACTGAACCAAATTAAATGCGATTTTCATTGTTGTATTCCAGAAGGTTTAATTAAAAATCTAATATATGATTTATATTTATACACTATCTAGAAGTGCTTACCTACTCGTATGTAGAAAGAGAACGAACTTTTGTTTTTTTTTTTTTGCTTGCGCAAAAAGTAGTCAAAATATAATAAAAAAGGTACTTAATTACACTCTTCTTATTTAAAAATAGTATTTTTTTTTATTTGATTACTTTATTTCTGGCTTTCATAGTAAAGTGATAACGTATTATTGATATGTAGGTAAATAATTATCGAAAATATTTTATCACTTAAAAACAATTAAAAATTATCACTTTACAACTTCCTTGTGACGTGTCATTATAAAACATTTGATACAACGTATAAGTTATTATTTTTATTGTTAATTTTAAGTCCCGATAGTAAATTTAAGTATTTACTTTTATATTTTGAATGTAGAAATCATAGATTTATAATTATCTTAAGCATTTAAAACTTTATACTTATTTATACTTGGCATTTTAATATAATAACTATTGGTTTAACTTACTTTGCACATTTAGCAAAATCGCAATAACAAACAAAATCAAATTTAAAACTTTAATAAAATTGTTAATTACAATAAAAAGGCATACTAAGTTTAATTACTATTATACCAAGTTAAATATAGAAAAAGAAAATAATTTACAACAATATTTACTTCAATATTTCCTGTATAAATATAATGTAATATAAAATTCCTGTTGTGCTTATATATAGGTATATATACACGATACTTAACTCATTAATTTTTATGATATCAGCTATCAGTAAAACATAAACATTGCAATACGAAAGAATTTGTTAATCTTATAAACCTCAAATAATATTACACACAGATTAAAGCTTTCATATAATCTTATAACATATCCCTTCCAGTTCGTTAATGTATGACCAGACACTACGCTCGTCCTACATTTACCCCCCTTCTTCGATCAACTGTCTCGACTTGATGGCCATTACCTAACCGACCGCTTGGCGCACTACAAACTCCTCGCAAGCATCGAAACGTTTCTATAGTACAACCAAAAAATATCTTCAACTTCCTTGTCATAAAGTTGATATTTCCAATTCAAGTGATTCACTCAACTGCAAATACAAATTGGATTCATCTAGTACTCGCTGTTTACATTCGCTTTTCAACGATCGTCATTTAATTAATTCGATATTTGAACGCAGCATCGGACTGTCATTTCTTTGGTTAAAGCGAAAAATAATTTGTTTTGTTCTTATTTTTTTAAGGACTTTGTGCTTTGTGTTATTATTTGCGGCCTTTTATAATATTCTAATTAATGTGATCAGTATTTGTTCGCCACAAATAATGATTAATATTTTTTTTTTCAAATTAAGTGCTTGTAGTGAAAGCTAATGAATCCAGTTCAATCGAATGATACCAAACTATCAGATCTATGTGTTAGTGTGTTGACTTATTAAAAAGTGGAAAGTGATATTTGCAGTGTTGGTGATAAAATTATGTGAATAAAAAAAAATGTTGGCTGGTGAGGAGACCAGCATAGAATTGGTGAAACGATGGCTTCAAAATCGTGCTGATGAGGATCTAGAGACAGGTGATAGTCTATGGTATATCTATTTATCTCAAAATTACACGAGGCTACTGAGTTTAAAAAATTATGTTGTGTTTTCATCTAGGGATTTAAAATATATATAGTTAACAGTTTTATATCACGATTATTATAATAAGTATAAAGATGACCGCCAAAATCTAAAAAATATTGTGAGTAACAACATAAAAAAAATAGTAAATAATTGTCTGATTATAATATATATAAATTATTGTAATTTATATATGTTTAACCTATAACTTTATCGCAACACTTTTTGTGTATGGAATTCATATGATATTAAATTTTTGCTCAGAGAAAATTATTTTAGAGCAAATAGTGAAAAAAATCAAGGTGAGAACTTCCTTCTTTATGGGATGAATTAAAAAAAATTATGTTTTTTTCATTGGATAAATAAAATAAATAAAACAAAGTTAAATACTAAAATAGAAATTAAATAATAATAAAAATATTCTAAAAGTGCTAGTATTAATTTTCTTAAAAGGTTTTGATTTATTATAGATTATGCATGATTTTAAATTTCAAACAAATAGACCTGGTGATGGTTTCTATAGATTTATCTATTTAGAAATTACATTATAACGATCTCGGACCTTGACTATACCATATCTAAACTACCTACATTTGAAATTAGAAAAGTCACTAGAAATCAATTTGGATCTTCAAATCTTTGGAATTGCAATATGACTGCATGGTTTTTTTTATGACACAGGGGGCAAACAAATAAAATAATCCACGACACCAAACGCATTGCAGGTGTGCTTATGTATTAAAAAGGAATATGTTCTTTTATAATGAATATGTTTCCTTTTATATATGTATGTATGTATATCGGGAAGAGGTGAAACTGAGACGTAAAGAACTGTATTTCCCCAAAGAAGCCTTCCAGATGAACTCGAAACAATATACATATATATAGGCATCGCTAAAAAATGAACGTAAGTTTTAAAAATAATATTGTGTAATATATACACAAAAATACAGAGGAATTGAGAACCTTCGCCTTTTTGAAATTGCTTAAAATAATTATACAAACAACGATACGACGTCCATATTAACCTAAAATATTAACTATTTCACTCAACAAGAGGGTGATTTAAAAATAAAATGTCTTCTGCTTGGATACCTCAAACTCAGTTATTTTTACTGTCAAGTCATTGTGATTTTATGTCTTTTATTTTGATTTGAAAGCTGCGATGTGACAGTGAAATTATTGGGTACTGTAACTTAAGATCTTTATTTCCCAAGGGTCACCGACGCTCGAGTGATAGCTTTAATCTTGCAGTCGTTTTTGGGCCGCGTGAGCTTACCATTAAGCAGATCCTATGATTGTTTACCTTTTATTATTACATAAAAATTATATAAGATTTATTAAATTTTGTTTATGTATATAAATTTTATTGACCAACAAATTCTAACTTATTTCTAGGTTCAGCTATTCTCTATTATCTAAATTTTTGTGTATACAGAGATACTCAATGTAATATAGTCTATTTAATAATAATCCATAAGTGTCTTTGTATTATTCGTTGCGTGGTACAAGAGTAAATAAATATATATATATATATATATATATATATATATATATATATATATATATATATATATATATATATATATATATATATATATATTTCCGTGGGTGGGTGAGGCGACTAAGGAAACTTAATTGTCTAGGAATGGGCAACAGCGTCCCTCTTAAAAGATTACTAAAGGCTAACTGAGTTGCCAATCCACCTGCCAAGCGTGGCAACTACTACTTTTCAGCAGGGAATAGTTAACGACTAATATGATGATGATATTATTACTTATGTAAATATATTTTAAAATAAAATAAAAATTGGATATTTATTTAATTTCTAAGCATTTAAGATTGCATGTACGTACTTATATTTAGGTATCTCTACAGAATAAATGAAATTAAATATTTATCTCTAGGAAACATGGATCAAAAAGTGACATAATCTTCTATAAGTACCTCCCGTTCTGAACTGGCAGCTATATGCCATATTGTAGGTATGGCAGATTCAAATATGAATGGAATTGTAAATATCTACACAATGTACCAAAAATAATTACCAACCTGTAAATGGTATGATCTTTTGGTGAAATTAAAGAGTTTTCTAAAAGAAAAATGGATCGAAAACAATTTTAAATCTCCCATTCCTATTAACATAATACATCTCAAGACAGAATGGGGGTACTTCTAGAATTTTTTGTCGTTTTCCGATACAACCTTTCTTGGGATAAGTTTTTAATTTTATTCACTCTGTATAGGTACATAAACATGGATAGATATAAGCAGTTACGTACGTACAATCTATCTTGTTTGTACCCTCGATTAATGAAAGTAATCATTGTAAAATACTACGTCACACTAGAATTTATTCTAAACTATTTAATTAATCACTTTCAATCTCTCAATAGCACGCGTCCGTTCTCCGTTGAAAAGTCAGGGTCATCGCATACGCACAACACGACCGCACAAGTCACTGAGACTAAACTATCGCTTGCCGATAACCGGTAGATGGCGTTCTAAGTACTTAATTATTATGCCTTCAAGAAGAATTTTGGTCGTTTTTACGACATCATCATCATTAGATGAATTATATTATCTTTTACCTGTATTACTCCTTCACTCTTTTCCTTGAATCTTAATTTAATTCTAGGTACTTATTTAGTAGCATAAAATTCCTCTAGGTTTTTTTTTATCTTTTTTATTTAGAGGCTTTTATCCTGTAAGGATATGTCAGCCTCAGTATACCCCAATTTTATAAAATACCATACATATCCTCCATTTGAGTGTATCTTGTCGATAATGCATTTATTATTTTTATTAGAGATTTGAACGAAATATTAGACGGCATTTTATACAATGAATAAATACAATAACACAATAGGACAGGAAAAATCAATCGCCGTGTTACCAGTGTTCCCAATTTAATAATTAAAAAAATGTTGGCTGATGTTGCCAACAATTATTTCAAATAACGTTACTTTCAATTAGCCTCTTTTTTAAGGAGCATCTAAAACATTTCCATAGTATTCACTCACATTTCGATTTCACCATTTGCATGGATTAGTGTAAGCCCTGAAAATATCTCATGTGCCTCTATATTTTATAGGTACACATATTACTTATGATGTTTATTGTTAAATCCCTTCCGTTATTGTCGGCAGGCAGTTCGGGCGGATCGCCGGGAGCTCGTGCTGGTCGAAGGTCCTCGCTCGCTCTCACGCCGGAAGATGAGCCATTAGTGGACGTCGCCGTAAGTACTTATGTCCTATCAATATTTCACTGTCAACGTCGAAATCTGCGATTAGACGTAAACCACAAAATAAGGGGTTTTTGCACTCGCACACATTAAATATTGTTTTACCTTAGGCTATGATATAAGGAGATTATTATATTGTCAAACGTTTTTTGTCTTCTAAGTATTAGAACAAATTACAATTTTCAAAGAAGAGTTAATCTTCAAAAGAGATTTCTTCGAGTAAACTCAGATCATAATTAGAAAATTTATTGGTAGTGGTAGTAGTAATAAACGTTCACATGTACATGATAGAATCTTAATAATAATCAAAACAAAATAATTAAACGAATATATAATTAAATACATAGATAGATAGATACTCTTTATTGTTTCCCCAAAAGATTACAATAGTAAACTTATTATAAATATAAATAATTACAAGAAATAATCACAATGAGTGACTGTCACTTTATCGCTAAGAGCGATACATATACACAAACATTTTTGTAAACGTATAAGTTAACTACAATAGTTTCTAGGGAAAACCACGTGGAGGTCGACCAAATAGAGTATATATTGTTAGCAATGGGGCTGTTGGACTCCATTACTAACAATCCTTTTCATCCCCCCATCCTTCCGTAGTTGTTACTATCACATACTTCCTTCTTTCGTAACTCTAAAAAGTATAACCTCAGGCTCTTCAACTCTATGGTGAATAGATATTTCTGCACTTTACACTTCATCATTAAAAAAGTGAAACCTGTAGAAATAAGTACTTAATTTTTTTTAGGTGAAGGGAAAGGGATTGTTAGTAATGGAGACTGAGAATCCCATTGCTAGCAATATACCTAACCAAGTCGACCTCCTCGCGGTTCCCCTTGGAAACTATCATGGTTAATTCCTGATCATGATAGGTTAACTGGCCTGTTTTCATTCTCATCTATCATATATCCCTTCACTGGTGCTCCGCCAGCATATCCCGTTAGCACAGGCGGGGTTACCATACCATTTTCACCCATCAAAAAAAATAAGTACTTAAGGTTATAATCAACAAAGGATATTATTTATCGTAATCTGATTCTTAGTGAATGAACTTAATTCACAATTTTCAATCATTGTCCAAGCCATAAAGCCGTTATCTGTTATTTGTTTTGCAAGACCTACATACAGTACGCGATAGTTATTTATAGTGTATGGACAGTTATTATGTACACATTTTGTTCCGAAATCGCAGTGTTTTTAGATTGTTTAATTCCGAACTCGTCATATTCTAAACATGACGAATTTCACACTTGGACACAGGTACTTATCATATACGTCTATTTATTTGTTTATTTATTCTTTATTGCACAATAAATTTGAACTTTTAAAATTGAAACTTTGAACAAATGGCGAGCTTAATGCCATATGGCATTCTCTACCATAAAAACAGAGAGCGTATGGCAGAGAAGGGCAAATGTGGTGAAAAATATGTGACATAATTATATTAATACTGAAGTAATCATACATAATACGTCAGAAATTCTTCTAATATATATATATATATATATATATATATATATATATATATATATATATATATATATATACATATACATATACTCGATAGAGAGTCGAATTCAGTTTTTTGTAGAACAAAATCTTGCAATATAAAATTTTAAAATTAAAAATAGTAATAAATAAATAAATAATCGTAATAAGAATGCATCACTATTTCGTCATGCGTCACTATGCGTCAATAATTATCATCTAAATATCTTTGATATAAACTGTCTTAATAGTTAATTTAAGATTAATGGTCCATTACATATGTTATGGACGTAAAATTTCCAATTCATATAATTACAAAATTTTATGTATTTCGTTGCTAGCAATATACTCTGTTCATTCATCACGATAGGCTGACTGACCTGCCTTTTCATTCTCACCTATCATCCATCACTGGTGATCTGCCAGCGTATACCGTTAGCGCAGGCGGGGTAACCATTCCATTATCATCCATTAAAAAAAAATATAGATTCCTGAAAGGACTATAATATACAAAATTACCTAATATTTTATATAATAGGCAAAATTACCTATGCCTACATTTGAGAACTCCTGCACTGACTTTTGAACTAGTCTGATAATTTTTTAAGGAAAAATAGAATTTGAACAAAACAATGTTTGTCTGGTCAGCTATAGTTTTCAATAAAATACGCATACGTTTCATTATTAATACAATGATGTATTGTACATACCTGATAAGATATGACGTCAAGAAACAATTTTAAAACGTGATAACGTCCGTATACGTATTTAACCATGGACATCGATGAAATTAGATGACGCATTTCTGTATAAAATCTAGGCATGATATAATTTTCTAGTGTAATATTTATATGCAATCATATACTACTATTATTAGTATGAGGGTGTCACCCTCTGATACCAAGAGTTTCTATATTGCCTTCATTATACACGCTTCATTATTACACATTTTCCAAAGAACATAACAAGTGACAATAATTATTAAGTGATCTAAACATGAATTCGAAAATTCTAAGACTATCTTGAGACGTTGAACCGCAGTTAAACGTTGTCTATCAAACTGTCACTGCACGTAATACATATAAATTAAAATAGCAAACGAGCTAATGGCCTACCTGATAGAGAGTAACAACTGAGGCCTATAGATTAGAACAATACTATGGATATATATCCGCCATAAACTAAAATTTCATCCCAACCATCAGGACGAGTGGCGGTCTTCCACCGTACGTTTTTCAAAGCACTTTCTCCCACGCACAACCACTCTTTGGAATCAACTTCCAGCAGCAGTATTTCCGAACGGATACGACATCATAACCTTCAAGAAAAGAGCATTTTCCTCTTTAAAAGGCCGGCAGCGCACCTGCAATGCCGTTGATGTTGTGGGTGATCATGGGCGGCGGTAGTCATTCACCATCAGGTGAGCCGCATGCTCGTTTGCCCTCTGTGTTGTAAAAAAAATATTACAGAATATATTGGTACACCTTTTGCCGTGATTTTGATTGCTGTATGGTTCCAGCATAGAATGTACCACTACCTTCTTTCCCGTAGGTGTCATAAAAGGCAACTGAGGAAACTTAAAGGTCAAAGGATGGACAGCACTCTTTTAAAACATCACCATAAACCTATGGTAACTAGTACCAAAACTCCCCTTATGGAAGAGACTTATGTTCAGCGGTCGACAATAAAAAGCTAATATGAATGAATGAATTGTGACACCTATATACCTCTTATATATTACCATTTTTGAGGACTAAAGAAAAAATATAACAATTATTAATTTTATATATACTATAAAACTTTACTTTAATATTTCTTAAAATTTATCTCCTAATTAGTTAAATACGAGATGATATCGTTTTCCCACGTTTCCTTGGTGAAAATATTCAGTTCCGCCGAGAGAACTCTCCCTTTATAGGATGCTAACGATTTCAATTTCAATCTGTATATAAAAAATAAAAAGCAAACACTGCATAAGCTGAAACAGGTATATTTGTAAAACCTTACTATATATTAGATGTTTTACAAATAAGAGGGTTAAATGGTTTAACTTCTTACTTCATCCTACGAATATTGCTATTATAAATGCGAAATTATCATCATCATCATCATATCAGCCGTTGTCTGTCCACTGCTGAACATAGGCCTCTCCATAGACTACCATTAGGAACAGTCGTAAGCCACCTGCATTTACTGACTCCCTGCACTACATTTAAGGTCGTCACTCCATCTAGTAGGGAGACGTCTTACAATGCACTTTCCCGCACGGGGTTGCCACTCAAGAATCTTTCGTCTTAAAACGTTAACAAAAGCCTAACTGCGGTAGCCAATCTGCGTGCCAAGCGTGGCAACTACTGGTAAAACCCTCACAATAAATGCAAACATTTGTGGCATGATCATACTTAAACGGCTCAACAAATTTGAATGAAATTTAGTACACAGGTAGGTTATATCTTAACTTAACACATAGAATTATAAAAGTATAAAACTTTAATGAAAAGCCGTGGGGAACAGCTAGTAAATAATATATTGATTTAATAATTAATTTCGCATAATTATACCAATACCAATTTCTGAGGGCACAACCTTTACCTTAGACCTCAGCTAATTAAAAGAGTTCACTTCTTAAATAATTAAATCGCACAAAAAAGTTAAAACGAAGCTTCGTTTACGCAAAGTATTTTAGTTTGCGTCATCTACCTATTAAAATATTATGTCTATGGATATTTCTGTGTATCGATCAGTAAACAATTTTGTGATGCTATATCATTTGCGATCATGCTACATTTTAAGAATTATAAAAGTCAAGTTTTTTGGTGATTTGCAAAATGTACTTAACGTATTTTATCGCTAATTTTAAACAGTTTTTTATAGTTCTTCTTGTAATCAAAGGATAATTGTCCCATGATGAATATTGTGATGATCATATTTTGTGTTTATCTTTGATGAACAAAAAAAGTTTATTGCGACTAAAAACTTACTATACACATGATTTTGTATTCTAAATTCAAATATTTATTACATTTTTGTAGAGTAAAATCTATTTGTAAAGGTACAATGAACATCAAAAGTCGATAACTGTCTATAAATCTTTAAAACTCGTAAATTCCGTTGCGCACAAAGTAACTAAACAAGGTTAGCGCCAAAATTGAATGAACAATATATAAGGTGAAAATAATTTGAATATGTATGCATGCATGCTATTGTATATATTAATCTCAGTCTCTGTATTTCAAAATCTTAAATGTTCATCTATTTTTGACGCTGACTGTACATTTAATAAATTGTAATTAATCACTGTACAATGCACAAGCGTGTCAAATTAGTCCCCTGTAATTACTGATTAATGAGCATACTTTTTAGTAATTTACACACTTGAATAGTAATATTTATTAGGTAATTTATTTTTGCTATTTAGTATGGTACATACTTTTTAATTCCCATAAACAATGCTATTTTGAAAACCTAATTGGATTAAATCTACAGTCCATTATCTGATCGATTATAGCACTGACAAGGATTTTTAATGACTAACGCCAATTATCAACAAGGATTTTAACAAAAAGTATTATTATAACTAACTAGAAATATAATATATTATTGAATTTTACCCACAACTTTGACCGCGTGACCGAGAAAAATGTTCGATTAAAAATATTTCGATAAATAAATTTATTTAGAATTTATCATTATCATTAGACTCTGGGCACAATTATAGTTTATGACAAGACAAATCAAATAAGCTCTAACACTACGGATTTATTGTGCGTAATTAATGAGTTCCTATAGCCATTTCCTATCTTCTTCATCAGAACGATCCGATATTACCATAAATATTGTAATGTCACCGAACTTTTATATATATATATATATATATATATATATATATATATATATATATATATATATATATATATATATATATATATTGCGGGATATTTCTTCGGGTAGTTCTAAATTTGTAATATATATATTACAAATTTCATAACTATCCGATAGCGATCGGTTGAACTATTACGATTAAATGTAAAGAGATAACAAATGAACAAACAAACTCATTTTCACATTTATAATAAGGATTATTTCTAACAAATTAATATCATCTTAAAAGTAAATTTTCAATTAGAAAACAATAATAGTGCCCCCCACTATAGCAAGGCATGATGTCATACAATTTTATTAACACAATAACTTATAACAGGAGAGCAAAATGTATATAATTGTATAGCAACACTTTTAATTTTGATCAACGATGTTATGTACGTGCATAAAAATTTAAAATCATCATTAAGGGTCTGAGCGCCTATTCCCGCTATTTAATTATTTAATTCTGCTTTTTTTCCAAAAGCCATCAGCCAGAGTACGTCTACGTTTTCATACAGGAGACAAATATATCAAGAAATATAAATGATACCTAGGAGTAGTATTCCACGCGTACGAGGGGCATTGACACCAGTAAAGGCGATACGAGCTCTACCATATAAAGCTTACCGCACATTTAGTTAGTCAGTATTTCACGGTAGTAACACAGTATAATTTATACTACTATGGCATTAACAAATAATTGTATATAAAATCCGAACGGATCCGATTTTCGGGAACCAGATTGACTTAGTGACTAAGTGAGCTATGCTGTCAGCTAGGGGTGGGTAATACCCACCCCTGGGGGGAAAGGGATTGTTAGTGATGGAGACTGAGAATCCCATTGCTAGCAATATACCCAACCACGTCGACCTCCTCGCGGTTTCCCCTGGAAACTATCATGGTTAATTCCTGATGAATTCATCATGATTGGATAACTGGCCTGTTTTCATTCTCATCTATCGCCCTCCACTGGTGCTCCGCCAGCGTATCCCGTTAACGCAGGTGGGGTTACTATTCCATTTTCATCCATCAAAAAAAAAATACCCATCCCTAGCTGACAGCATAGCTCCACCATCAATGTCCAGAGGGACCTAATATATACATATCAGATTGGTATCCATATTACTCAAGCCTACTAAATGGGCAATGCTGTCAGCTAATATTGCCGAATCAGTTATATAAAAAATATTCTGTCATTAGCGCTTCCGGCTATTTTAATAGATCGACGAAATAACCGGATCAGATGGGAAAGTGCTTACTCTTTGCAATCAATAGATAGAATACGTATCACGGTTATCAAAGCTGTAGTTATAAAAAAAAAATTATCTGATTGTATTTTTTAATCAGCATTACTTATAACTTCATAATATTGTGTTTAATGATAAATATTAATACACGCGTTACTTCCATGACATGATTTATGTATATATATTTTTTTTAATGGGTGAAAATGGATTGGTAACCCTGCCCGCGCTATCGGTATACACCTACGAGGCACCAGTGGAAGATGATAGGTGAGAATGAATGCAGGTTAGTTGGCCCACCATGATGAATTCGACAATAATTAAACATTATGGTTTCCAGGGGGAACCACGTGGAGGTCAACTTGAGAGGGTATATTGCTAGTTAATGGGGCTATTAGACCTCATTACTAACAATCCGTTTCCCCCCGGTTTATGTATATTCTCACGTCTATATTGAAAAATACAATTTATAAATAACTTAAATTATCAACCTGTTACAGTAATTCATTCACTGGTTATTTGATTAGAATTATTTCGTTAAATTTCACTACCATTAGTATGTGTATGACTGCCAACACTCGAAAATTAACCACCTCTATTACTTCCAGAAGTTAAACTTAATTTCCGTAAGATAACGCCTAGTTCAATAAAATACAAATTAATTTATAGACGATACAATAAATCTTTTTTTTTATACAACTTAGAATGGCAAACAAGCTGACGGCCCACCTGATTGAAAGTGGTAATCGTCGCCTATAGACATGAGCAGTACCATGGACATAACAGAGTATACTGTTTCGCTCATGATACCCCCCATGTGTTGCCATTCCTGAGGACTCGGGTGTTATTCCTTTGTACCCTGTAAATTCACGCCATATCCCACCCTTCAAACCGAAACACAGCCATGCAAACACAACTGCTTCACGGTAGAAACACGAATGGGACAGAGGTGCCCAAGCAATCGACTTTTGTACAAAGTCTCCCTTCTGGAATAAATCGGAACAATTAAACTGTATTGTTCGAACTGCAGAGGAAAATTTTGTTGATCGAAAAATTATGTATTTAAAAACGGGGGTCTACCATAAACAGTAAATTTGAAATACCACCCGCAAATTAAGAGTGACATTTTGATCATTATAACCTCATCCTGATCAAAAGAGGTTTTATCATTCTGAATGAAATTCGAAATTGATATTAATATCACAAAAGAAGCGCTCTTTTGTAATTCTATCATCAAATTCGTGTTTCGTTCTGCTTGAAATTTTCAGACAGGTTTTCATAGATTGTAAAGTTTTCTATTGTACACGTTAGTGTTTTGTTTAACAGTTGGAAATGAAAAGTGCGGTCGTAACAGAACTGTACGTAGGTACAGTTCGAGCTACAACGATAAATCGTAACTTATTTATGTGCAAAACTGTAAAGTGCATACGTTACCATTCTCTGCTCGTTTAAAATCGCTAAAATTTTATTGTTCACACACGTTTATTACGCGTCTCTTGATAATAAATATAGTGTGTATCCGGGTCTTAATATTCTTATGACTAGACTGAATTACTAAAAAAGGCGGAACTCGGCTTTAGCATGTTGTTTCTGATTGTACACTGATAAACTTAAACACACTTTTTATTTAGCTAATACTTAGTGTATATAGATAGAGTGTCTCCATAAAAATGCTTAGAGAAAAACGGGTCAACTTTTTCATATATATATAATATAATATATGATACTTCTATATTTATTTTGTCTTATAATTTTTACATCTTTAAGTGCGTAAACACTGGGGGGAAAGGGATTGTTAGTAATGAGGTCTAATAGCCCCATTACTAGCAATATACCCTCTCAGGTTGACCTCCACGTGGTTCCCCCTGGAAACCATGTTTAATTCATGTCGAATTCATCGTGGTGAGCCAACTAACCTGCATTCATGATCACCTATTTTCTTCTACTGGTGCCTTGTCGGTGTATACCGATAGCGCGGGCGGGGTTACCAATCCATTTTTATCCATTAAAAAAATGCGTAAACACTCATTTTATTTATAAATAATACGCCAAAATACATATATACATTACTGATAAAAAAACGAGTCAGCTAATTTGACAATAAGCTGACTAAAAGTTGACTCGTTTTTGAGTCTCGATGCTAAAAAATTTATAAACCTCTCATACTAGCGTGACGCGTCTAGCTGTCAATAAAAATTTGTAAAAGTGTATTAAGGGTTCTTAAAGGTCGGCAACGCGCGCGTGACACCCTGGTGTTACAGGCGTCCATAGGCTACGGTAACTTTATTTATCATCAGACGGTCCATACGCTTGTTTGCCACCATAGTTGTATTAATAAAATCTCAAAATAATGGCTTATCAATTTTTCTTTTAATATCTAATATATCTAAGCATATGTATACAAATAACAGACGTAAATAACAGAATTGAAGTTGTTAATTTTGTTTAAATATAACACACTCTTAGATTATGGATCTATCGCTTATCTATACATTAAACATCAAAGACATAATAATGTTTACAGATTTTTTCAAAATACCGAACGCGAGTGGCTTGAGGCGACATTGAGTCTTTCTTTTCCTTCTATCTATGTCTTTAAAGAGACATTTCTAATTTCACACTTTTGATACATTTCAGAAAACATCATTACCACCACAGACTTTTGTGGACGACTTCAATAATGTAGCGGTATGGCATATTTTAGGTCCCTAGTTCTATTCCATGTCGGAGAAATTTTAAATGTTAATCTGCTTCTAAATTCTGTTTCATATATCATCACATCATATCAGGCCGTTAGCTGACCACTACTAAACATAAGAATCCCCCATAAACCGCCATAAGGAACGGTACCGAGCCACCTACATCCACAAACTTCCTGCAATGCATTTGAGGTCGTCGGTCTATCTAGTAGGAAAGGGGTGTCGTCCTATGATGCGTATGCGGAATCGCCACTCACTCCAACTTTTTTCTCCATATATATATAGTTTGAACATATTAAACACACTTAGCACATATTTTTATAGTTACATGACACTATGAGTATGATTGTGGTAATTTACTAAGAATTTAAAAATTAAATGATTAAAAATTGTCACAATATTATACACTGCTGTATCCGCTGACATTGATGCTCATTTCCACTTTGGGTTTGCTGGAAGAAAACTCTATCAGAGTTTAGCTCGCCTTTGTACTTTTGATTACCTCCGTCGTATTCTTATAACTAGTGCGTACAATAAAGAATTAAAATAAAATAAATAAATAAATAAATTTATATACACTACCATCACTGTCCGCTGCTGTATGTACAGGTTTCTCTCTGTAGATAACAAGGAATGGTCTTTAGTACATAAACCCACCACAATATATCAACTACTTTCATTATTATGAACATTATAATACGTTTCGTGAAAGGTAACTTTTATGAAATGTATTAGAAAAATGAACAAAACGGGCCCGTGTTTCAGACATATTGGTTGAACATAAAATACGAGTAATATGAATTAAACGTAGCGTATATTTTTTCCATGCCGAATAGGGGTGGATAATATTTAACAATATCAATATATTTTATTTACAATATTTACAATATACACTGGTCCGATAACGGATATATTAAAAATCTGTTATCCAAAAAATAAAAAAAAGCATAATAGACTTTTAATGTATTCGAAAATAGATATGCGATCGATATGGGTGATATCAAAATGGGTGATGATGAATTTAACAAGAGTTAACTACAATAGTTTCTAGGGGGAGCCACGTGGATATCGACCTAATAGAGTATATTACTAACAATGGGGCTATTAGACCCCACTACTAACAATCTCTCTCCCTCAGTACTGTATATTTTTTATTTATAGGTTATAATGAAATAGTAACCCCACCCGCGCTATCGGTATACGCTGATAGGGCACCAGTGAAGGATGATAGACGAGAATGAAACAGGTCAGTTAGCCTATCGTGATGAATTCTACAAGAATTGTTCACGATGGTTTCCAGGCTATCAATGGGGCTGTCAAACTCCATTGCTAACAATCCCTTCCCCCCAGTACCGTATATTGAGAAGCCTTACTCCTCAAGAAATGAGCTATCGAACACAAAAAGGTTTTTTTTAATCTGACATGTAAATTTAGGGATTAGTATGTTCAAACATACAAACTCTTTCACATTCTCAATATACGAGTACGAATAATTGACCCGACCAGTCAGCTAATGTTCAATAGTAGAACAAATTATAAAATCCATTAATTGAATGTTTCAATTTGTTACTAATTTTATTTAGTACGAATTCCTGTGACAATTTCAAGAAATGTAATACTGAGAACAATGGAACTACCAAAACAGTCTCCTCTTCCACTGGCACTGACTCTGCTCAACGGTGTCATGAGTCAGTTTCCGGACTTGGATATATTAACTTGTGAACTTGTCAAGTTTCGCAGAATAGCAATAAATTATTTAGAAAGTGTCCAGTAATTAAATTATATTTTGTATATTGTGATTCCAAAACGAGCGCATTAGGAAACTGTGAAGCTCCCTTAGTAAATGTAATAAATAAATATTTATTCTGTGCTTCAAACCAGAAGTTTTTAGCCGTTTCAGGCATCTCAAATAATTATGCTTGTCGCATTGTAGCAATTACCGCTCGTCTTATATATCCTAGTCATCTATTACCTACCAGCCAAACTAATTAAATGATTGATACCTAAAATACGTAGGTACATAATATATCACTATAATGACTATTCGATAAGCAGACTTTATCATAATATTATCGTTCTAGACAGAAATTATTGAAAACGCCTAGTTTCGTTTGTGTATTCGTGTCGGACTGTCTCCGAGTGTCAGTTGTTATTATACATTTATTTACTCATACACTTGTGATTGAAATTGTGAAGTTATCTAAATTTATTTTAATTGGTCTTTTATTTATTTAATAATTTAATGTGTTACTTTTAGTTTGTGGTGGTATTACCACATTTTAATAATAACAGTGTACTGTCTTGAATAGTATGTAACTGGTCGAAATAACATTACCTAATATGAGTTTACTCCAAAGTGTGGCATTTTGTAAAGGACCTACTAATAATATTCTGTACATATTCAACATCGTTATCAGCTGATTGATCACAAGAACTACTAACTATTTACGTGTTATCAGTAAAAATCATCGTTACAACCAATACACAAGCCTTATTTTTCGTTGATTTGTAGTCATCAACGCTGATTTACTTATATTAAGATATAAATGTAATATTATCTTTTTTGGCATATCTTTTTAAATTAACACCCGATAATTAAAAGATTAGTCACATATCCGACACGCAATCCATTCTATGAATAATATATTAAAATATAACAAAGTCATTTAATAAGTCATTTAAAATGGCTGAGAGTAAACACGAGAAGACATATAAGAATCCTAGAAAAGATGGAAAAGAGAGAAACCCAGGGTGTTGGGATAAATTTAAAAGTATCTTCGAAAATAGAGGTTTCGATTTGGAGTTCGAATTTACTGACCCGAATACGCCCATCGAAAAAAGGGCATCAACACTGAACACACATAGAAAATCGTTTTCCGAAATCAGTAGTAGCAGCATTGATAGTGATTCGTCGCCAGCAGTTAATTTCTACGATCAATTTACAACATTGAGTGAAGATAGCAAAAATGAAGTAGATAATACATTCCGAAAGACATCAGTTTCTAGACCAAGAGTTTCTATGAGACCTAGTATGTATTTGACGAATATCATAGAGGAGACTAGCAGTATAGGAGATATTGACCCTATTGAATTGGATGAGGTAAGCGTAAATCTTTTTCTTGTAAACCAAATCAAATTACGTCAGTCAAAGCGTCTATCCCCCGAGTCATAATTTAAATGATAAGGGTCGACCAAATATCATGGTAATTTATGATAATTCTTACTTACAAAATCGTTCCGATTAGAACTTGACTGTGATCTAGAAAGATCAAATAATTTCTTTTAATAATATTTATCTATGTGATCTTATTTAATATTATAATAATTATTAAACATCGCCTTGATGTTTGTTTAAAAATCTAGGTATTCAATGCGCTGATTCTAATAAAATTTATTTACAGATTTTTTAATTAATTTACTTAGAACAAGGCGCTACTAATTAGCTAGTAACTAAGTAAATACTTCACAAACGTTTATAAATGAACCGACAAACGGATTCATATGTTGACTTTGTTTTAAACGGTTTATTTCTAAAATAAACTATATGCAAGTTGTGCTTATCTCTGCCTTTCTAAACTGCATAAGAGTCGGTCTCGCGCCAGATGTCTAGCGTCAACTGGATTGAAAATACAGAAGTGTTTCTGTTCTACGATTTGCATTTAATAATAATTTTCAATCGATTATATTCTTTACTAACTGTAAATTTTATAAAACTTAGAATGGCAAACAAGCTGACGGCCCTCCTGATGGAAAGTGGTAACCGTCACCTATAGACATGAGCAGTACCATGACATAATAGTATATACTGGGGCGAAACCCATGATACCCCCCATGCATTGCCTTTCCTGAGGACTCAGGTGTTATTCCTCTGTACCCAGAAAATTCACGCCATATCCCACCCTTCAAACCGAAACACAGCCATGCAAACACAACTGCTTCACGGTATAAAAAAAAAACTGTAAATTGAATTATTTTAAATTAGTGCTCCGCCCCGGATCCACACGAGTAAACAAATGGAAAGATTAGTACTTTATATTACCTTTAATACATAAATTGATACTTTGGGTTACATTATTGTAATTTCGTATCTAACTTTATAAAAATGATGATGAGCTCCCTGCCGAGGTTTTCCCAAGAGACTACAGCATGGGGTTCTTCAAAAGGGGGTAAAAGTTTCTTCAGGGTCGGCAACGCGTACGTAATGCCTCTGGTATTGCAGGCGTTCATAGGCTACGGTAATCGCTTACCATCAGGTGGGCTGTATGCTTGTTTGCCACCTCAGTGGTACAAAAAAAAAGAATTAATTTTTTAAATCGGTTGACTAGTTTTTGAGTTAATTCATTACAAATAAACATTCTAAAATCAAATCTTTTCTAATTACAATATTAGTAGATAAACACTTAATTTACTACGGGCCCTTATCAAAAACAAATTACTGCGATTTTTCAAAAAAGAAAAAAACATTAATATAGCATTCTCAAATGATATAGCAGTATTATATAAAATTGTTGACGCTGTTTTAATTAATTCTAAGCATCAAGTGGCATCTAAGCATCAGAATTTACTTTAATTGTTTATTCCAAATTCATCATAGACAAATTAGAATAAGCCAATTTCTGACGAGTATTATATTATGATACTATAATTATGTACCTATTTAATAGAGTTCTCGTACAGCAAAACTATTTCCTTCCTTATATTACGATAAAAGCCTGTACATTAGTAAATTTTGAGTTTTACATGGATTGGATTAAACATAAGTTAAAAATGTGTCCCAAAAAAATATTTTTATTTAAAGAACAAACTACTGAAACGATGTTGATAAAATTTCTATGGGACTAAACTGTAAGTATATGCATTCAGATGAAAAAAGGATTTTCGAAATCGGTTTAAAACTGATGGAGTTATGAGATAACAAACAAAAAACTATAACCGAATTGAGAATCTCCTTTTTGAAATCGGTTGAAAAAAAAGATCATTTTATAATTTTTACGAAACTAATTAAACCTATCTTTCTGAACACGATTACGAAGACAATTAACGATTAAACATGTCTTCATTCCACGTTTCTTATGTAAATAAGAAAATTTTAGATTTACTGTAATTCGAGTTTTGACAGTAACAGACTCATAGTCAGAAAGATATATTTGGTTAAATTAGAACCTTACAATTACCAACTCATATTGGTAAATTATAAGATTTACTTGTTAACAATATACGGGCTTTTATAGTAACATATACACGCCATTATAAAATTACTCGCATATATTAGCGTATCATTCCTTTTCTCCGGAATGTAGTAAAGCTCCTAGGGGAACATAGTACTGTACACTAATATAAGTGAAGGAATGAAATAAAAACATACCAAAATGCCTGACCAGCATATAGAGGAAATATTTTTCTTTTATGAAGAAAAGTAGGTTAATACTTTTTCTCTTGTGACAAAAAGCCTCTGCTCAATTTTTATTTTCATTATATTTGCTTATTTATTAAAGGAAAATATACAAACATTTGTAGTAGGTACTTATAATAGATACAAACATAAATATAACATCATCCAATTAAATTGTACGAATAAATAAAAATACAGTCAAAATAAAGACATACTAGTACTTTTTGAGACAGTAATGGATTATTATGATTACGATATGGTAACTAATGCAAATTTATTATATACAATAGAATACAATCAATATATATTTATTCATTCGTCCATATAAGACACGTATGTATAACATATCATTTATTGTTTTTTTTTACCAATTCAGGGAGTAGTATCGAACGAGACACGAGAGAAAACTCCTTTGTTAATAACCACACCGCAACTATGGAACCTTATTAATATTATAAATGTGAAAGTTGTTTATTTGGTTTCTTATAGCACCTTAACGGCTTTACTAATCATTAAACTAATTTAATTAAAAGATATAGGCTTCTTTTTCCCCGGTTACTAAATATATCCCAATCTCATGGAAAAAGTCGCTGGTAAAAGCTGGTAAAACAGTAATCAGACTTTTCAGTTTACATGTGACAACAAGTAAACTATTAATGCTATTATTAAGTACATCAACCAAATTTACACAAACTCCAATAAAATAAACTATGTTTTTTTATACAATTTAGAATGGCAAACAAGCTGACGACCCACATGATGGAGAGTGGTAACCGTCGCCTATAGACATGAGCAGTACCATGGACATAACAGAGTATATGTATACATATATACCGAAGCAGCTGCAGTATAAGATCCCGCAAAAATATCTCTAGGGCTTCCTTCATAAATCACTAGTAACATAACAATACAGTCCCGACTTGTTTGCATCTATTGGCTTCATGCAAATATCTTAGGGATTCATTACACTATCAAATAGATTGATGTCGTACTACAAAGTCATAATAGTCTATAACAAGACTTTTAAACTATAATTATTATTATTAAACACGTCAACTAAAACGTAAAACTAAACGTACAAACTAAAATATTATATACTTTACTTATAACTCTGCAGCTATGGGAGTATAAGATCCCGCAAAAATATCTCTAGGGCTTTCTTTATAAATTACTAATAATATAATAATTCAGTCCCGACTAGTTTGCATCTATTGGCTTCATGCGAATGTCTTAGGAGTTGATTACACTATCAAATATATTGATATCATACAACTCGTACAAAGTCATAGTGGTCTACAACAAGACTTTTAAACTATAATTTTTATTAGATACATCAACTGAATACGTACAAACTAATATATTATATACTATACTTATAACTCTGCAGCTATAGCAGTATAAGATCCCGCAAAAATATCTCTAGGGCTTTCTTCATAAATCACTAATAATATAATAATTCAGTCCCGACTAGTTTGCATCTATTGGCGTCATGCGAATGTCTTAGGGGTTTATTACACTGTCAAATATATTGATATCATACAACTCGTACAAAGTCATAGTGGTCTACAACAAGACTTTTAAACTATAATTTTTATTAGATACATCAACTGAATACGTACAAACTAAAATATTATATACCTACTATATTTGTAACACTGCAGCTATAGGAGTATAAGATCCCGCAAAAATATCTCTAGGGCTTCCTTCATAAATCACTAGTAACATAACAATACAGTCCCAAGTAGTTTGCATCTATCGGCTTCTTGTGAATATCTTAAGGGTTTATTGCACTACCAAATTCGAGTATATGGGGTCTTATTTTAGATTCATATACTGGATAGAAACGAAAACTATTATTTCTATAGTATTGTTATTAAACTTTGTACTGACTTTAGCAATGTGCAAATTTACAATTACGACTACTAATTATTTATTCATTCGAATTATTCGAATGATTTTTAAATCATTGGACTACTAATTTTATTTATTCGACTACTAAACATATTAATTCAGCGACTAATCTTATTAATTCAACTACTAAGTTTATTAGTTCGACTACTAATTTTTTTTTCATTCACTATACTGCTTCTACTAATCGCTAAATCATTAATTAATAGTTGTTCATTATCATCGTTCTGATTTTGTAGTTTAATTATAAAAAAAAAATTACTGATTTTTATTTATTACAAATTTTTCGATAAACAAAATCATTCGGATTCTTGTGCCGCTTCTTTAAAGTAGGGATAAGTAAAGTTAATACTACTCCGATATCTAAATATTGGGTTCCTCTGGCCATTGACGGCAGAAAAATGGGTGATCATCCATTTCAATATCGCTTATACCAGTCAGATATCTATATTAATTTCAATAGATTTTTTCATCTCGATATTATATATCCGTTATTGGCCAATATATAGACGATGTATCAATATATTGATGTATATTAATTTGGCATATACATAGTAAATATATAAATAAGTATTTGGGATGGAGAAAAAAATTTACTACTTTTTATCACATATACCAGAGGGAGATTTTGTACAAACGTACTCTACAAAGGTACTTATGTCCCACTCGTGTTTCTGCCGTGAAGCAGATGTACTTGCATTATTATGGCAATACAGTATACTCTGTTATGTTCATGCTGTTCGTGTGTATTGACGACGGTTCTACTTTCCATCAAGTGACACGTCAGCTTGTTTGCCATTCTGCATTGCATAAAAAAAGATCCCTTAGACCCGCCCCAAATAACAGAGTACACAAATAGCTATAAAGTCGCGCTGTGTACACATGTACTTTGATCGCTTCTGTTTGAAAATTTACGTCGCGTGTCAATAAAGTTCAGTTGCATAATGACACGAGTGAAATTGTTACGTTATTGTTAAAAAAATACGTATAGAGTTCGCTTTGTCACGGTAAATTTTAAAGGTTTATTAAAAAAAAAATAAAAAAAAAATACAGGAATACAGGTAGCTCAGGACCGTTCATTATGGCAGTCTTTAGTCTATGCTCAGCAGTAGACTAGCAAAATAAAATAAAAAAAGAACATTTTATCTAAGTTATTATTAATTATATACATAGTTACACCCTGTATAAAACCTAAAACAGCGATATACTCGTCGTATTTGCCATCAATGGCATCATCATCTCTAATCCGCGTAAATCTTATTAATATAATATAATAAATACGAAAGTTTGTAACGATGGATGGATGGATGGATATTACTCTTTCATGCATAAACTATTAAACGGATTTGAATGAAGTTTGTTACACGTGTACTCGTGTAGTTATATCGTAACTTAGCACATACGATACTTTATGTACTGATTTACGTGGGTGGAGCCCCGGGATACAGTTAGTTCGGACATAATCCTACTTGTAGTGTATTAAAACCATAATAATCATACCAAATTGCATTAATACGAATATATAAATTGAAAATAAATGTCTTTTATTGGTAACCGCATTAATTGAAAACTAGTAGACTAATTTTTCTAATTTAAAGAATCTAATAATTATATTTATAATCATTATTGCAAAATCTAAAATACTACTTTCAAATAAATTCTAAATTCAAATATTTTCAATTAAGTGTGTGTATGCATGCACACGTGCTTGCACACATGCGTGTGTGCGTGCGTGGTTGCGTGTTTACGTGCGTGCGTGCGTGCGTATGTACGTGTGTTCGTGCCTGTACGCGCGCGCACGTGTCGTGTGTGTGTGTGTGTGTGTGTGTGTGTGTGTGTGTGTGTGTGTGTGTGTGTGTTTAGTATGCGTGTGTGTGAGAGAGAGACAAAAAGTGAAATTGTTTAGTTTGCAATACATTATTAATCATCACAATACATATATGTATAATATAGCTAAACGTTTACTCATTTTATACTCTTCTCCAATGCATTTAGGTACAGTTGTTACTCTCCATAAAAGATGAATAGTTGCCATTTACTGACAATAGGCATAGAAAGCTAAAATCCTTTTCACGTGGCCGACTGAATTGCCTACCATCAGTTTACTTTATATTCCATTTTATATTGATATTTATGCCATATATGTGGAGCCGTTACATTTTTTTATCTGCAAAAGAAAGAGAAGTAATATTTTAAGGGCTTATGTACGTGCGTTTATCTAATCCTTTTTTTGTAGTGAAAATATATTTGTTTATGTTACTTTCATAACTCTTGGTGAAAAAAAAACAGCTTTATGACGAGTAACAATTATATTTATCATTATATCACATAATGATGGACATACTAATTTATGAATCACTATAAATGATAAATATACATTCTTACCACTAATGCTATAAAGGTCAAATTTGTACAACATACGATCACAGCTATATTAACAAACTAGATAAATTATATCAACGTGAGGCATTATAAATTAAAACTACTGTATATGTATAGATAATGTTATCTAAATACTGGCCTATTTTAATAGGCGTAATTTCCATGAAATGATCAGTGTCGATTTATTGATAAACATGATAAATAATTAAAAACATTTAATTATTCTACTATCACGAAATATATCTACATACCTGATTTCTTTCGTTTGTGATTTCATTCATATGGGTCTACCAAGAAACCTAATTCCGAAACTTGGGACCCCAATTTCGTGTGTGCAATTAAATACGTTCATATTAAAACGGGGCCCATGTATGGAAATTCTACTCATTAGAAACTGTACTATAAAGTATCCAAATAATTTTAATTTTATCTTTTTACAACAATTTTTTCGATGATTACCCTATTTTTTCTGTGGAGCAAAAACCATTAGTTTATAGTTTTTATATTATCTACCAAATTCAAAATTAATACAATTTTCTATTGTTCCCTTTGGCTTCCTTTCACGGCCTTCGTTTTTTAAAGTTTCCTTGATTAATATACATTTAGTATAAATTAATTTTATTAACGTAAATTTAGATATTAGACAAACATAAAAAATACATAAATAATTAAAAAAAGATATTTTTTAAGGGCCAAAATATTGATTGTTACGAAGCAAAAAAAATATTTATATTCTATAAAAGTATAATAATCCACAAGTAACGAAGTAGATGTATCTGTTGAAGTAACGTCACAACATCATTTGTATCTAAAAGGCTAATATATACAATAATGTGATTACGGAAAATAACGAATAAAGTCACATAATGACAAGTCTTGAATTTGAATCTTATAAATAGCTAATAAAGCTTGATTCCATATTAATATCGTCAATTATTTAATTTTTTTTTCATAAAAGGAATAGATTTTTTTCTCCTTTTTCGTGAACTTTATTATTATTTAATAATTGTATCATTTCAAAGGCCTTCGTGTATATCGAAAATGTTCTAAAAATTCTTAATATAATAAGAGTAGTAATATATAGTAGTGAAAAATCTGTTTTTCGAAAAGGGCGTATAGTATTGAAATTGTACAAGTATAAATTGATAACAATTACATTATTTTTCAGATATATTCTACCAGTGAAACTAATATTTTATCAAAACAAACATAAGTCGAAATATGGCGAAAAATTTAGAGAATCTTATACCGAAGCTCGAAATTTTTTTCGTAAATCATTTGTTTTAAAGCTTTTTCTTCTATTTTACCCCTTTTTACTATACCGGGTTTACATGGTACCTTGCCGTATGCTCCTGGCATAGAATGGGCCACCCAATCCTTTCCCGTGGATGTCATATAACTTTACTAAGGAACTTAATGGTCGAGGAACAGGCAGCAGCGTCCCTCTTAATATATCACCAAAAGTTACTAACTCACCAAGCGTGGCAACTACTAACAAACCCGCCCTTATGGGAGAGGCATATTTAATAGATATAGTTAGTGGATAGTTAACGACTGATATGGTGATAATGATTATGAGGTAACTACGAAATGAATAATAAAATTTCCACGACAGTTATTTTAACTAATGTGGCTGTTATCGTACACTACCCTACAATTGTAATTTAATGAAAAAAATATGGTTCCAATAAATACATTATTAAACAATAAACTGAGTTGTAACCCTTATGGCACGCAAGAAAGAAAAAAAAATGTTACTTTATATATATTGCTTTTTTGTGCATACATTATTTTATCTCTTTACTGTGTATGTCTGATGTTATTTGTGTGTTGTAAGAAATACAAATAAATTATTAAATATTAAAAAAATAAAATATAAATATTGAAATATGTAACGGATCTTCACTTGATATACCAGTTGACGGCGGCATGCCCCCAAAAAATGTATCCTATATGTTAATTAGTTAAAATTATTATATTATCATAGGACATAATAAAATAATTGCTTTTTTTTTCATTACAATATAAACTTGTGCTTGATCTTACCTCGCCTGATGGTAAGTGACAATAAAATCTAGGATCGGGTGTGCGCCAGAAGATACTTATACACCATCGACTTGAAGTCTTGAGTCCCAGATAATAATAATAGGCCGGCAGCACACCTGCAATGTCGTTGGTGTTGTGGGTGACCATGGGCGGCGGTAGTCACTTACCATCAGGTGTGCCGTATGCTCGTTTGCACTCTGTGTTGTAAAAAAAAATAACTAGTATTAAATTTTGATCAGCAATGTATGTTAACACACACGGTGTATGTTACATCTACATCCAACAGTTAAATCTACAGATAAGTTTTCAGTTCATAATAAATTATAATTTATTCACCATGTGTACGTTACGATTAATTTGACATGGGTTGTATAAGCTCATTCGTCAGAAATCTGTCACGTACTTGTACTTATAAAACTGGGTTGGTGAGGTTTCCCTGATATATCCATGCAAATAATATTAAAACTAAGTATCTAGGGATAATACCGCGCGATGTGTTAATTAATCATAAAAAGCATGAGGCACATTTGAAAATAGGCTCATGACTGTGATCCGTAATGGGGTAGACGTAGACGTATTTGTCTATTGTTGCCAAGTGAGGTGCAACTTGGCATATCGATATTTCGACATGATTTGTCGTTATTTAACTTGAAATCTTTAGTAATTTTATTTTATATTCCAATGACGGACGATCCAAATTATTGCCTATATTGCGTAATAAAATATATAAAAATTATAAATAGATGCCGAAAAATCCTTCACGGTTGTCAATTTTTTTATTTTTAAGTGTAAAAACTTTCTTAATAAGTTTTATTAATAAGTCGTATCTTTTAAGTACTTCACGAATTTATAATAAATTGTTTATACATTTTTTTTGATAAATAAAGCATATGAAAAATAAATAAAATCTAAGAATGAAATCTGCGTACTAGATCGTCTAAGGCGGTTGGTTTTATCTAATAGATTGATATTAAAATTGAAATATTTTCAATCTAATGTATATACAAAATATCTTATTTGCAATTGAAAAACCTTTTTTTGTGGAGCAAAATGTATTTCTTCATTCATTATTAAAAATATATACATAATTATCCAATATCTTTCCCGTGGGCGTCGTAAGAGGCGACCAAGGGAACATAATGGTGGAGGGATGGGCAGCAGCGTCCCTCTTAAAGCATCACCAAGCTTAACTGCGGTTGTCAACCCGCCTGCCAAACATGGCAACTATTGGCAAAACGCTCAAATAGGGAGTAGCCTGTATTCAACATTGGACAGCAACGGTTGATATCATTATCGTCGTCTATATCTCTCGGCGCCAATACTTCGTGTATAGGCGATACGAGATTGTGATTCAGGTGAATTTTACAAATAAACCAAACACTGGATTTGTGCGCTAAATTGAAATATATTTGCCGACAGATTGTACGTATCCTACCTAACACACGATTCTGATGGCCAGCAAGCCGCCGGTAATTTATTACAGTATAAATCAGCCTTACCGAAACGCGATTCGTTGGTTTTAAAATAAGCAGAACAAGTGTATATTCAGAGTACTTTTATTGGACATTTTTATTGTTTTAAGCCCGTTTTATTTTTATTTGAAACATGAAACAAACGTTGCGGGTATTCAGGGTGCCATTATTATACCAAGAATAATTAATGGAGACCTCTTGTTTCCAGCTCAAGAAATGTCGTGTATCAAAAAGTAACGGCCTTGTTTTCTGGTAATTTTTTATGCATTGACTCTGCAATACATTTGAGAACGCCAGTTTCCTCTAAGAAAAGAATTCAAATATATATTACAACCATAACTTTACGTTTTACATATTTGATCTTAAATTGCAATTAATAGAATTTAATTGATTTTCGGAGTTCTTATCAAAAAATACAATCATCATCATCATCTCAGCCATTATCTGTCCACTACTAACCATAGCCCCCCCCCCCCCCCGCGCCATAGACTGGCATAAAGAACAGTCCTGAACCACCTGCATCCACTGACTCCCTGGAAAGCAGTTAAGGTCGTCACTTCGTCTAGTGGGGAGTCGACAAAATACGATAGAATTTACAATGTAGACTTTTTTAAATTTGTTTCTTAAATTGTTTAAAAACACCTTTATTAACTTCCGTAATTCATACTGTATTATAATTATTTTCAATAGCTTTACATATTAACTTTAGGGTAGTCTGATTTTGGACCCGATAGGGGCTTATTCATGAGCACGTCTCACGGCTATGCTGCTCGCTACATTTAAATACATGAGTAAAGGCTGTTAGTAGATTTTTATTTACAAAAATTATTACAATAACTACTTTAAAATTATTCCACGCTAAAGTATTTGTTAATAGAATTATTTGAATATGTATCTCATGTATCTCAATAAATTGAAAACACACTAGAATTTTAAGTATTGATGCGGATACATACCGCTGTCTGAACAATTAGTAAACATTACGCGTAACGTCTCCCATATGTTCGAGGAGATTTATTTCAAAGAGGCTATTAACATAACTCTCTAACTAGTACTCATTTCTGTAAACACAACGAGCTATTTGTTTTTGCGATGTTTTAGTTCTGGAACGTTCCTCCTGTAGATTTGTAACGAAGAGAAATATTAATTATGGGGCTACCCTTTCCAGCCTGCTCCTTCTCTTCCTTAGCCTATAATATCTCTAGAAAAGTGTGGTGTGTTTCATCTAAATTCCATTTTATGTTTAAACTGTTCAAATTTAGTCATAAAATTCTTATATACCTAAACGTGGCTTGAGATTTATTTCCTTTATTTATTTATACATTTCTAGTAATCTTTTTGTCTTTTTACTAAATCACTTAATTAATATTTTATAAATTTATATACTCTTAAAAACTAATTGACTTCAAAATTAAAAAATACTTAATTTTTTTTTATTAATCTATAAAAACTAATTAACTTTCTACTCTCGGATACGGACCCGTTCTATTAGAATTTATATTAATCCACTCTGACTAGTTGGCTTAGAACAGCATTTCGTTTAAAGTTTCCCTTGTCTTACTTTGTTTCGTCCGCTGAATCGTCTGTTACAACATTCTAAAGGCGAAAATAAGTGAGACTATTTCATATTTTTACACTAGTCATCAGTCTCCGACCATTATTCAGTCCACGCATATGTTGCGATACTTGTATCATCTCTAAAGAAGACATCTTCAGGCAAATTAATAGATCGCTGCTAGGAGCTTAGTTAGACCGTTTGGCGCCCATACTGCGAAAAGATTACTTTGACTACAGGTATCTCATTTAAAGGTGAAACACGTGTAACAACATGTGCGTGGACTATATGACGATGGGAGCTTAATGACTAACAATGGAAGGTTATATAAATCTAATAATAACAGCATATATAATAATAACATCTTTAAATGTTGGCGCTAGCATGCATACTTCACCAGAGGGAGACTTTGTACAAAAGTCGATTGCTTGGGTACCTCAGTCCCATTTGTGTTTCAACCGTAAAGCAGTTGTATTTGCATGGTTGTGTTTCGGTTTGACCTCAGGAATGACAACGCATGGGGGATGTCATGGGCGAAACAGTATTCTCTGTTATGTCCATGGTACTGCTCATGTCTATAGGCGACGGCTACCACTTTCCATCAGGTGGGCCGTCAGCTTGTTTGCAGTTTGTAAGTTATAAAAAAAAAACTTATAGCAGCGGAATTAGCCAAAATAATTCTAATCAACTAACCAGTGATATGGATTTCCGCAAAATAACGCCCAGTTCAATAAAATTGTCTCACACTATTAATACATATATAGTACTGTTAGTTAATACATACATACTATTTTAAATACAAAGCGAGGGCAAACGTTTTCATGTTTTAGAGGTATATTTGCAACGAACGACAATTTCGCAGTTTACTCGTATGTAGCACCCAAATTAATTAGACTATGTTCTCCCGTTGAATATCAGCTATAATGTAATTTACATTCACGTAATCTGACGTTAATTGATTAGCTTATTGAATTTGGTTCGCGCACGTAACAAAACACACGTGTGAATACACGAATAAATATATAAATTCAATAAATGTCTAGCAAAATAAATTAAGATGGTAATTGTTTATAAATGTATTAGATACAATAGACAAGGGTGTTTAAAAAAACACTGAATTAGATGATGAAATCCTTAACTCTATTATAATTTTATATTTCACAATCAATAAATTAAGCACAAACGTTCGACTTACGATTTACTCTAAGAATGCTCCAAAACCCCAAAATAAGGGAGCAACAGTTGAGCACTAGTTTTACACGGGACATAATTATTATAAACAAACGAATGGTAACAAATACGTAGAAGGAACACTACGAGTCATTGTTTCTATAGTTTAAACATCTTGCCGTTATCGAAGGCCAATTTAGGGATCCAACGACAGGGTCGCCGTTGTTTTTTGCTTTGTAGTCATTCATCAGTATGCAGTGTTTTGATTGACTCAATGATAAGGGTGACCCTCCCCGAATTTTTTTTTTATTTTTTTGACAAATTTTTCCATTTTTCAATTAAAAAATACATACAACCTCAAATTTTCACCATTTTACGATCAACTCCTGTTTTTTAATCGCAAGATGGCAATCCAATATAATAATTGTAGTAGGATAAATTTTCATGTATAGTTCTAAAAATAATGTATATGGTAAAACAACGTTTGCCGAGTCAGCTAGTAATAATATAAAAGTATAGTATACGTTACCAACAAATTTTATATATGTATATAAATATATAATGAATGTTGCAACTTCGTTTGTTTAATAGGTTTCAATGTTTTCGATGATTCGAGCGCGAATTAGAGCGCCACACAATACTAATACGAGTATTTGTTTTAATAAATATGTCTATTTATACTACTAGTAAATACAGCGTCATTTAGTCCCAAACTAAACAGAGCTTGTACTGTGAACATTAAACAACTGGTAGACAAATATTTACGCTATTGACATTTTATATGTGTATTATTATTTTTTTTTTTCTAATGGGTGTAAATTGTATGGTAACCCGGCCTGCGCTAACGGGATACGCTGGCGGAGCACCAGTGAAGGATGATAGATGAGAATGAAAACAGGCCAGTTAGCCCATCATGATGTATTCATCAGGAATTAACCATGATAGTTTCCAGGGAGAACCGCGAGGAGGTCAACCTGGTTGGGTATATTGCTAGCAATGAGATTCTCAGTCTCCATTACTAACAATCCCTTTCCCCCATGTGTATTATGTTTGTAGTTTTATATATGTTTAAGATGATAATAATAATTCCTTATGGCAGTCTATTGAGAAGGCCTATGTTCAGCAGTGGACAGATAATGATGATGATTATACATGATTACGTATTTTATTAGCGCAAGCATAGCTGTTAAACTTGTATGACAGTTTCGTACTACTGATTAAATAAATTAATACAAATATATATATCTAAGGATGAAGGATGGGCAGCAGCGTCCCTTCTAAAACATCTCTAAAAGCCTAACTACGGTTGCCAACCCGCCTGCCAAGCGTGGCAACAACTGGCGAAACTCTCCATATGGGGAAGGCCTATGTCCAGCAGTTAGCGGCTGGAATAATAATAATAAATATACATCTAATCTATTGTAACAACTTGATAATCCATTACGCTATTGCTCATTAGTTATTGCTCAAAAAATCCTGTATATATAAATATGTCTCTATAGAGAGTCAATATGGAACAAGTTTTCTTGCAAGCATCGAGTGTATTATCATTTGCAACTTTCTTACTCTTACACCGTTCAGTTTACATTTGCATAATAGCCAAACTTTAATGGAAGCGAGTCTTAATAAGGTAAGCTCTAATATGCAAGTTTAAAATTCGAATAGCATTTGTGAAGCAAAATGTACATTCATGATACTTTTGCGCAAACAAAATAACGCAGTGATATTTGCAATTCCGTCGTTGTGCATCAAAATCTACCTATATATGGTATATTTCAAATTTATTGTATGTAAGACTAGCGCAGCTTAACCTGCACAATTTGAAATAAAAATATAATAAAAAGAATGTACAAGTGAATTATAGAATATATACATTTTTTCAAAAGATTCTGTTTCAGTCTTTAATTATAAAATATTTAAATCTGTTCCAGCAGGTCGTTTGTCTGATAATAATGGTAGGGTAACGCCACATGCGGTACGTAGAGTAAACACGCTTGCGTATATCGATACACGCTGGCGGAGCACCAGTGGAGGATAATAGATAAGGATGAAGTCAAGTCAGGCCCATTGTGATGGATTCATCAGGAATTAACTACAATGATTTCTAAGTCAAACCACGCATTGGTCGACCTAATAGGATATATTAGGAAGGGGAAGATTGTTAGTAATGCTATCTACCAGTCCCATTGCTCGCAATATGAGTATATATCCTGTCGACTTCCACGTGGTACCCTCTGGGAACCATCGTGCAGAATTCCAGGTGTATTCATCACGATGGACTAACTGACCTGTCTTTTCATTCTCACCGTATATACCGTTAGCGCTGGCGGAATTGCCAAACCATTATCATCCATTAGAAAAAAAATAGGGTGTATTGGGTCAACCAAACTCATAATATGAATACAAACAAGATATTGAGAATTCATTTCCGAATATATTAAAATAATATTTTACTACCTATTAGATTCACAGTTTTGTTTTTTTGTATATCTTCCACAATTTATTACCGATTTCAAACCAGTTCCATGAGAAACAAATATAAACATCTGTAGAAACTTTCACATTTATAATATTAGTCGATTGAAATTTTACACTTTACATTTACGTAACTTTTAACGTACAATTACAGTGTAAAGTGTAAATAGAATATATGAACCAAATTCTGAGAATCCAAAATTTCGGAGTATGGTTAAAATAATACTCACCTGCTAAATATACATACCTACGTGATGAAGTGACCATTTAGAAAGAAAACGACGTGATATCTCGACTCATAGGGGGGTATAGGTGGGGTGGTTCTCAGGAATTTTCATTAAGTTGGATTCAGAAGACATCATTAATAAAGTGATTAGAGCCCACGTCGTCTCTGAGTATAATTATGGACTGTGCTTATAATTGTGTGTATTAATTATTACTTAATCCTCGTAAAGATGGGAACTTAAAGTTCTTCCGATGACCCTTTCAAAATACTGGTTGAATTAAGAACTTCTATACAAGAATATCATATATCATAGCACGTATAAAAACTACTATTTTGTCTGAATGGTACCTCTACTATAATAACTGAAGATAGATATAATGAGTACAATTGAAATCATTAGCATTATATATACACTAGTATATGTATATACTAGCTATTAGAAACAGCGTATCTTTCAGACAACCTAATATTTTAGCTTAGTTACAAATAAGAGCCACACAATCACACCAATGGCCTGATCCTCAATCTAGGATACCCTGTGTATAACATAGGAGAAACCAAACTAGAATACACAGACCCAAACCAATTTAAGAAAGTTTATTTCCTAAATTTGCTTAACCAGGAATCGAATTCGGGACCTCATTTCGCAAAGCAATATGCTTAATACTACGTCACGGACGTAATCATTGTATATACATACATATAATAATCATTGTATGTATATACATACATAAATCTATTTTAATATAATAAGATGTTTGCTTCAACGCTCTAATCTCTGAAAGTCGGATTCGAAAAATTCCTTTTGCATTTGATAGCTTACGGACTAAGCCACGTGTTACAACTAGTTATTTAAAGATTACCAACTGTAATTATTTTCAGTATTAATGTAAAATTTATAATTCTGAAAATTTATAAAAAATAACTTTCCTGATTTATGTAAAGATCTTCGCAATCCCAAGTTATGTTAATAAGTCGGTAATTGAATTGATAAAGAGATTGCCGATGTCTGTTAAATCAGATTTGACGTATCCTCCTGAGGTTCAAATTTCCAATTTGCCTGTACATTGTACAATTGAATTATCAATGTCGATATCGGCAATCAGATTGTTAATCAAACAACCTTTTATATTGCCATTTTTAAAAAATAATAGCGATAAAATTACCTTTAACTCTGTTGTTTTTCTCTGTTAATCGATTCTTTATATCTTTTTCCAATAAGTTTAATATCATTAAAAGTATTAAGACGTAAATAATTTAATATTAATCATAATAAATTATTTAGAATGATTTTTTAATATTTAAAAGATAAACATGTTTATTACCTGCGTTACTACTTATTCAACGCCGTCAAATTGCACTATGAGATAGAATTTCAAACAAAAATGTTTGTAAAAGAAATAGTGTTCTCTATATTCTGATGGTTTGGAAATAGCAATGAGCCGGCCAAATAGCTCGAACAACTGATGAGTTTTCTAGTGGTGACCCCGTATAAGCAAACTTAGTATTTAAAACGACTTGTTTGTCATTGGCCAGTCCGTCGGTGTACATCGGTCGTTTTTATTTTTCGTTATTCTCAATCCAGATTCTATCGCCCAATGAAACTACGAGCATAACCTTTACATAGCATAGCATCTTAAAGCTTCTATGTATATGTTAAAGTTCTATAGAAGATCTTTGTCTTCAAGAAACGTACATAAATTTAAAAAATAATTCCGTACCATACAAATAAAGAGTTTATTTAGTCTTATTTTTGTAATGTAACATATTTGCAATTTTCATATAACGACATTTTATTTCTAGTAATTCAATATGTTAACTCAGCCATTAACTATCGGCCGAATTCTCAATTGTTCATATTATTCAATTCAGTTCATTTCAAATGTCAGCCATCATTTACTCTTTGTACTTATTTATGGCTATCTTGACGTCACGTAAAGCTCTAATTACCGCCATAAATGAATAAAGCAGAGCTATACCTCGTTAGCAGGCTATTTGGGGGATATTCGACCTGTGACGGAGCCATAATTATAGCTCTGAGGTTAACTGAACGGCACCCGACGATTGTGATTGTAGGCCTTAGATAATTCACGAGGGATAGTAACTCAAAAATCGATACAAAATACGGTACATGAGAAAATTGTTAATTAAGAAACTGCCAAAAGAAAGATGTTCTCAATTATTATTATTTTTTACGTAGTAAATTCTGATACGAATTTTAAAATTATTTTTGGAATCGATTAAACAAAATTGTGTTCAATAAGTAAAAAGTAAGTGAGATAGCAAATAAGTCAAAAATACAGCAACATTCTTAATTTATCAGTGAATAGTTTTGATGTCTATATATGTGCATGCACAACGTTTTAAAAAATAATAATTTTGCTATTGACGGATCTATTTTTTTTTTGTTATAATTGAAATTATTTTATAAAATGTTTAAATGTTGTATAATATATTTTTTTTTAATCAATAGAAATTAGAAGTATTTACGAGTGTCTTTATGTTTACAAATTATGTTTTTGTGTCTTTTGCCAATTCTTTTATATGAGTTATTATAACAGAAATGAACATATATATACATAATATTAATTAAAGAAAAACATTAAATAAGTATTATTACAGTGTAATTAAATGAAGCAAATAATCAATCAACCTAGCCGATTCAAGTGGAAAAAAATTCACAGTAAGTTAATAATTTTCAAAATTTGTTACGAATCTGAAATATTAAATACTACAATTAGTTTTGAGGTTGCAAAAGAGGTTTGTTTGAATCGAAGCATTTGACGTTCCATTGTTTCTGCCTACCCTAATGGGAGACGGGCGTGACAGATATGTATGTATGTATGTATGTACAATTAGTTTTCCAGCAAACAAGAATAACATTGAAGTCGATAGTTATTTTATTTTTTGTTTCAAACACCTATAGACATGAATTGCTATAATCAATTAAAATTACAACCACATGTATAAATTTTACGATCATTTAAAGTGGCTCATTATTTGGCTTCAGCATGATACATCATGGTACATATCCTAACTGCTCTTCATAATATCCTAAACGATCCCAATTTTCCTACTTATCTTCGTTCACGGTTTTAATTGTTACCACCTCTCTCAAGACATAAACGTCTTTGTTTAAACTACTCTAGAATTTTGAAGATTCCCAGTTGCAGTACTCAACAAACTCTCTTTATACATTCTAGGAAGTCCGTCCATCACATCTTTAAAAAAAGATTAAAATAATTTTGCCTCTCTACTCTATTATTTTTAGTTTTGTTTAAATATATCATTTTTTCATTTCACTTTCCACTGCTGAACATAGGCCTTTTCCATAAGGGGAATTTTGCCAGTAGTTGCCATGCTTGGCGAGCGGGTTGGAAACTGCAGTTAAGCGTAAAGTTTAAAGATGTTTTAAGAGATACACTGCTGTCCATCTGTCTACTATTAATATCATTTGATTGTCTCTTACGGCACCCATAGGAATGGAAGGGATGGCCTATTCTATGCCAGGACCACCCGGACGATGATATTTACGTATATGTTATTATTTAATTATTATTTAAGTATGTGTATTTATATTTTGTATATATGTAGTTTGCATTTAAATATGTTTCAATACTCTTGCACTATTGATGCCCTCTCAAGACTTCCTATGCTACTTTGTTGGGTTGACCGGAAGAGAGCTCTTTTAGAGATAAGATCATCTTTGTTCACATTATTTCTAATATTTGTGACTATTACTGTATTTCTGAGTACAATAAAGCATATACATACAACATTTTATATGAAATTATTATTTTTACTATCGTTCTCAACCTGGCATGTGGTAAATTATAGTAAAATAGCTAATATATAATTATTGTCAATTAGGTATCTGTTATAGTACGAAATGTTTCTTTTATTACGTCTTGGCGCCTTAACGCCTCATCCAATTGCCATGAAATGGCATTCGCGTAGTATTAAAGTATTTAGACTAACGTTTTTCTTTTACTTTGGCCTTTGTTTTTACTACATTAGGCTATGTTTTTATACTACATTGGTCTATGTTTTTCTGCTACATTAGCCTATGTTTTTCTACTATATTGTCCTATATTTTATACAACTCTGACCTATGTTTTTCTATTATTATACTTTTCTGCAAATTGCGTAAAATATTGCCCCTTATTATTATCAATATCTCCAAGCAACGTGGACGAATTCGTAAGCTATAATTATGCCAATATGGCAATAAATTATGGCATAGGGCACTAATCTCAAAACTACCTTCGTTTGGGTTGCCTGCGATATTGTGCAGTTGGGTCGCCAGCTTTCTTAAGGAACGTAGCATTAAGGTCGTAGTCGACGGAGCATGCTCTGACTTAAAACCTGTGAATGCTGGTGTCCCGCAAGGCTGTGTACTATCTCCGACACTGTTTCTTCTGCATATCAATGATATGTTACAGATCAGTGATATTCATTGTTATGCGGACGACAGTACAGGAGATGCATTATACACCGGTCATGCAAAGATCTCGCGGGCACATACCGATGAGCTCCGGAACAGACTTGTGTCTGAAATCGAAACTTCACTCGATAAAGTTTCGATCTGGGGTGAACGCAATCTTGTTCACTTTAACCCTAAGAAGACACAAGTCTGCGCGTTCACCGCAAAAAAGACACCGTTTGTCGTATCACCTCACTTTCAGGGCACTTCCCTTGATAATAAGTCGAGTCTGGGGATTCTTGGCGTCGATATATCTAGCGACGTCCAGTTTTGCGGTCATCTGGAGGAAAAAGCTAAGATAGCTTCCAAAAAGTTGGGGGTGCTCAATAGGGTGAGACGGTATTTCACGCCAGAAAACCGCCTGAAACTGTATAAAGCTCAAGTGAGGCCACACATGGAATACTGTTCTCACCTGTGGGCAGGAGCGCCACAGTACCAACTCCTTCCGTTAGACCGCATTCAAAGTCGGGCAGCTCGAATTGTTGACGATCGGCGTCTTACTGTCCGGCTCGACCCACTGAAACTGCGTAGAGATGTTGCATCTCTGTGCATCTTCTACCGAATTTATCATGGGGAGTGCTCTGAAGAATTGTTCGGATTGATACCTGCTGCAGATTTTCACCATCGTACAACCCGCCATAAACTAAAATTTCATCCCAACCATCTGGACGAGTGGCGGTCCTCCACCGTGCGTTTTTCAAGGCACTTTCTTCCACGCACAACCACTCTTTGGAATCAACTTCCAGCAGCAGTATTTCCGAACCGATACGACAACATAACCTTCAAGAAAAGAGCATATTCCTTTTTAAAAGGCCGGCAGCACACCTGCAATGCCGTAGGTGTTGTGGGTGACCATGGGCGGCGGTAGTCACTTACCATCAGGTGAGCCGCATGCTCGTTTGCCCCCTGTGTTGTAAAAAAAAAAAAAAAAAAAAAAAAAATCTACCATATAATTTTCACGTTAATTGATTAAAATTCGTTGCGAATCCATGACCGGAATTAATTTCCCAAAGGAGCGTGTCGGTCAAAAGGGCGGTATCTAAATCGACAGCTCTTTTTGGAGTTTCGGACCAACCAAGCCCCTAATTTTTGTTCTGTATACCCGTTATACTTTTTACATTACTAAGTGCCCATTTTCACCCCATTAAAGCGACTGTTTCGTGTGTAATATTTTATTTAATAATTAGCTTATTCCTCTACTTCATATGTGCGGATTTCAGAAGCAGAAATATCTATAAATATAATATCTATATAAATAATATATGATCTATATAAAAATTGATTTATCTTCTATTACTCATATTAAAACCTCACAATAATTTTTATTAAATATATTTCATGTTTTCATCATCAAAATTTAATAAAAAAAAGAAGAAATTCGGCAAAATCTAGCAAATTTCATTTGCAATTATTATTACCTTTGAACACGATATTTTTTAATTTTCAAATAAAAAATGCACTTCATTGATATAATATTAACACAGATGATGATTATATTATACTAGCTTTATGTCGCAACTTTCTTTTACAACACAGGGGGCAAACGAGCATGCTGCTCACCTGCTAGTAAGTGACTACCGCCGCCCATGATCATTAACAACATCAACGGTATTGCAGGCCTTTTAAAAAGGACTATGCTCTTTCCTTGAACATTATGATGTCGTATCGGTTCGAAAATACTTCTGCTGGAAGTTGATTCCAAAGACTGTTCCCTTAACCAAGATACGTCTATGAATCGGGATAAATAGTATCGTAGAGCAGCCTCTGTCCTTCATTATATCTGAACTAATATTATAAAAAGTTTTTTTTTTTTTATGTTTGAGTGTTTGTAATGGATAAACTCAATAATTGCTTAATCCTTTCAAGTATATAAAGTTACATTATCAGCGAATAACATGGACTGTATTTTAATGTAAATAAACACTTTTTTAAAAAAAAGCGTGCGAAGCCAGGGCAAAATTTTATGACTCTTAGTTGAACTATTAAAGAGCCATGAAATAATAAACAAACTTTTAAATATAAATAAACTTTTTCATATTTATAATATTATTAAGGGTTAAAAATATTTAAAGGAATAAATAAATTTACTTATTTAAAATCTCAAAACTAAATCTCATATTAGGAGAGGAATATGCCCATAACATTTTACCAAAGGAAGGTAAGTCTAATTAAAAAACACACACACAATTTAACGAATATTCAAAATAATTTCTTAATAATTATGTGCATTTAAAATAATCAGATCATGCAAAAATGTCTCTATGTAAATAAATATATATGATATATAATACAATATATATAATAGATATAATAAATATGTCTTTATCACAAATCGAATTCTGTGTTAATTGTAACGACGGGTACCGTGAGCCTACCAAATTATTTGCGGGGTGAGTGAGACCATTAATCGGATTTTCGGATCTGTTTAGTTTCAAACATAATAGGTACCTATGCGAATTGGTTATTATGATTAAATTAGAAATGATAATAATGAGTATTTTCATAATTTACTTTCTTACATTAACCTTCCTCATGAAATCAGACGTTAACTGTCCACTGCTTAACTTAGGCCTACCCCTATTGGAGGGTTTTGGCAGGCGGGTTAATAACAGCAGTTAGGATTTTTTGATATCCATCTTTCGACCAATAAATTCCCTTAGTCGTCTCTACGACAGTCACGGGAAAGAAAGGGATGGACCATTCTATGCCGGAACTACACAGCGTCCTACATTAATATCTTTTTATAATGATAAGAAACCAAATTGTGTAAATACTTGTATTATTATATCATCCCGAGGCGTCTCGTTTCCAATCCGTGAATGCAGGCGCGCTCTGAGCATAAATGCTGGGACCCGAAAGATGGTGAACTATGCCTGGTCAGGTCGAAGTCAGGGGAAACCCTGATGGAGGACCGTAGCGATTCTGACGTGCAAATCGATCGTCGGAACTGGGTATAGGGGCGAAAGACTAATCGAACCATCTAGTAGCTGGTTCCGTCCGAAGTTTCCCTCAGGATAGCTGGCGTCGATTTGGACCGTTTCATCCGGATAAAATACGCCATAAAATTTCAACAGCCTATTTGTGAAAATGTGTTCACTTGATCAATCTGAAAAATTTGCCTATGAATGGCAAATAATGAGGTCACATTACATTTGCGTAAAATTGCGTCGAGTCCTTCACAGTTGCGTCGAAATTTTAGAGTTTTGTAGATGTACTTATGTTACAGTATCTATGTAACATAAATACATCTACATATTGATAAATTTTTAAGACCGTTAAAATATTGTATTCAATTTCTCTCTTTTTTTAGTCAACTTAAAAAAAAAAAATTCTCAATTCGGTTGTATTTTTTTTCACTATGTCAGTTATAAACCGATTTGGGGAATTCTCCTTTTATCTAAAAGGATATATGTACAGATTATTCCCAGAGAAATTTTAACAAAATCTGTTCAGTAATTTAGTTTTTAAATAAATTATCAAATTTTGCCACAATTAAAGTCGGATTTTTGGGGAACACAATCTTAACTATACTATAATACTTTTTTATATTTTTACTCCTAAAGGTAGAACTTCAAAATCGTCTTACACGTGTACATTAGACGAATTATGGTAGTGAATAAAGCAAAAAATGTGGGAATATGTTCAAACAGGATCATTTCACACTCTGCCTACTTTGAGAAGATAGGCATATAGAACCAAAAAGTTACAAAACAGGTTGTTAAAATTTACATTAGGAAATAATGCTTTTTGGCTTTTAGGTCGTATCTTCTTGAAAGTTGCCGTAAGTACTTTACAAGTCATGAAATACTTATTTTGTCACTTTCCAGAACTGAACCCCTCTATATACAGGAACTTCGAATTGTATAAAACTTTTATACTTATTTAGAATACCTAAAATCTACAACAGAAATAACATACTAAATACTTCATTTAAGATTTAGTTCCAAAAAAGAAACCAATATGGGACTAACCAAAATATTCTTATATTAATAGTCTTTCGATTAAAAGGAATATATAGATAGATATACAGATACTCGTTATTATTTCCTCTAAAAGATCATCAAAATTTAATTAGAATTAATGGAAATATCGTATCAAATAAAAACACAAAAAATACGGTCAAATTATAAAACCATCTACTTTTGAAGTCACTTGAAAATAGATTAAAGCGTCAGGCATGAATTAATAAGGGCTCTTATTTGTATTTAACGCTTTCAACTTACTATTCTTTATTAAATCCTTACTAATATTATAAATGTGAAAATAAGTTTATATATTCTCATATCTACCTGCCTACCTGCCTTAACAGCTGAACTAATTAGTATGAAATTTGATATGGGATGGATAGATATAGGCTACATTTTATTCCGGTCTGTGAACATATCTCGGACGTGAGGATGTAGTCGCAAATAAAAGCTATTCATATAAAATAACTGCATTATGACATATTTCATATATGTGTAGTAGCGTAGTTATAAATTTATGTAAGAGGAACTTGTCGACAATCGGAAATCTCTATCTCACTTTCCAATTTGTCAATAAATCCCTCTCTAATTAGATTTAGCTCCATGACAAGCAAAATTTTGCTCCGTAAAGAAAAACCGTTGCCAAAATTTTGTCAATCTTGATATGGAATTGGCAGATTCTGTTCTAAATTGCAGCATGAAAATAAACCTTGTTTACAAAAAAAAAATATTGAAATCGCTTTAAAACACAATGCAATTACCTCACCAATAATTATGAGCAACGTAATCGCCTTTGTGTTTAAAAAACTCTCAGACCATTACAATACATATGAGTATAAAAGCGAGCATCTATTTCAGAATAATATATATTTAAAGCATGTGATAATCGGATATATTACCGACGCCGCGGTCCTTCGGGAGCACTGTTCTAGAAGACGTAATACGCTCATAGCGTAGAAAGAGGACACGCTACTTGTACGAGAAAATTATTTCTCCCGGGATCCCGTCGTAGGAATGAAAGGCTATCTTTATGGCTCGCCAAAATTTTATTATACTCGTATTAGGCCGAAATACACGCGGCTAGTTGTTAAATGAATTTCAAAAAGGGAAGTTTTCAATTCGTCTGAATTTTTGCAATTATCAGACAAAAATACGTCATTAATTGTAAACTTATTTTAGTAATTCTTTTTTGCAATCGCTAGAATTTATTCTCGTACTAGTATAATTTTAATTTTGTAAAAATTGAAGCTACCAACTCTTCTTCGTGGAGTAAAAACTGCCCGTTAAAAAGCAAAATCTGTTTAAAAACATGCAATATTTCCATTTTTGGGTGTCCACAAAACAAAATGTTGTAGCATATATACGAAATATCTTGTGCATTTACTATTAAATACACTATTTTGCTGAACAATGGCGCATACATGCAATTTGATTTATATGAGCAAGCCAGTGTCAAAATTTGTAAGTCCCATTTTTAAACTACAAGTACCAATTATTTTATATTTCTAGCTTGTATGCAAAATTGTGTGATAAATAAGGCTAGTATTCAATCAATTAATATGCAGTAACGATATATTTAATTTGTATCAGGACAGTGCATGTAATAACTTACTTGAAAAACTCATGTATCTCGGCCTTAAGTAGGCGACCTATATCTTATGTCGATTTATCGGAAACTTGTCATCAGCACTCAAATGTCGAGTCGATGATCATCCGTGCTTCAATTAGGATTCCGATCAGTTTTATAACATCGCAATCATATTGATATCGAGGAAAGTTTCATTATTTTTAATCTGTTTTCTCTTATTTTCAAGACATATATTACAAGCTTGTTATGTCTTTTTATCGAAAAAATACTAAAGTAAATTGGAAAGGTTTTTATATAATTTTATTATATATTTATTTTATTTTTGAACATAATAATTGCTAAGAATCTTTACATACCTTATATATATATATATATATATATATATATATATATATATATATATATATAAAAATATAAAAGATGATTGTGTATATATTATTTATGTTATTAAAATAATGATTTTAGATTGTAATCAATAATCTAAATTTAAACATGTTAAATTAAGTAATGACGATAATATTCTCAATAGATATGATTATTTTTATTTAATAATCTAGTGCTTATTCAATATAAGCCTTATGTGTTTATATTTTAGAGTTTAGAATGATACTAAGTTTGTTAAGAACAACCTGATATCAAAAAAATATTAAAAATTATATTTACTCAATACTGAAATAATGCTTGAACGTTTATTAATATCCCACTACTGGATTCTTAATAATTTACAAATACCCAGGGCAACATATGTGGCACAAGTAGTAATTACAAAATATATAAAAATGTGTTATTTTTTTAATAAACTATCTACTTCACACATCTTTGCGCGCAAATTTATTTAAATCGGTTCAGTGGTTTAGTTTTTAAATCAAATTAACTGATTTTGCTACAGTTAAAGTGGGTTTTTTGTCAATCTTAATTATATTATATAAAAATATATTATTTGTTGATAATTATTACACAGACGTATCTCTCTTTGCAGAACAGATCCCCTCCGCCATCGTACATCCCCTCTGCGCTGCTGTATGCTCCTCCGGAACCCTTAGAGGTAAGTCAAAAATGCTACCATATAACTCCAGCCCTTAACCAAATAGCAAACATATATATACTAAATAAATCTGAAGTATTTTTTTTTTTAGTTTGTCTATAATAAAAATGCACTAATATTCTTTTCAAATAACCTCATTAATAAAATATACTTTTATATTTATTTACAAGCTACATGAACCATTCATCTGTTACAATAAATTATATAAAAAAATAAAATATTATTTAAGAAATTTTGTTGAATTATATCTATCGTGACACGTGACGTATTGTAATTATTTATGTTGACTTTACTCATGTTTGGATATCCAACTAGTTTCAAACTCCTCTACATAGTCGTGAACCGCACGAACTCCTATTAAGTTCAAAACCAGTCGGACATCCTTAAATTTAAAACGAAAATTAATAAACCGATGTAAATAATTAGAATATAGATATGTTATTTTGTTTTAAAAATTATATCTCTGAACATTATTCCTTTACACACAATATTTTGTAAAATCTATTTTCTTAAATTGAATTTAAATTGCAGTTATGTAAATACTGGGACTTTACGCTAAGTAAATTCTGGATTTAAAGACTTAATAGTCTATGTAATAACAAATGCAATCAGTGTTAATTAAAACGCACATCGTAGCTGGGTGCATAATTTTATTATGCACTTACACTAACGCCAGTAATTAAGTTCACGCGTTGGGATCTTTACAACTGTATACACAAATCGAACACTTAGCAAACGGTTACTTATTACAAAAAAAATCTTACTTAACACGATTAAGTGATGGAGTAAATATTATTTTCTCCCGAAAACAATATTATGGAAAAATTATAACGATGAAAGAAAACGAACAGAACGAATTTATCGATCAGTAGTAATTTTAGCTTCTAAATCGCTCAGCAGCGGCATCAATATAGCTTGCTTGCTAATCGCTTTGAAGTGAAACACAAAACGTGTCAGAAATTAAGATTGTTACAAATATCTTGCAATTTTCGGTTATTGCAATACAGCCGCATAAGAGATGACAAAGCGAGCTTATGGTCGAGGGATGGGCAGCAGCATCTCCCTTAAAACATCATTAAATATTAAACTGCAGTTGCCAACCCACCTGCTAAACGTGGCAACTACTAGCAAAACCTCGTTAACTTGTTTACCATGTCACCGTGCAAGGAAATATCGTGTGCGATAATCACCGAACACTATTATTTCCTTCCCCGTCGGTTTTTGGTTGTCCGAGATACATGGTAAGACCAAGATCTTTCAATGTAACCGCATGGTTATGATCAGCATACCATAATTACAAACAGACTTGGGGGGAAAGGGATTGTTAGCAATGGAGTTCGACATTGCTAGCAATATCAGGTCGACCTCCACGTGGTTTCCCCTGGAAATCATCGTGAACAATTCTTGTTGAATTCGTCACGATGGGCTAACTGACCTGCTTCATCCTCATCTATCATTCCTCACTGGTGCCCCGCCGGTGTATACCGATAGCACGGGTGGGATTACCATTCCATTATCACCCATTAAAAAAAAATTACAAACAGACCATAATGCCGTCGACTAGCACCACGAACTATTATCATCGTGCCAGCCTTTTTTTGCCCACTGCTGAGCATAAGCCTCCTCCTTGGAGAGTTTTGCCAGTAGTTGCCACACTTGGCAGCGGATTGATAACCTCAGTTAGGCTATAAAGATGTTTTGAGAGGGACGCTGCTGCCCATCCCTCGCTCTCCCGTAGTCGCCTCTTATGACAATGACAGGAAAGGAAGTGGAGGCGTATTCTATACCGGGACCACACAGCCATACAAACTGTACTGATGTAAAAAACTTGTTTGAAACTCTTATTTCGAACTCTTTCCTCGAAAAGATATCGTGAATTGATCGTTTCAATCGTAGCTGAGACCTTACTTCTTCATCAGATACAGATACAAACCAGTACACTCGTTTGTCTTTTGTGAAAGCATAAAAAAATTATTAATTGGTCTGTACATTAATCATAAATCATTAACACCGATTGAACATCCGTCCAGTGTCCAATTCGATCCGTTGCCGAATACTGAATATCATATATCGTTCATGAAAGGTAATGTTTTACTCCTTTGAAGTTCCTTTATTTATAGGAATTATTCACACTTGTAATAACATAGATAACATTTTATCTGCATTTTTTATTTGCTATGCAGCAGGACTTCTTTATAATAATATACAAATTCAACCTTCATGAGGTTTTATTACATGTCGGTGAATAGAAACTAGAAACTTTTTACTTTCTTTTTATGCAACTTAGAATGGCAAACAAGCTGACGGTCCACCTGATAGAAAGTGATAACCGTCGCCTATAGACATGAGCAGTACCATGGACATAACAGAGTGAACTGTTTCGCCCATGATACCCCCCATGCTTTGCCATTCCTGAGGACTCAGGTGTTATTCCTCTGTACCCTGTAAATTCACGCCATATCCTACCCTTCAAACCGAAACACAGCCATGCAAACACAACTGCTTCACGGTTGAAACACGAATGGGACAGACGTACCCAAGCAATCGAATAATGTACCAATGTGTCATAATCTATCATAATTAAATTACTTGCATTAAATATTATTTTTCTTTACAATTTATGATAATAAAACTTTTATAATCAAATATAATACCTTATCTACAACAACGAAAAATTAAATGTAATGTGATTTAGATAAACTATTCCTAAATAAATAAATTAAGCAATTGTTTTGCAAATTCTGTACCAAACTTGATTTTCTTTTGTTTTTTTGCGATTGATAGGGTTTACTTCCCCGTACCAATTTAGTCACGTTCTCAACGAAAGTCAATGTTTTTGTGAAATAAAGTCTTAAATGGAGCTTGTTATGCAAAATTCTTATGTTGTTTTTTGCATAATTAATTCTGAATGGTTTTTTTTTTCTTATGATATATATAATGTAGTTTGTTATATTATTAGATAGTTAACATGGCACAATATCCAGAACTACAACCAATCAATGTTCTAACTCATGAACACCAATAAATAACTGATACCAATATATGGACATGCAGTGGTCAATCACTATCAACAAAGCGATCAACGGTTATCCTGATCCTGTACATATTTTAGCGTCGTTGTCAATAGCTGTAATTAAGGTCGACGTTAACCAACTGGCTATAATAAATAATACCACTGGAGATATTACACAGCATAATCTGTTTTAAATTTGCGACTTTAATTTAAGTTAAATTAAGATTAAAGCTCTAGAAAAAAAACATATGGAACAAGTGGCCTATAAGCAAAATAAGATTTAGAAACTATTAACTAGATAAATAAATACTATATTGTTTCCTCCAAAAGGTTACATTAGTAAATTTATTACAAATACAAACAATCACAAGAAAAAATAACACTGAGGAAATGACGGGTGGCTTTATCACTAAGAGCGATCTCTTCAAAGCCTTTTGAATAGAGAAAAATAATTATAAACAGTTTGACTGATTAGATCCACCGCTTATCAAAATGGCATAACCATAATCCGTTGGATAGTGATAACTATCGCCAATAGACTAATAGTACAATGAACTTGTACAAAGTTTTATTGTGCAATAAAGAATAAATAAAATAAATAAATAAATATCGCAGAATATACTCTATCTCCCATAATATCCCTCGTATATGTTACTCGTCCCGTTGAATAAAGTTTTATGTCTTTGACTGAAACATAGCTATGCTAGTATAGTTACTTGACGAGAGAAACACGAGTGGGATAAAGATACCGAAGCAGGTGACTTTTGTAGTCTCTTTCGGAGAAATCAGTAATTATCCTTCTTCTTTGATACTCGAATAAAATGATACTTGCAGAATATGATGAGAGGGCAAAATCAATGAATACCTATAAGCACACAAAACAAATATTCACCGTTAAACGACGCCTATTTTTATTTCGTCACAACCTCTCGTAGGGCCTAGCAACCCCACCTCACGTACATACGAACGAAATTGAATTTATCGCAAACTCAATTTCGATAACACGCCGTTGTAAAGTATATTTACATGGTAATCTTCAATGTGTTACTAACTACACTTTTATAACGTATTCCCACCAGACATTTGTGGAAGGTATTTGTACAAGTAGGTGCCTTATGTGCTTGTAAGCGTGCAAAAATATGGTAAAAAATTTTGTAAATCATTTGTAACAACGAGTTTACACAAGAAGTCTGTTGATTTCATTCGCTAGAGTCTAGTTTAGACTGCGATAGTGATTCTCGGCCATATGCCACCTCTTCTTTTTCCGTGGTTATAGTAAGAGGCGAATAAGGGAACTTGATGTTCGAGGAATGGGCAGCAGCGTCCCTCTTATGAGTAAAACATCAACAAAGCCTAACAGGGGTTGCTAATCCGCACGTCAAGTGTGGCAACTAGTGGCAAAACCGTTAAAGGGGAGATCTATGTTCAGCAGTGGATAATTAAGGTCTGACATGATGATGATGATTTCTAATGACGATTTTATGTAAGAAGTCTGTTGATTTCATTTCTAGCGAATGTTTGATTCAGACTGCAGTTGCAATTTAGTACAATAATAATATTTAAAATATTATTTCCAATTTTCCTTCGCTAAAGAACAATTAACTCGATCATGACAAAACTTTTATCGTAACAAAATGGTAGTAACGTTTATTGATTGCAAAAAAAAAGGTTAAAATTGGTTAAAAATATATGTGCATTGAAAATCTTCTTTTTGAAGTTATTTATAAATATATACTGTAATGAATTAAAATCGACTAAATATTGTTCAAATACGTTTAACAATTAAGTTAATCGCTATTCGTCTTAATTACTAACAGTCCTAACTGCAATCTTATATGATTAACCGTTGCGGTTATGCACCTAGATATTATCTATTTCCAATAATCTGGAATCTCCCAATCCTAATTAATTACTTACTCATGCTGGGTTTAATTGAAAGCTAATAGCTAGATAATATTCTAAATTTACACACAATAATGATGTGTCATGTACGCAAAACCATAGGTTACAGTTAATATACTTCTTTTTTATTTTTACCCCTATCAGAAATTGAACAACATAATAGCATGGCAAATTTTTGAGATTGCCACTCTGAAGAGCGAGATTCTACTATTGTTAAAACACTCAGACACAGCCAATGGAGTAATTTTTGACGTAATCGAATTCTAAATAAAATCATATTAAGTTGACGTTACCTAGCCTTAATTCGACGTCTTTTCTATTTGGTTCAAATTTGAATGAGTTAAAAGTAAGATTTTAAGTATACAATGTATGATTTTTTTACAGTTACTATGCGTGTTCCCGGAGCGGGCGTCGCGCGTTTGCGCGGCTGCCTCAGCGGCGGCGTCGCGGGTAGGCGGCGAGGCGCGTACAGTACGAGGGTTACGGGAAACGCTCGAGCTACTGCGACGCGACGTCGACCCGCGACTGCCGCACGTTGTTGTCATAGACGCGCGGCAACCGCAGTCGCTTGACGCAATCGCGCTCGCCAGGTCAGTGGAGGCACACCTTTTCTTCTTCATTCTGATGATTATGCACATAATATGAAGAATGATAGGTGAGGATGAAAGCAGGTCAGTTAAACCATCATGACGATAGTTTCCAGGGGAAACCGCATAGATGTTGACCTGGAGGGTTTGATAATCATTGCTTTAAATATAGGATAATTTATCATCATTCTCTCAACCATTATCTGTCAGAATCTTAGCCATTATCTAAGAATTCTTCCTTCCCCCTCATCTCCTTTGAGGACATATAATGTAAGCATAAGTAATGCTAAATGATTAGTATTTTTGTAACTATTTGCTTTTTACAATATATTATAATATACCTATAATGGGGGGAAAGGGATTGTTAGTAATGGAGACTCCCATTGCTAGCAATATACTCAACCAGGTCAACCTCCTCGCGGTTCTCCCTGGAAACTATCATGGTTAATTCCTGATGAATTCATCATGAAAGGCTAACTGACCTGTTTTCATTCTCATTGATCACCCTTCACTGGTGCTCCGTCAGCGTATCCCATTAGTGCAGGCGGGGTTACCATACCATTTTCACCCATCAAAAAAAAACCTATAGTCTGAACAATAATAAAATATTTTTTGTCATCGGTCACGTGGACAATATCGTAATTTTTTTTTTATACAACTTAGAATGGCAAACAAGCTGACAGCCCACCTGATGGAAAGTGGTAACCATCGCCTATAGACATGAGCAGTACCATGGACATAACAGAGTATACTGTTTCGCCAATGATACCCCCCATGCGTTGCCATTCCTGAGTACTCAGGTGTTATTCCTCTGTACCCAGTAAATTCACGCCATATCCCACCCTTCAAACCGAAACACAGCCATGCAAACACAACTGCTTCATGGTTGAAACACGAATGGGACAGAGGTACCCAAGCAATCGACAGCAAGCAACTTTTGTACAAAGTCTCCCTCTGGTATAATCCTAGTAGTAAGTAATTGTACCTACTTGTAAACCAACTAAAATTATTTTTTCAAATGCACAAAGATACAAATCAATGTAAATACACCTGAATGTAACGAGTTACAGAAATTGCGGTACTCATTAGAGAATTCAAATATTGGAATACCTAAGAGATGAAAATTCGTATTTGAATTTACTTGAAGCCAGGCTGTCGGGAATGTTTCGAAATATCACATTTTCATTCTCGTCACGTCGTTTTCATTTCTATAAAGTTAAATTGGACGGTGGACTGTATGCATATTGCAATTTCAAGTGCTTGTCCAGCTTGTAATTAACCTATACATTGAGTGGACGTGAGGGCTCTTCAGTCTATTCAAAGTAATTTTGAATACAGAATATGTACAGTCTGAAATCGAAATGTTTAACGTCCTTTTAAAGAAGCATTCTTCTAGTAAAATTAAGATTAAGAAACATAGAAATACAGTTCTTCAAGAAATGTATAAAAGTTTAATCTTCTATACCAACTTGACGTAGTAGCCCAACATAGAATGAGTCACCCCTTCCATTCTAAAAGAATTTAATGGTCGAGTGATACACAGTAGCATTCCTCTTAAAACTACTAAAGCCTAACTGCGGTTGCCAAACCACCTGCCAAGCGTAACAATTACTGCCAAAAACCTTCCAAAGGGGAGATCTGTATTAAATAGTGTACAGTGGATATGATTAAGTTGACGATGGAAGCCAAAACATTTTTGTACTTGTGTGTGTGTAATTATGGACATCACAGTGTGGTACTTGAATGAAGTACTTTATCAAGTATTAAGTACATGTTTGTTATCTCAATAGCATCATTTATTATGTCCAATATTTTATATTATAAACAGATGATATTTTCAAAAGAATCGATCATTTTCTATTTTCTTTATTATAATTATATTGAATATCTGCGACTCGCATCTATATCTATAAGCTTAACCCTTCTATGCATGATTTTTTCTATCGGTAAAATAAATCAAGGTGATATAATTCATGTTCAATATTAAAGGAAAAATGGTTATAAAAATAAATTTGACAGGTATGTTTTTTTTTCTGAAATGGACATTAAAAAGGTATCCAGACACGATCAACTTAAAATTAAATTGTTCTTTTTTATAATTTTATGGCATTCAATGTTATGATGTAAATTTCTACCATTATGCAAAGAAGGGTTAAGGCTGATATTAGAAGAATGGAGATTAAAAAAGTAATAGATAATAGAGTAATAATAATAAAAAAATCTGTAAACGTTCCAACCTTTATGTTTACAAATGTAATATTACGTACATATTCATTTAAAGTTTTCAGGAAGCCATCGTACTCCCATAACATCGTTAGGACGACAATAGGCTCCTCTCACGCCGGAAAAAGCTGCCAAGCGCTTTCCAACGTAAACACGATTCCATGGAGAGCAGTACATTTCATCTCCTAATATAGTATATACACATATATACATGGTGTAAGCAAAGTCCTCGGCCGCACATAAAACTTAGAATCTATTAATACTATATAATATCATCATCATCATTTTAGCCGTTAACTGTCCACTGCAGAACATAAACCTTCTCCATAAGGAGTGTTTTGCCAGTAGTTGCCACGCTTGGCAGACGGGTTGTCAAACATACTCGTAGTTAAACTTTCAGAGATGTTTTAAGATGGACGCTACTGTCCATCTTTCGACCATTAAGTTCCCTTAGTCGCCTTTTATGACATCCATGGGAAAGGAAAGGGTGGCCAATTCTATATCGGGATCACACGGCGTATATAGTAATATTGGAACATAATTTTCTTAAATAAAAATAAATAAAAGGAAAAATTGTTTTAAGCATCGCATACAAAATTTACAGTTGGACGCACCGTATTATTATCGGGGGCTCCAGATTTTTATCGTATTTTCAGGCACTTTCCTTTGAGAGAAATTATTTCATTCATTCATTGGTACAACACTCACTTTAAAATATACTAATGATTTTTTATGTGTATAATTTACAATTCAAACAAGTATGATTTTCTATACAAATATGCTTAGAACCGTTTCTTCTATCTGTCTGTGGAATATATAAGGTATACGTATGAGCAATGGACAATTAATAACGTTAAAAAAGATGTTTCAAAGAATAAGAATAAGTAAGATAACTAATGTTTGTCATTTATGCGCAAGTGTATCCAAATATACCAATTTTAAAGCGTTAATCCGTCGTTTCCAAATTCTCACGCGCTTGATAGATAGATAATTTATTTACATTACTTACAGCGCACAAATAACAATAGACATAGACATGCACAGTGAAAAAAGATAAAGGAATACTTACACAAAAAAATAAAAAGTAAAATGCATAGAAGAAGTAAAAATTTACCCGTCATGCGTGTGCCACAGTATCACAAAATGCTCACAACTCAATAAGCTGAGTAAGCTTTGCTCACAAAACAGCAATACACTAATATTCTTTTGTGGTTAAAAAGCCAGCTGCGGAATTCCTTACAAAAATATATAAAAAAAAAGAAATATAGATAAATATATTATGTGTGTTTATTACATTCTCTATTGCTTAATATTTTATTCTAATTAATAAATAAATGGCAAATACCATTAGAAGAATGAATGAATGGTTTATTTTCTCTCCACAAAAGGTAGTATAAAGTGACAACTTGAGGTACAAATTGATATGAAGACAAATTTTGTGAGACACTGATGCTTGCGGTAGGTTTTGAAGAACCTGTGTTATATGTCACCAGTGCCCCATCTCCATGGACTACACAAATACAAGGCAACCAATTAGTGTTATAATACACAGATAACAATAATGAGATATAAAAAGAAGAAGGGTAGTCAAATGTTATTTTCTATCAATTTCAAGCACTCAAGTGATAATTACTAACTCCATAATATTGGGGGGAAAGGGATTGTTAGTAATGGAAACTAAAAATCCCATTGCTAGCAATATACCCAACCAGGTCGACCTCCTCTTGGTTCCCCCTGGAAACTATTATGGTTAATTCCTGGTAAATTCATCATGATGGGCTAACTGGCCTGTTTTCATTCTCATTGATCACCCTTCACTGGTGCTCCGCCAGCGTATCCCGTTAATGCAGGCGGAATTACCATTCCATGTTCATCCACTAAAAAAACTCCATAATATTACATATCACTCTTTGATAAATGAATGAAAACTTTCCCCCAAAGGACGACATAGATTACAAAGATTAACAATATGTACATAAAATGAATATTTAAATTCCACAAACCCAATTACATAAAAGCAAGTTAAAGAGGCAACAATGGGCAGCCCCATCGCCAAACAGCGATCCCTTTCAGGAAACCCAAGGATGGAGAGAATTAAATTGTCTGGTCAAGGTGTAATAGAAAAATAATAAGACTAAAAGATGGGAGAGAAAATGGTTAAATATTAATTTAAACGCAGTATAAACAATATAAATAAAAATATACTTATACATAATAATAATAAAAATTTTTGATATACTAACAAAAATATACGCAAATAAATAATACATACATATATATGAATATGCATATATAGTTGTACTAAGCACTACAACGGAGATTAATAAACATGCACTATACAAAGGGACAGCCTCCGCCACTAATAGCAACGCGATTTTTATTTTACTAGTAGCAATTCCTTTTTCCTATTATTGTATAATAAACGATTGTATCGCAAAAATTAATCTCAGAATATAAAATACTATTACATCAATCAATTTTTTTTAAAGCTTTAGAGATGATTTAAAAATGAGTATGATGAAGCTGTAAAATGTAAAAGAGATTCGCACGACCCATGCCCGGGATAAAATTATTTTTATTTTATTACACTCGCTTTTCCTTTAACAACGTGGGCTAGTAGGTAGATTTATTTATGAAAATGCGAAAAATAAATTGTCATTCTTTTAATATTTAACGCGCAAACACCGACGAAAATAAAATTCGGTTAACGAAGACTATTTTTTTATAAAAAGAAATTTGGGGGTTTTGCGACAAATTTCAATGAAATAACTAAAAAAATTATTAAATTAGCCATTTTTTTTTTTAAATTTTAAAAGGTTAACTTCTCTTTTAAAATTATTCATGTAATGAGTAGTATACACGAATCTTCTTTTGTTATGTACCAATTAATATTATATTAGTCATTAACTGTCTACTGCTGAACATAAGCCCTCTCCATAAGGGGAGTTTTGCCAGTAGTTGCCACACTTGGCAGGCGGGTTGCCAACCGCAATTAATCTTTTAATAATGTTTTAAAATTTACATATTTTCTGTATGTGCTAAAATTTTTAGATAACATTTATAAACTTTATCATAACAACGTGACTGCTATTTCAAATCATATGTACATCTTAAGGCTTTCGAGAACCAGTGTCTAATCACAACTGAAGAGTATCTTATGTCCAAGTGTTTAAGTTGAAAATCCTTTCTTTTAATCTGTCTGCCATCAACAAACATCTTAAGAGTTTAATAGGAGTCGTGAAAGCAAAGCTTTCAAGGGACGAGCCCCTTTGTCTCATGGAGTTCCATAAATGATATTGCTTTCGTGTTCACTCGACTAGACTAATAAACTTCAAACAGGAACCGACACTTGACATCTTGGTGATTTTATTAGAATCCCAAACTGTGTTCAGGGACAGACCGGCACTTCATCTCTCAAGTGCTTGTTAGTGCATATGTACTTGTCAAGTACGTTACACAAGGATTATCAAGTCACTTGGTAATCTCACTACTATTATAAATGCGAAAATGCATGATAGTGAATGGATGTTTGTTGCTCTTTCACACAAAAACTACGAAACGGATTTGAATTAAATACGATACATGGATAGATTATGTCCTAATTAAGAACAAAGATAACTTTATATGCTGATACAAGCAGGCGGAGCCGCGAGATGCAACTAGTATAGAATACATATACATTGTTATAATATTTTGTGCTCCCTAAAAGCGATTTCAACCGGAAACACACATACATCGATAACCAACAAGAAGTTTCCTAAATTCAAGTACCTACCTTAAATCCTTACTAATATTATAAATATGAAAATAAGTTTGTTTGTTTGTTACCCCTTAGCGCCTAAACAGCTTAACCAATCACTATGTTTACTATACACATAGTATAAAGGTCGTTGGCTACTTTTTATCCCGGTCAACATGTCCTAATCACACAGGTGAAGTCGCTGGTAAAAACTAGATGTCACGTATATACTTATATTCAAAGATATATAACATATTTTAATAACGTTTTAATAATAATTTCACGTCTCGTTGTCTTCTAAATAGGCTTAATATCCGTATAATGTTAATTTGAGTTGATTAAAACAAGTCTTTGTTAAACCAAGTGTTCAACCACACTCAATGAAGTTAGCAAGTAAGCCTTCTAAGTGTTACGTTCTTCTGAGGACATCAAAGAAGGCATTCATTTGGAACCCACAAATCTTAATATTAAGGCCACTCTATGCGAAACATTTAATTAATTCACAATGCTCACTAAGATTTTAAACTAGCTGTATCCCCTGGCTTTGCTAGCGTGAATCACTATATAAAGTATGCTATTGGTGCTAAAAAAAAAAGATGGAGGAGGCCTTCACCCAAAGAGGGGTCCATATCCAAGAATCGAAGAAAGAATTACACTAACAATTAGTTATTAAGAAAAAATATAAAATAGATTAGATACTAACAATACTGTAAATATATTAGGAATATGGAAATAAATAAAAGGCTTTATTATTATTATTATTATTGGTGCTAAATTAGGATATAATCTGTCCGTGTACCAAATTTCATTTCAATTATTTCAGTAATTTTTACGTGAAAGAGTAAAAACGAGTCATCCATTCTATCTATTCACTTTATTTTGAGTACATTAATAAAATAAGATGTAATAGTGAGTTAGTTTGTTACCTCTTAGCTCTTTGAAAGCGTAACGAATCACTATGAAGTTTAGTATGCATGTATTACTTACTATATGGGTCAGAGCACAACGTAGGCTATTTTTTTATATCCCTGACATGTAACCAAAGTAGTGGGTAAAAGCTAGTTCAATAGAAATTCTTAATAATACTATTAAATCTGTGTATACCTAATACATATTTTATTTACCTTATACAATACAGGGAATGGAAGAATACAAATATTGATTGTATTTATTGAAACTTAAATGCACAATTAAATAAGTAAGTGTAAATTATATATGGCGGACTTAACACCTAATGACGTTCTCTACCAGATAATCATGATGCAAGCAGCACAATTAAATAGATGGTGCATTTACTACTAAAATAAATACAAATAATATATATTACTAATATATAGTTACTAATACTTATATGTACATCCATTAATATATATACATATATATACAACTATAATTCTAATGATGATAAATCGGAATGTAAATTAAATAAAATAATTATTTGAACATCATATCTATATATTCCTTTCATGAGGAATGATAAGATACAGTCAGAATGCATTATAGTGTTTGTTAACCTCAAAACAATGGAAACTTTGCCCATAAGAGGACGCTCTCCTATACCTACGTACTTATTAGTTCAAGAGGATAATAGAACTGGCCCTTTACTGACTTCTAATGAAATATCAACAACGAAACAATAGAAGGTTCGCTCGAGGCTCTAAGCTCAACTTCAAACATTCAACAAAATTATATAGCATGTTAATAATCTGTCGCATTAAAAAACTTAACTGATTATAATTCTTCTGTGTTAATGAAGAGTATTATGGGCGACACAGTATATTCTTGTTATGTCTATAGTACTGACCATGTCTATAGGCGACGGTTATAACTTTCTATCAAGTGGGCCGTCAATTTGTTTACCATTCTAAGTTGCATAAAAAAGAAAAAAATAATAAACTATGGAGTTTTTGAAAGCAACTTATATTATGGTTATCCATTTTTTCAGACGGCAGTAGTTGTATTGCCGTTTACCTCACTTTCCAACAGTTACAGTATTAAATCCTATACTGATTTATTATGTTTAATTGCCTTAGCCGCTTCTTACGAAATCTTTAGGTAATAAAAATGGAATAGCAACTTTACCTGTGCTTTTAACATATGTTTTTTTTTTAATGAATGATAACTCCGCCTGTGCTAACAATACACACTAGCGAAGTACCAGTGAATTATGATAGGTGAGGATGAAACCAGGACTCTTGACTCATTTCTTGACAATTGACTCATGACAAATTCGTTAATAATTTTCAAGGAGGTTGAGGTACAGGATATTACTAACAACAGAGTCACTAGGCGCTGAAAAAATTGTTATTTAAGTGAACTTAAATTTAAACATTACATGTTACCAACAATCGTCTTCCGGAAAATATACAATTATAAAAGATTCTAACTGTAAACAATTGCTGTGTGTATAAACAATAATAGGTAAATATTATGAACTTCATAGAAGCCTATTTACAACAAAATGAAGTCGGGGACTTCATTTTGTTGTAAATAGGAGACTAAGTGGCTAATTAAGAAATATTACTATATATACTACTATACTATATTTTTTTTAACTACCATTCAATGGTCATCATATTTTTTTTTACCATTCAATGATATTTTTTTTATTTCATCTTTAAATTTAAGATTGAAATCATTTCGAGATTGCAACATTTCTGACTCCATATTATTTTTGCGTATCTAGCGATTAAGAATGTTTTGAAACTCATTCTATTTTAACTTTTTCTTTGATAATTTCTCGTCTGCCATATAATCCTATTTCGATATTTACTTCTCTTATATAACATCGATATAAGCAAAAAGTAATTTGTGAATCAAATCAAATCAAAATCTCATAAAACAGGCGTATACATAATATTTATATTTTATATCACAAATCCACTTTTCCGTGTAAGTGTACTTTGAGTAATTTTTTTTCTCGGATATAGCGCGGCTGCCAAATTATTCGAGGGGTGAGCAAGATTGCTATGTATTAATAGGTATCAAGGGACGAGATTTTAAAGGTCCAGTAAGTCCGTAACCCATATATCACCTTGCATCCTTCAGCGGATCGTTGAATCTTGGTAAACATTTTCCTAACGTCAAATGCCACAAGGTCGAGGCGACCTACCTCCATAATTCTGAGACTACCAATTCGCCCCGACTTCACATGGATAAATAGATAATTTTTTTTAATAAAATACAGCCTGTATTACTCGCTAATAATGTAGCTTTGTATAATAAGTGAAGGAATTATTTAAGTGAAGCATTATACGAGTTTGAGATCTATCTATATAATCATCCCACATCAACCCACTGCTGGGCTGTCGTATCAGCCATTAACTGTCCATCGCTGAACATAGATCTTCACCATATTCAGTAGTTGCTATGATTAGTTGGCGGGTTGGCAGCTGCAGTTAGGCTTTAGTGATGTTTGAGGGACTCTGTTTGCCATCTCTCGAGCATTAAATTTCTTTAGTCACCTCTTACAACACCCATGGGAAAGGAAGGAGTGATCCAAAATAAAAAGTCTTAATAACATCAAATAACATTAATTTAGTACTTCACTGTATCTTTATTTCACGAGCTCAAAACGGTCCCTTCGGTAAAATAAATATTACCAATTATTTTTCTCTTACAAATTAAAATTTCATACAAATACCTGTCTCGTATCTACAATTGTTTTTTTTTTTTTGTTTCTATTCGTTATTCCTGTCTCTGTTATTAGGCGCTTTACTTTTTATTGCTTCACGTAGAGATGTGTATTCTAAAATAGTCCTTTTATATATGATTATAGAATTGTAAAATGAACGATCGTTTTATAATTCATTTTCCCCTACAAATCAAAACATAACATTATGTTAATGTACGTGTACGTACTTTCGAATTATGAAATAAAATATAAATAAATAGAAATGAAGATTGTTTCCCACAAACAAACCGACTTCAATTGTTACAAAATAAGGTTTTCTGATCTAAAAACTATAAACTATCTATAAACTACTATACCGATTTTGATAAAATTTCTATGAGATTAATCTGTAAATATATCCTTTCAGATAAAAAAATAACTTTCCAAATCGATTTATAACTGACATAATTACGATGTAATAAACATAAAAAAATACAAGCGAATCAAGAATCTCCTTTTTTTTAAATTCCGGTCGATTGATAAAATATATATAATGGATGTTTATATATATAATTTATAAAACCTTCATAATATCTCTCAGACTTTAATACATTTAATTTGATGAAACGACATATAACAGAACGTATCTCTTATAGTATTTTGTCATATCACTAGATTTTTTCAATAAAAAGCCGTAATGTATTATATTAGACATCTTTCATTACTAGTATAGTATTATCTGTACGTTCATGATATCTCTGGATATTTCATAACATCCCCAATATCCTTATTACGCTATGACGTACTACATATACGATCTTGCGTGTATAATTATGTTCATTCTTTGTATTCATTGTGCCCGTGTCTCTAATCTTCCAACCTGATAGGGGCGTGGTTGATGTCATCCTTCAGGACAATTGGCACACGCCCCGCACTTTGTCCCAGTTCAAGGATGTTCAGACAATGCAAGAACATGTTTGTAAGTTGCCAGAACCAAGCTTAAATGTTTATAAATCCCTTGTCATTATCCTTGACATATTTGGTAAACAATCCTCCCTCACAGTGCAATTATCCTTCTTTTATCGAAGTTAGATATTTATAAACAAAACGGACATTTACAACAATTCATAAATATTTAAAAACAAAAAAGCTTTTTCTTAAAATTTGTTCATTTGTACAAAAGTAGCTATAGGAATTTCAATAATCTTTTCAAATAATTTTACGTAGTAACTGAGAAATTTTCTTTTCTTCGAATTTACTTTCTGAATTCATTTGAATGAATCTTATCATTTATAAATTAAATCAATTCATTTTACCTATCAATTAAACCTTATAAGAACTTTAGACAAATAATAATGGATAAATAATAACTTTAGGAACGCATTTTTTTAAATTATCTATATTAAATTAAAATATTTAAAAATTTGATCAATGAATCCACCTTCATATCTCCGGACAGCTATCAAGTAACTCCAATTAGTTTTTTTATTATTAATTGTCTTGGCGTGTAATAATGATACTGATTTGTTTTGTGCAATTAAGTTTACTTTTTCTAACTTCCATCAATTGTAAAAAGAAAAAAGAAAATTGGAGAAAAAAGTACAGACGAATCGAGAACATCCTCTTTCGACTATTTCAAACATTTTACTGCTTTCGACGTCGCGCTCCCGCAGTCCCTCTCAAGGGAGGCATCATTTATTGTTTCAACCACCAAGCACTTCAGCAGGGTTGTCACATTTATTTAATTTATTTATTTCAACTTGCTTTTTTCACTTAATTTTCATTACTATCTCTAATGTTTATTTGTGTTAAAAAATTAGAAAAAAATTGTTTCTACCAAAATTTGTTCTTCACCTACGTCGATGATATTTTACATGGCTATACTAGATTATACAATTACGCTTGTTCTTCATGATAATATACATACTTGAGGGGAAAGAGATTGTTAGCAATGGAGTTTGACAGCCTCATTGCTAGCAATGTTCCTTATTAGATCGACCTCCACGTGGTTCCTCCTGGAAACAATTCTTGTTGAATTCGTCACGATGGGCTGGCTGACCTGCTTCATCCTCACCTATCATCCTTCACTGGTGCCCCGCCGGTTAATACCAATAGCGCGAGTAGGGTTACCATTCTATTATCACCCATAAAAAGAATATACATACTTACGCCTCTTGTACATAAATAACTCAACACGCCCCTTGGCGCATAAAAAAATACGTCGGTGAAAATAGAAAAAGTTAGTAGAAATAATTTTGTACGTACAAATTGTTATAATATGTCAAATATTTAGATAGGTAGAGAATGATACTTTGTCCTATACTTACTTAAATATTACAAGTGACCGAGTTCAATTGAATTTAATCAAAGCTCGTTGTATAACAAAAATTTTAAGAAACCAAACATACTCGTATATGCTATTTTTTATTTTTTTTTTGTATGTATACTTCTATAACCATTTTTATTTTATCATTCTTTCTAATATTTTATTCAATTATTTTTTAATTCATCCAATCATTCATTCACTCATAAATACATCTATTCATTCGCTTATATTAAACTTATGGATTCAATCAATATTTACTAATATATGTAACTAGACTGAATATATTTCGTGTTTCTACCATGAAGCAGTTGTGTTTGCATGGCTGTGTTTCGGTTTGAAGGGTGGGATATGGCGTGAATTTACAGGGTACAGAGGAATAACACCTGAGTCTTCAGGAATGGCAACGCATGGGGGGTATCATGGGCGAAACAGTATACTCTGTTATGTCCATGGTACTGCTCATGTCTATAGGCGACGGTTACCACTTTCCATCAGGTGGGCCGTCAGCTTGTTTGCCATTCTAAGTTGTATAAAAAAAATATATAACTGAACAAAAAATGTGGTAACACGATACAAAAAACACGATAGCAATCCATTTAAACTCCAAACAGACATTACTAGTAGGCTTACTTGTATATACCCTTATTTTAATTTCAATCAATTTACATTAGTATTTATCAATTAAGGCGAAAAATCATTGTCATCATAGTAAATTATTAACTTCTTTCTGACGGGCATTAGGCCTCGTCACAAAAGAAATGGCCAATACCTGCTATTATCACGTTTGCCAAGCGTCTTGGTACAGTTTTATTTTAAATTTTACTCGCGCCTATGTATGCTTTATTGTACTTTGTTGCTGTGTCATGAAAAGTAATTACACATTATTTCATTATTTTTTCACTATAAAAAGTTACTTAGATATTGTGTTCACAATCTAGAAATCCAACCTGATTTCACATGGGTAGATAAATACATAGATAAATAAATAAATAGATAGATGAGTATTTTATATTAATAGGCAAATTTTTCATTTTTTGGGTTTGGTTATTGTAAATTTCGTAGGCCGTGTTGTCCCGGCACAGATTAGTCTACCACTTCCTTTCCCATGTGTATTATAAGAGGCGACTAAAGGAAATTAAAGTTCGAGGGATAGGTAGCAGCTTCTCTCTTTAAACATCACCAAAGACTAACTGTGCTTGCCAACTTACCTGCCAAACGTGGCAACTATTAGCAAAATTCCCTTGTCGGCGGAGGGACAGTAGTAGACAATTAGCTGTTGATATTACGACGATATGTGATGACCTTTCGTAGGAATCTCCATTTTTTTTTTAATAATACGTGACCTATATTACTCGTTGATAATGTAGCTTTCTATAAATTATAGAATTTTTAAAACTACTCGAGTACTTTTTGAGTTTATCGATTGCAAAGAAACAAACAATCAAGTCTTTCCTCTTTATAATATTAGTATAGATACACGAAGCCAATAGCTTTACATTCTCAAATAAAATACAAGTAAATCAATGTGGTTAATTTTCTAATTAAAATATAATTAATACCTTAATTAAATAATTATAATCTCAAGCTTAAATAATTATAACATATAGGTATTATAGGTAGATAAAATCTATACGAAAATTAATTAGACTTAGTTGTTATCCGTGACTTTATCTTTCTAAAATACCTCGTACCTAGTAGCCTGGGGAAATATGTCCCAAAAGATGAATTCTTGAGAGTACATTAATTAAACACATCCCTTACGTAAGCGCGGTGAACTGAACAATGTTGCTAAGGCAGCCACTTTCCCGGCCCATCATTATAATGCTAGTGTGGGGAGTTATGCCGAAATTACGAGCTTCCCTTTCATTTAATAGTACACTGATATAGCGTTGGTATTCGAAATACATATTAATCTATCAAACAGTGTTGCCATTTTAACCACATTTTTGCTAAATCTGATAACTTCAACCGACTTCAAAGAGAAGATAAGATTTCAATTCGGTTACTTCATAACTGTGTCAGTTATAAACCGATTTAGAAAATTCTTTTTTATTTGAAAGGATATACTTACAAATTGGCCCCACAGCAATTTCTTTCAATCAACCTTTGAAAAGCTGAAAGAAAACTATAGAATATTCTAGGGTAAAAACCGTACAACTAAAGATAAAACTAAATAATACCTAATTAAAATGAAACATAGACAATAATAAGTGCCTAACTGTATATTGGCTCAATGAAGTAGAAGTTTCAGAATAAAATTATGTAATAACTGGTTTAAAGGATTTTAACGATTGTCCCATTGTTAATGTATCATTAATTAAAGATAATAAATTTATTGAAAAACTAGTTATTTTATTGTTAAAAGTTTCGTGAGTACATATTATATTTTAATAATAATTAATAATTTATTAATAATAAAAACTTCTACTATTGTAATAATAATCAGTTAAACTTGTGCTCATGTTACATACGCTCATGACTAAGAGTCACGGATGGTTCCGAAACTAGCCGAGCTTTTTCGATTAAAATACATGTGAGTTAAACTGGTCGTTATTACATTCAAATAGAAAATTTAGTGACAAAATTATTACATATTAAGCCTCTAAATAGACATAATCAGGTATATTATATATAGGCATATTGTGGGTAATACAAAACAGATAATTGTTATATCTAATAGACAATAATATATATATATATTTACAATATCAATAAAGATTATAAATCTCTAGAAACTATATCTAAAATAGAGATATTTCTATTTAGAGAACAATCGGTCTCGTTGATTGTGCAAATGTCAAAAAGCAAACATGCAAATATTCCCTCCCGAGTCTCCTGCCTACCCAAACTTCGACACTCAATCACCTTCTGAACTTTCAATGGTTGAATCTTTGAGCGATAATACTCAAAGAACGAGGCAAACTCCTAATAACTTAGAAGTATTAATCCATAAAATATATAAGATCTATAGGATCCCGAATCGTATTCACCTAGGTTTTTACGATTTCATTTATGCATCGTGCTGTCAAGCTTTTTGGAGTTCCTTAACCAAATTACCGCGACGAAATTATAAAAGATGAAGCTAAAAGACAGTTTGATAGGTTCTTAGACGGTTATGATGTTACCATTAACTTTATCTCTCGGTTCTGCCCACGTAAATAATAATAACGTATATCGAATATTTTCACAAAATTTCTTTTAATGCATTAACACGTTTATACATAGTTAAGCAACAAACAGGTGAACAATCCAAATAAATAACTGTTGGGATTTATAATTCCAGAACATTCATCCATATGAAAATACTAATGAGAATTCAAATAACTCATAATTAACATTTTAAGCTGAGTTACATCAAATATATACTCGTATTATTGTATCAGTCGTTAACTGACATAGGCCTTCCTCATAAGGGGAGTTTTGTAGGTGCCATGCTTGGCAAGCGGGTTAGCAACTGCAGTCAGGCTTTTGGTGTTGTTTAAAGCATTGTTCAGATACGCTGCTGACTATCTCTCGACCATAAATCTTCTAAGTTGCCTCTTACGGCACCCACGGGAAAGGAAGAGGTGGCCCATTCTATACCGGGACCGACACGGCGATATATGAGTACTTGTACGTAGAATAAATACGTCTAAGAGTCTTTATAAATATCTAAAATGAACTTGTGTGCGTTATTTGTAGAAGCAGGAGCCACAGATTACATTTTCGCTGTGATCTCCCTAAATAATCCTCTTGGGTGTATTATTCTATGCTAACGCAAAACGAGTGTGCTCCTGAATATTGGGGCTGAAGGTCTTTCGTCGCCATTTAGATTTCGAGCCTTTCAATAGGATTTCTACTTCATTGTGCTGTACCTTATTGTACATAAACGCTATCTATAGCATATAGTCCTTTCATAAGCATTTATTGTGAAACGGTGTATTTTTTAATTAAATTTGAACTAGTATTTAGCTGTGACGTTGTCCGCTCCACGTGACCGAGATAATAATGTGTGTCTTTCTACATCGAAATGATATATGTATACTAAATTTTATGACAATTCTTTGAACTGTTAAGAAGCTAAGATGTAATAATTAAATAATGTCTTATACTTCTGATACAGTTAATTATTTGATATAGTAATAACTTACATATTTATTATATGTATATATATATATATATATATATATATATATATATATATATATATATTCATATATATTACCTAATAGTGTTTATATTAGTCTAATTATATGTTTATAATATATGAATATATTAAGTATAGCTTTATATTTCCTCAATTCATGAATTCACCGCCTATCTATTTCTCTGTTTACCCAATGGTTGACTGGTAGAGAACACCGTCCGGTATTGTGTCAGCCGAATGTACATATATTTTCACTGTGCATTAAAGTTTGAATAAATAATGTATGTAACAAACAAATAAACTTACATTCAAAATTATAATAAAAATAAAATCATGCTGTCTCTGTGTTCGTTCAGGAAAGTGTGGTCACAGGTCACGCTATAATAAAAAACAATATTATAATTAAACATAAATATTATGAAATAGGATAATGAGTATAGATTAGGTATTTTAATAGAAAAACAAAATATAAAGGACAATAACAACACATAAATATAAAAATACGGGAAAATTGGTTTTTATATTTGCCTGTATTTTTTGTATATTTCTGTTGTATTGAAAGTCGCTTAAATATATAACTGTTTTGCAACTTCCATTACAGTCCTGTTGTAAATTGATGTTATTTCATTACGAACCAAAAAGTATTTATTGACGTATTTTTTTATTAACGAAGCAATTTCGACTTACAAAGTTGAAAGGATCAATCTTTCGACATATTTATATTGCGACATAATCGCATTACGCAATTAATTATGAAAACGTAATACTCACTGTAAAATACCTACTTACGTCAACATTTCCCTGTATTCTGTTTTCTTAATTAATTCTTTCCAAGAATTTAATTTGTTACGGATCTGAACTTTTTTGACTATTTTTTCAACATAAATATTAGCACCTCTTGATGGAAGGTGTAGTTATGGTCAAAAGAATTAAAAGAATCACAGGATATGTAAACTGTGCCACTCAGTTATATAAGCCCAAAAACCTGGCTTTCCCACACAAGTATTCGATATAATTCACTTAATATAATAAATGCGAAAGATTGTAACGATGAATAGGTAGATGGATGTTTGTCACTCTTTCACGCAAAAATTACTAAACAGATTTGAATAAAATTTTGTACACACGTAGATCATATTCCAACTTAGCGCATAGTATATGCTATATGCACTAATTCACGCGGGCTAAGTCATGAGATAAAGCTAGTACATAACACATGATTGTCTATGTTATACTTCCATTCAGACCATGTTTAAATTTTTGTACGGTAATTTATTATAATACTAATTTTTAGCCACAACTTCACCGTTCTATATTAAATGACCGAGATAAAAAGTAACCTATGTCCTTCCCCATCCCATATAGAACGTAGTATATGAAATTTCAAAAATTCGTAACGATCGGTTAAGCTGTTAAGATGATAAGAGGTAATAAATAAACAAACTCACTTTCTCATTAATAACATTAATCGGTTTTAATTTTAAGGACTTACGAAAATTGCAAATTTAATCGCCACTCACAAAATATACGCTCTAATTAAAGATATTTTCAAATGAACATCAAATGCTACATGTTTTAAATTTGTTACGCTTAGTTACATTCCTATGAAAGTTATTAGGTAGAAAGTCTATATGGTCCCATTTCGTACGGAAATAAAAACTCACATCACAAAGGAACTCAATTTAATTCAATTACGTTGACATTTGATATATCCACTCTCCCGGTCCAAATTTTATGGTTTCGACGTGATACATTAACTGAGTCTGTTTTCTGTACATAAAGAAAATGTCTTATAAATTATTTAGATTCTGCTCTACAAAAAATACTAGCTCGTGACTAAATCAATATAAAACCAATACTAGAATAAACCCTGAATTATCAAAATTAGTTCACACTTATATACTAGATAATGCATACGAATTGAGAATATGGTTTCCAATCTTGAATCAAAATATCCATCTTTTTTGGTCAATTTGGTCAGAAATCAGAAAGTCTCGGACAGCTCGTTCGTAAGATCTAACACACAAAAATCTACCTGATTCTTCAATTGACGCTAGAAAAATCTACAAAGGTTTATAAATTATTTCTAAAAAAGGTAACATATGACACGTTACCTTTTTTAATTTGATGAAGATGATGAAATTAAAACCACACAAAACGGGGCTATGAATAGGTTTATAATAGTATTTAGAATAGGTTTTATAACGTGTACGAAGAAAGAATTTTTTGAAATTTTTGTGCAAATGCAAAAAAGTAAGGAGGCAATAGCTATATAACTGGATAGATTAAACTCCTTCTGGCCATTTTAGTATCGGCCTGTCTTAATAAATTCAATTCAATTAATTAATACAACTACAATTTTTGGGATAATATAGTTTAACACTAACTCTATAATATTTTAAGACTATAATATTTTGCTACAATACAATATTTCATTTGTTTCAGGGCAATAAGAGGAATCAAAAACACTCAACATATAATTCTCATAGCCGTCGTGAAGAAAAGGTAAGTACCCAATACATATTTCATCACCATTCTTACAACCTACTCTGATAAAAAATTAACATATAAATATTTAACATTAAAATCTTCTTTTTTTCGATAAGAACATATTTACAAATTGTACCAAGTATAAAAAAATACATCATAATACACCTACACACTGACAATACTTCTCGATACTGTTTAACGTGGGGAAAGAAGTTCATGATTAATTGAATTTGTCAATTCCACAAGGTAATTCTGTAGAGTCTCTCGAGAATAGGTAGGTTAAAGTTAAAGCTGATTGTATTGAATAACTTTTATTTTGTAGATATTCCATTCGAAGTTGAATTTCAATCAACTTTTAGGCTTCCAGTCTACGATGCAAATAAACTGTTTCCATTTAAAGTTCGACGTTTTGCTGTATTAATTCCTGTTAGTATTGTCCTTCAGGTTTAATTTCTCTGCTAACATTTGCGTGATTCGGTCCAAATAAAACGCGAGATTGTTGACCGCGGACGTCATTGTTACGTCAGCCGAGTTCTAGAGTCTGAATAGTGTTGTCTTACAATCGATTATCGATAGAGGTCATTCGGATTAATGGAAATATCGATTGGCGTATTGACAGAATCAAGAATCAATGTAAAAGATTGAAGTAATTTAATCGATCGCGATATGCAGTAATATTGGTAATAATTGTTGTATCGGTAGCAAATTCAAAACAATAGTATCTATTAATATTATTCTTGTAGTTTCTATCAATTTTATGAGTTATATCATTCAATCCACTATGGATTTGGAGGCATAATACCAGGTTCCTCAAGAATAGTAACGCAAGAAGGTTACTATGGTAGTCATATTGTATTATGTAATAGTCATCGTGATATTTATATCTATAGGCGAATCCATCAGGTGGGTCGTTACTTGTTTGCCATACATGTTAATATCATAAAAATCATAAAAAAGATAATCATCGTCAATTATAATAAATTTTATTGTTAATAGTTTCGTAAGTACATATTATAATCAGTTTCTTGCTCATGTCATAACTGCTCAAGACTAAGGGTTCCGAGTGGTCCTGAAACTAGTCGAGCTTTTTGGACCAAATTACACGTATGTTAAACCGGTAGCTATTACATTAAAATGTAATGAATTTATTGTGTATAATCGATTATATTGTATCATTGTTTATATGTAATTATTGATTTATTTCATTTTTTTTTTTTCATTGGTTTCATTGGTTTATCGATTTATAATCGATTCTCAACGATTAAAACAACACTAATCAAGACCAAATTATCTAAAGTTCTCTGTTTATCCGAGCTTTATATTAATATAATGGTTAAGAGTAAACTTGTTGTTGATGGTTTTACTGCATTTAAGACAGTTTATAATGTCAATGGATTTCAAATTGTACAGAAGGCCAAGTTATCTTATCTTATCACTTTTTTATCATTCGACCAAGAGATTCAGTGGTAAATGTAAGTAAAAATTTAAAACCCCATGACCAAATTGAAAAATATTCATTAAACATACCTAAAAGCCATCTTGATTAAAAATCGCCTCGACAGATGCCACAGAATGAAAAATCAAATTTCTGATAGCCTTAACGAATGTCGACCAATTTTTTGTGTCGAGAAATAAAAATATATGATCATAAAAATGTCATATATTTATTTTTTTACATTCTTAGCAAAATGTGGTTTATTGAGTTATTAATTGACAAATGCTTTGACTACCCTATTAGGAAATGTAATCGTAAGCATATTTATTTATTTCATTTATGTTCTATAGTCTTCCTACTCTTCTAAACAACTAGTTAAGGCAGATTAAAATCTTATTAATATAATAAAATTGTAACTGGACGATGTCTATACATGGGAAATGTTTATGAGGGGGCCTTAATAAGGGCAATAGAGGCCAAAACATTTTTTATATAAATTTTGTTTGTCAGTCTATCTCTATATTTGTTTCGGCAACACGCAAAAATTTTACACAAAATTGGACTCGGCTTTTGCAGTTGTGATCCTGAAGGTTACACCTTCAACGTACTAAGTTGCCTGGAAGAAATTGCTATTTAACGATAAGGCCGCCCATTGTTGCCTCTTTGTTTTGCTTTTATGTAATTAAGTTTACAAATTATTCATTTTGTTTATGTACAAATTTATAATCTTTATAATCTGTATCATTCTTTAAAGGGATCAATAAAGAATTTTCATTCGTTCATTTATTAAAAATATAAATTACATATAGCTAGTATATGTCTTATCTTGATGCGCCATCTAGAAATGGTCATTGGTTTTCTTACTTCTGAAATCCACACATACGAAGTAGGGGCTAAAGGCTAAAAGTGTATGAATAATTATGATCGTTTCTCATGAAAATAATTTCATCTGAACTATTCTCAGTATTATCTTTTGCCGATGAGCAAACAAACTAGCGTAACTAAACCGCAAATTGAATCTACTCCACTGAAGTCAAAATCAAACAACTTGCAAAAGGATAAAGGGTTGATAAGATTTGTAAATCTTTGTGTACAAAGCTTCGGATACTAGTGTACTACTTATGCTTGAGGGAGCGGTCCTCGTAAAACAGGCAACGTCAACATTTTCCGCCTTCCTTACAAACGGCTCGAACATAAATCTATATTAAAATTTAAATAAAAAGATACTATTCAATTCATTGATAAGTTAGGCTGCATTCATATATATATATATATATATATATATATTATGGAATGGTAACCCCACCCGTGCTGTCGGTATACACCGGCGGGGTACCAGTGAAGGATGATAGGCGAGGATGAAGCAGGTCAGTTAGCCCATCGTGACGAATTTAACAAGAATTGTTCGCGATGGTTTCCAGGGGGAACCACGTAGACCAGATAAACCAGATAGGTCGACCAGATAGAGCATGTTGCTAGCAATGAGACTGTTAAACTCCATTGCTAACAACCCCTTTTCCCCAATATATATATATTGAAACCGTGTTGTCCCAGCATAGAATGGCCACTGCTTTTTTTCTCGTGAGTGTCATAAGAGGCGACTAAGGGAATTTAATGGTCAAAAGATAGACAACAGCGTCTCTCTTAAAACATCACCAAAGCGTCACTGTGGTTGTCAGCGGCGTAACAATTATTGGCAAATCTTCCTTAATGGGGAGGCCTATGTACAGCAGTGGGCAGTTGAAAGAACTGAAAAGAATTGATGATGACAATATTTATGTCAAAGATATATATTTAGTTGTCTGCCCATAAAGAAATATAAAAAAATAGTGCACTACTGAAGTGCAGCTTATTATACATATTCAATTATGTGCTATGTAACTCCAAGCTACATAATCATACTAAAATTTGTATTGCTGCAGATCACACATAATAACACAATTTTATAAATCTTATGTTGTTTTATGTATTATCTATTCTTATGTACATGTTGTGTGTGATTAATAACAAACAAATAAACGATATATCTATCTATCTATCTATCTAAAATTGCTTCTATAGTGTTTTACTCGTAGTACTTATAAGACATCCAGCATGTTACAATGTTGTGAAATTTTATGACCTAGTATACAAGGATTATTTTTATAGTGTAACATAGTCCTCGTACTCATGTAACGCTATAAACTTAAAAGCTGTTTATTTTTATAGCAATCAATAACAAACGTTAATACTATTATCATCATGGCTTATATTCAGCCGTTAGACATAACAGCTGTTATGATGATATGATAAGTAATATCATAGTTCATCATATCAGCCCTTAACTGTCCACTGCTGAACACAAGCCTTCCCCAGAAAGGGAGTTTTGCCAGTAGTTGCCACGCTTGGCAGGCGGGTTGACAACTGCAGTTAAGCTTTTAGTGATGTTTTAAGAGGGATGCTGTTCCATACTTCGCCCTCCCTTAGTCGCCTCTTACGACACCCACGGTAAAGGAAGGGGTAATAGGGGATAGGTAGGGGTAATTTGTATCCCACAAAATATTTCAAAAGAAACTACAGAAAACTCCACAATAGCTAGAAATAAAATTAATAAAAAATGAAGCACCATTTATATGACTAGTAACTTGTTGTTAATAAGTTATAATAAATACCATTCGTCGATTGTTCCGAAGAACAACTCTTAGCGAAGTTAGTTATTATTTGCGGCAAGTTATAAAGTGGCAAACATACTGCTCTACCCTACTATAGTAGTTCATCAATCGGAAGGCATACAATTCCACAGACAACAATTTCTTCTAATGCTTGTTCTTGTATTGAGAAATTGTTATGAAGTTTTGCTATACAATGTATTTTCACTCGGCAAATATAAAGCAACGAATGGTTTGTATACATATGAATATAAGTAAATAATTTTAGACTTCAATAACTTAACTGAATCTTTTACAATTTTATCGTTTTGACTATTTATATGTATACTTATTTAATATGTGATAATATTTGCCACCTTTAGTGGTATAAAAAAACATTTTATGCACACTATTCTTTTATGGGTTCCTTTCTATGACATACCTGTAGCAAAGGTGTCGTACGGAAGGTGGATCTTGATGGCTTCTTGTGGGCGTTTCTATTATGAAGACGGTTAAAAAAATACGACTTAGGGATGTAATAACGTAATATATTAGTAAACTATTTCCCAAATAAATTTATATTGAAAAACTACAAAAATATATCCTCTAACCCCTCTAGGCTGGGGGGAGTGATTGTTAGTAATGCGGATTACAGGTCGACCTCCATGCGGTCCCCCCTGGAAACCATCGTGCTGAATTCCAGGTGTATTTATCACGATGAGCTAACCTACCTGCTCTTTCATTTTCCCTTATCATCCCTCAGTGGTGCCCCCCGGTGTATACCAATAATGCAGGCGCGGTTGCCATTCCATTATCATCCATTAAAAAACCCCTCTAGGCTAAAAGAGTTAGAGTTATATCAATATGTTGAATCCATTTGTTAAAATAGTACCTATCGTCATCCTAAGGCTACTTCAACCAATTCTTTGCAGTAGGACCCTTTAATTTTCTCCATTTCGATATATTTTGGATAATTGAAGACTAGTGCGACACATTTCTTTCACCAAATTTATCTTTCCACCTTATCTGTAGTACAGTCACAAATGAAATCGGTTTAAAATTAGTAGTTTTTTAATTTTCTTAAAAATTACTAGTTTTACAGGTATAAAACTCCAATATATGAGCCAAGTATACTTACTTCGTAAATTAAAAGACATGACGGTCTTGCTAAAAATGAATTATTTAAAAAAATATAGCCAGTGTGTAAAGAAAATTCATTTCAGTAAAACTGCTTTCTAGCAATTTTTCCGAAACCCGTGAGATAAAACTAGGTGTTATCTCACGGGAGTCCATATCACTGACTTTATCATTGAGTCTATATCATTAACTAATAATTATAATTGTTGTTATTTCTAACGTTCTAATTTCTTTCTTATACCCTTTTCATCCAAATCTGTTCAAATATTTAGAAATGATGTTAAAATAAAGAAACTCACATACATACACACATAAATCCTGAAAACCTTAAACTCTAACTGAATAACTATTTTTATTGTATATATAATTAATTAGTATTTGGACCTCATAATACACAAGCATTCGTGTCATGAAGTGTCTACCGTTCTATTGTAACTCTATCCTGACAAATTACGTCCACTATCATTAATTTTCGCAACCAAGAGTCCGACTTTCACTTACAAATGCTCCTCACGCGAACTCAGAGCTCATTTATATGTATAGTACACGATAAATATACTGTTACCTTGGCAACAAAACACAGTGTCTGCGTTCTCGTGCGCTGTGATATCTCTAGTAATATGGCTTAGACCCGACTTTGAATGTAGTTCAATGGAAAAAAACTGGTACTGTGGTGCTCCAGCTCATAGGTGAGAACAGAGGGCCTACCATGAAGGGTTTTCCGAAATTTCGGAGCCGAACGAAACACAAATTTGATGTTAAAATTACATAATACATGCCGTTTGGAAATATTAAAAATGTTAAAATATTGTTCCTTTGGACTTTTATGATAGGATGTATGACGAACGAAATGTTACATTCTATTTATTGATCCGATTTTGGTATAAACAAAAACACGAAATTGAGTCCGAAATTTCGGAATTTCATTTTATGGTAGACCCGCAGTATTCCATATGTGATTTAAGCTTTATACACTCTCAAACGATGTATCGTCGTGAAAGCCATCTCACTCTATTGAGCACTCCTAACATTTTAGAGGCCACCTTAGCCTTTTCTTCTAAATGACCGCATATCTGAACGTCGCCAGATATATCAACGCCAAGGATCCCTAAACTCGATTTATTATCAAGAGAAGTGCTTTGATACTGAGGAGATACGACAAACGGCATCTTTTTTGCGACAAATGCATACACTTAATTACACAGAATTTAGATTAAATGTATCGTATACATTAATATAGTATATGGTCCATCTGTGTAACAAAGATCATTCAAATTTATTCAGCAATCAAAGCGTGATTAAATAATAAACATCCAAAAACAATTACAAACTTCCATTTTTACGGAAAAGATTCTTTGAAAATTGACTCTATGTCTTAGTGAACTCTGAAACTCATACATTACTAATTATTATACATTATTTATTATATTTGTAAGTAGGTAATGTTTATAAATATTATTATAAAAAACACCCTAATTTACTTTTAATAAAAACAAATTGTTACTGATTTCACAAATCGTCGTGAGGACGAGTCTGGTAGCTCATAAATTAAGTTGCTTGTGGACCACTATATTATTACATTACTGGGATATGTTTACTAACCGAGATAAAAAAAAAACCTATATCCTTCTTATATTAATTTTCAGTAATTGGTTAAGTCGCTCAGCAGTTACAAGCTAACAAACAAACAAACTCACTTTCATATCCATATTTAAAATATTAGTAAGGAATGTACCGAGATGAGTCATGTCCTCTTTTTCTTTCATTCATTTCAAAACGTCTTCCAAGAACAAGACATTCTCAATTTGCCTGCATTTTTATATATTTTGTTTTCCATTAATAGAATCTATTTCAGTGATGGTTCTATATTATAATGTAAATAAATTTTTCACAATTAAAGTTGCTATTTTCTAAAACAAAATGTACATTATGTGTTGTGTAATAATAATAAGACGAGATCTTTTCTAATAATGAATAATTTATTTGAAAACATACAATCTTCATAACATCTTTAAATGAGAATAGTGTAAAATCCTATTTAAACCCAACATAGCTAAGATGGAAACGAACCCCGGGGTGTGGTTAAGCTCATAAGCTGTTTATAAAGCTATCGACCGCTTCACTTCCAGTAAAAGGCTCCATTATTATTTGTTGCCAACCTGTAGACACAATAAAAATTGACAAAAAGTAATTTTATATTATTCAGCCGTCGTCGAAAAGAAATTGGTTATTATTTGTGTATGTTACACGATATTTCCGCCAATTCTGAACCGAGAATATTTACTTCCATCTTATTATTTCAGCCATTAACTATCCACTGCTGGATATAAGCCTTTCCCATAAGGAGAATTTTGCCAGTAGTTGCCACGCTTGGCAAGCGAGTTGGCAACCGCAGTTATGCTTTTAGAGATGTTTTAAGAGGGACGCTGCTGATCATCCCTCGCCCTCCCTTAGTCGCCTCTTACGACACCCATGGAAAAAGAATGGGTGGTCCATTCTATGCCGGGACCTATGTGCAAACACAACAAAACTTAAAATTGTTATGTCTAACAGTCCGTGAAGCAGTTGTGTTTACATGGCTGTGTTTCGGTTTGAAGGGTGGGATATGGCGTGAATTTACAGGATACAGAGGAATAACACCTGAGTACTCAGGAATGGCAACGCATGGAGGGTATCATGGGCGAAACAGTATGTGTGTGTACTGTTATGTCCATGGTACTGCTCATGTCTATAGGCGACGGTTACCGCTTTCCATCAGGTGGCCCGTCAGCTTGTTTGCCATTCTAAGCCGTTAAGAAAAAACAACGACAAATAACATAACTGCATTTCTGTAATTTTTTCTAGCATCGATATCTATATTCATAGTATATTTTTTTATACCACGAGGGTAATAAACAAGCATACTGATGATAAACGGTTACTGTGGCCTGCAACACTGAAGAAATATTAATATACTATTTTATAAGAACCCTATACTGTAGTCTCTAGAGAAAACCTCGGCAGGCTCATTCCACAGCCTGAGCTTTCATGAGAGAAAACTCCTTTAAAACAGCATTTTCATGTGACCAATTAGGTTCAAGCATGTGAGGATGAATTTCAAACAATTCCTTAGAACACAATCCGTTATACAAACGATAGAACACACAAAGGGAGGCAAAGTCTGTCGTAGACTTAAGGGCTCGATACCGCCTGTGAGTTTGGAATAGCTGTGAATGAATATACAAAACATCAAACATTTAATGAAACTCAATTTTTGTATATTTTTAAAAATTTGTATATTCCTAGTTTATTTCGTCACCTACAGAATTCTGCATAATTCCAGTCATACAAACAGAGAGACTTTTATTTCTATCGTCAGATAAAGAAATCGTTTTTTCACTGTAAAATTTTATGTAAAAGACGTACTGTCGGCACTTGTATGCAGGTCACTTGCATTGTGTGCTAGTAACTAACTCATTTGCATGTTAGTAAAATGGCGTGCAGAGAATCCTAGCCATTGTAACTATTCACCATTAAATTTAGATTTTTTAATAGTATTTTTAAATGCGAGTTTACACAAATATTAATTCGCGTGTACACATTTTTATACATATTAAAGTAAAAATAAGAAGTGGAAACGAAATTTATGCTAATCGGATATTTTTTACTAATTTTATAAAATAAATATTTTAATAACATCTATTAATAGCTCTTTAAACCGTTTTTTTTTTTATTTAATTTGCAGAAGTGTTCAATTACGTTACATTATTATTCTAAGTTGTATAAAAAAAAACATTTTATTTATTTATATCCTTGAAAAATCCTCCAAGCTATACCTCAATTGGTCAAAACGATGTCATCAATACTTAAACTACATTTCTTAGATAAGAAGTGTGTTATCACAGTTTGTGGGCAAGTAATGTGCCTGTATTGCTTTATGATCAGAATTTAATGCGGCTAAAGACATAAAGCGAATCCCCGCCTTGTAGGCCCCACATCAAAAAGTTATTATTTATCGCATAAAAACCCTGAAGCAAAACAAGTAACACTTCCAATGGGCCTATAAAAAATACGTTTTATACGATAAACGGTATATAGTGGCAGATTCATATTTGATTGTGCCCGAAGTTGCCATCCGTCCGGATTTGTCCGGATGCTAGCATATTTATCCGGATAATTAGAGGTTCTATTTGGACAGTCTGAATTTTCACTTTTTCAGATTTTTACATAAATGAAAATAAATATTTTAATATCTTTATTTACATTCAAAGATTGTAAAAGATATTATTTTCGAATATACATATATAGATGTATATTATTACTTAATAAATTTAAGCTTCTACCTTTTTCATATTATGACTTTGCCAAGTTCATATTATGAAAAAGGTAACCCTAACTGTGCTAAGCTATCAACTCGAGTTGTAAATTATTGAGGTACTTTATAAACGATCTCATGTAAAGTTGCAGACTCACCTGGGAGCAGTCATTTGTGTCCTTAGAACAGTCTCCAGAGCTTACCCGGCAGGGGTTACCTTGCTAGGTTAACGACTTTTGTGTACTTTCATATTTTATCGAGGAACGGTATAGCAGTACTTTATAGTCACAATAATGCACTCTAAAAAATATAAACCCAAATCAAAATTGACAAAAAGTTTCAGTAAACTACCTATCTAAATAAATAAAAACTATGGCTCATAAAGAAACCGTCTTCAATTGTGACAAAACCAGTTACTTTGATCTAAAAACTAAAGTACTCGGCCGATTTTGTTAAAATTTGAATGGGATCAATCTGTAAGTAGCCTTATATAAAAAACAAATCAGATCGGTTTAGAACTGACGGAGTTATGACGTAACAAACATAAAAAAATACAACTAAATTGAGAACCCCCTTCTTATTAAAGTCGGTTGAAAAGAACGAAATCCACAACTCAATTAAGTAAATAACATTTTTTTCTTAGGCAATATACTCGTATTGTTGTAAAGAAAATTAAAACATTAAGAAAATAATTAGAACATTGACGTCGACGAAAAATTAAAAGCGTCTTCATCATCATTCATATGATTCATAGATGATACTGTGACGTCATCATCATTCATATCATCATAGATGATACTGTGACGTCATCATCATTCATATGATTCATAGATGATATTGTAACGCTAAATCATGTCGAGCTTTGACTACGATAAATTTTAAAAGCAATGTGTCTGTCACGTGCAGATTAGGAACAATTCTCGGAATAATTACGTCTTTACTCGTCGTAATGGAACATAACACAGAATTATATATGATATACTATAATCTTAAATACTATGACATACTATATTATACACTTCTCCATCCATAAAAGTAGTTAAAAGTTATTTATTTTTTGTGTAAACAAAATATCCTTCATCTTAGAATGTTGGGCATGGGGCATAGATATGACTTTATATAGATGTAACAACTGTATAAATATTTAACATTTTAATATTTTACTTTAAAATACGAAAATAGTTTTCTATCAATAAATAATTTTTATATCACAAGTAACTGTAACTCGCGGCTTTGCATGCATGGCATTGTATTTCCTTTTTTTTTTCAAGAAATCCTTTCTTAATAGATGCTTAGGTTATAAAATAAACTTACGTTCCAAATATCTGCTTTCTAGACGTAGTAGTTTAGTAGTATGTTGATAGTCAGTCATAGTATAGATAGTATAGTTATAAAATCGTTTGTCTTGTGAAGCAGGTTAGTTTAGTATACACAAGTTTAGTTTCCATATATCTCCGAGTACATTGATAGACTTGCGCCGTCTATTTCTACTACTTATATCTGGATTTTCAGGCATGACATTTTCCATTAAAGTTTCTTATAAGTTTAACAAAAAGTGCACTATCCAAATTAAGGCGAAATGTAGAAATATTCATCTGAGAAAAAAGTAACCCAATTTATAACATCCATATATATATATATATATATATATATATATATATATATATATATATATAAAAGCTTAAATCCTTATATTTAATCTGTAATGTACACAATAATTAAGAATTATGTTTACATGACCGGATTTCCCAGCTCTCTAAGAGAGAATAAGGAAAATGAGAGAAAAATATTTTTCGACCAGATCAAAATTCGTTGACATATCGGTCTGTCAATACACATGTCTCAGATTACCTTAATGTATATATAATATTTGATTTACCATTATATCCCGTTCTCAAAGTAACTAACTAACGGTAAATATCAGCCATTATCAGAAACTTATATTGTGATTTTCAGGATGAATTTTCACAATCACTTTACTAGTTCCAGAGATTTCTTACTTTTTTAATACCACTGATGTGGCAAACAAGCATTTAGCCCACCTAATGGTAAGCGAATATTGTAGCCTATAAAAGCCTGCGATTCCTGGGGCATTACGCGCGTGTTGCCCGCCTTGAAGGAAATTCTTTGTCTCTTTTTTGAAGAACCCCATGCTGTAGTCTCTTGAAGAAATATCAACAGGGAATTAATCCTTTTTTGCTTAATAGTGAAAATTTCCATCATAACATTGAATGCCCAAAAATTATATAAAAGAACAAGTTCACTTTAAATTGATCATGTCTGGATACCTTTTTTATGTCCATTGCAGAAAAAAAAATATAACTGTCAAATTTATTTTTTTAACTATTTTTCCTTTAATTTTGAACATGAATTATATCACCTTTATTTATTTCACCAATAAAGACAAATCACACAAAGAAGGGTTAATTCCGTAAACTGAGTTTACGTAGGAGAAAACATCTCTAGAACCGCTGTACGCGATCATCTAGACTCTAAGGTATGAGGAGAACTCCCTGTCGAAATGTTACAATGCTATGGGATCACAAACAACACAACAGCAACAACAAATTCTTTATACCACGAAGGGGACAAACAAGTATATAGCCCATAAAAGAAAAAATTGCAATATAAAACATTTATTCTAATTATAATATTAACAGTAATTACTCAGAACAAAAAAAATACAAATAAAAATAAAAGTGACGTATACGGGCTTGTGTCAGCATAACAGATGATGTAGGTAGAAATTCTGTAATAAGTTTACTACTTTAATCTTTTGGACACAAAGAATACCTTATTACTAATTTACACGGACGAAGTCGCGGGTTACAGCTAGTCTTAAATAGTTCTTAAGTCTCAGGAATGGCAACGCATAGGGGTATCATGGGCGAAACAGTATACTCTGTTATGTTATATGGTACTGCTCATGTCTATAGGCGACGGTTACCACTTTCCATTCCATTCATAAAAAAACTCATATCTCCATTATTTATAAACTGATTTGGATTTTTGTTTCTAAAAGGTTTTATTTTTAGATTAGTTTCATAGAAATTTATTAAAATCAGTTCAGGAGTATGATTTTTAAATTAAAATAAGTGTTGACAATGACTGGTGATTAAAAAAGGTTACCACTTTCCATCAGGTGGGCCGTCAGCTTGTTTGCAATTCTAAGTTACATAAAAAAAAGTCTTAAATAAGTATCAAATGTGTAAAAAAATTAAGTAACTGTATAGGTATAGTAATACATATATTAGAATATCGCTGTAAAAAATCTAACGTCTAGCCCAGCCCAATACACAGAGCAAACATCAATGGAAAAAGGTAAACACATAAAAAGAAACTTAACAAGTTCATCTCATTTCCATTACTGTTAACTTTTTACGTATTTTTTATGTTAAAGGTCACATAGGGATTCACGACTTATGACAGTTTCTGTTTTTATTTCTAACATGAAAAAGACATAAAAATAATATCAACATATTTTACAAATAACAACCATTTATATATTAAGTATAAAAACGTTTCGTTGTTAGTCTTCTGTAAGTTATAATTTTACTTATATTATAAATAAATATTATAAATATAAAAGTGTCGACAAAGTTTAGATATTCACATGTTTTATACTGGATCATGTGATTTAGTATAAAACATGTGAATATGTAAACTAATAAACGGCTGTCAATTTTGAATAAAATTTTGTATAGACTTCCTTTCCATATAGACGTATTTCATCTTACTTAAAAATGTATAACGCCCCGGAATAAAGGTAGTTTATTAGAAGAATACAAAAGAACGTTACTGATTTTATTTTATCAGCCGTTAATTAGCCACTGCTTAACACAGCCTCCCCCATGAGGGGGGGTTTGTCACGCTTGGCAGGCAGGTTAGCAACCGCAGTTTGGCTTTAAAGACGTTTTAAGAAGGACGCTGCTGCTCATTCTTTCACCATACGTTTCCTTAGTTTCCTCTTACGACACCCACGGAAAAGGAAGGGGTGGCCTTTTCTATGCCAGAATCTACACGACTATTCTGTTATACGTTGGAGGATTATTCATTTGTTTCAATAAAATTCATTTACGTACATAATTAAAAATAAAAACATATAACGAAAATAAATTGTTACTGTTATGTAAATGTTAGTATTAAATATTTTATATTCTGTAATAAATATCCCTGGCTCAATTTAATATTGTATTAATTGCATTGTGCTGCATACAACGCAGTAGCGCTAATGTGTTCCATTAACACTACCATTATAAAATACCTACGTGAATACTTTACATGAATTAATGTAGTATGCAATATATGATATATAAAATAAACCGTTGTTACTAGTATCAAGACACGATGAGGGACAATTTAATTTCCAACGGAGGAAAATTACATTTACTCTTGCCACTACCCACTAAACAGATTACGGAACTAAACTGTTATTACTCATACATTCTTTATAAGAATATCATCGTACTAGTTTCATAATCTTTCAACACTTTATCAAGAAAATTTTCATTTTACATCGACGATAATTTTAAATTTTTAACGAACATCAAAAAAGGAGGTTCTCAATTTTTAGTAGGCTGTATTTTTTTATATTTGCAAACTCATCGTCTTACCAGAGGGAGACTTTGTACAAAAGTTGTTTGCTTGGGTGCCTCTGTCCCATTCGTGTTTCAACCGTGAAGCAGTTGTGTTTGCACAACTGTGTTTCAGTTTGAATGGTGGGATATGGCAGTGAATTTACAGGGTACAGAGGAATAACACCTGAGTCCTTAGGGATGGTAACACATGGGGGCATCATGGGCGAAACAGTATACTCTGTTATGTCCACGGTACTGCTCATGTCTATAGGCGACGGTTACCACTTTCCATTCCATTCATAAAAAAACTCATATCTCCATTATTTATAAACTGATTTGGATTTTTGTTTCTAAAAGGTTTTATTTTTAGATTAGTTTCATAGAAATTTATTAAAATCAGTTCAGGAGTATGATTTTTAAATTAAAATAAGTGTTGACAATGACTGGTGATTAAAAAAGGTTTTTTTTTTCTTTGTAAAGTAGTAGTTTGTACGGAATTATGGCTGTTCTAAATATTAGCTGTGTAGGTGCCGCAATAGAATAGGCAACCCCTTCCTTTCCCGTGGATGTCATAAGTGGCGACTAAGGGAGCTTATGGTAAAGGGATGGGAGCAGCGTCTCTCTTAAAACATCTTTAAAGTCCAACTGCGGTAGTCTATTCGCTTGCCAAGCGTGACAACTACTGTCAAAACCCCCTAAGCGGGAAGCTTGTATTCAGCAGTGGACAGTATTTTATTTTATTTAAAAGCATTTAAATCGAAAAAAAAATTAAACTATTTTAAATATTCTGTCTGATTTTAAAAAAGTAGTATTAAAAAAGTGCTTTGATAGCGAATTTGAAATATGGGTACATTGGCAACTAGATCGACATTAATTAAACGAAATAATTGCGTCAACCAACACCATTCGCAAACTTTAATTATCTTTAGATCATTAGAAACTGAAATTTGGATCTTGAAAGTTGACTATTTAATTGCTAAAATGTTAGAAAGAAACACCGTTATTTACCCTTATTAAAGTCTGTATCTAACTCGAAACTTCACCTGTTTCTATAATCTACAATAAATCTATGTTTAAACCTCTCATTAATACAAATACTTCACGTGTGTATTTATAAATTATTTATATAAAAAAGCTGACAGTATAAATAAGGAAAATCTAGATTTAGACTTGTTTTTTTATGTGAGATTTTGTTTGTTCGAGGTAACTACTTGCATAAAGATATATCTAGTTAAATACTTATTTGATATTTATAAAAACCTTGCCTGAAATTTACTTGTACCAAGTTTTTTTAGCTTATTTTTAGGTAGGAAATGTATGTACAAGTTCAGTGTCAATTTTAAATTATTAAATGTGTGTGTGTGTATGTGTCTTTGTGTGTGCGCGTGTATGTGGATATGCGTGCGTGTGAGTGTTATAGATATTGAAGTGTCAAAGCGTATGGTATTCATGTGTGCATGGGATGTGTTTATTTGCACATACATATGTCTCTGCAATGTTTCGAAAAAGTAGATATTTATTCGATCGATTCAACTTGTGAACGTACAACAAAGTTCTGTGCAGTTCAGTAATCAATCTAAATTGTCGTCGAACATTTGCTAACTGGCGGAAAATTAAATCTATTTCCAATTCCACGCATTTCACCAAGTCAATCAACATTGTATTCTAGCCAATGGACAGACACTTAGTTAATGAATTTATCGATCACTAACCCTTTTGTTTCTAAACAGTTTTAATTAGTATGCGCCCTGAACACTCTGTTACTGTTTTATTTTGTTCTACTGTTTTTTCTCTTATAACTTTGATTCGCAAACGTCCTACAAATGTTTGAATTAATATGAGTATAATATAAAACAAAAACATATATATTAAATAAAATTATTACATATTAAGCCTCGAAATAGACATATTCAGGTATATTATATATAGACATATTGTGGGTAATACAAAACAGATAATTGTTATATCTAATAGACAATAATATATATATATATATATATATATATATATATATATATATATATATATATATATGTAATATATATATATGTAATAGTTTAGATATATATCTATAATAAAATTTGTAAGAAAGCACAAGTTCTTCTCTACTTTTAAAAAGTGCGTACCTTTTACTAAACGTTTTTTAGTCCGACATATAAAAGAGGTAGCTTTAATTGTCACAAAATTAATATTTAATCGACATATAAGCAAACCTTATCCATTATAAAAAGGATTGTAAAAATTTAATTGAATTAATAACTTGATAAAGTCAGAAAATCTTTACTATTAAAATATGCTTAAATTAACATTTCATCGTCAGTCGTTTTCTGTCCACTGTTAAACATAGGCTTCCCCCTATTTAGGAGATTTTGCCCCAGTATATTGCTGCCCACCCCTTAACTATTAAGTGTATGTGTGTGTATTACGTATATTTACGTTTACTTGAATATAAATTAATTCTTTTTTTCAGCCGCTACTTGTATGAATGGATTTCAGAAGTATTAAAACCAATTAAATCAATCACTTTTAGATCGCATATTAGGATAAACCTTACACCACATTTTAATTTAGACGGATGGTATTGGTACGATAGTTTTTCTGTGATTCTGAAACAAATATACAGGCAGACAGACAGAGAAAATTTCAAAAAACTATTGATTTAGCGTATTAAGACCCCTTTGTAAATATCTATTTATTTATTTATTTCGAATTAGGCACACCATCAGTATACATATTATATATAAATGAAATAACATTTTCTGTGTAGTATGCTGATATGCATACCTATAGCAGGCGTACACAATATTGACTACAGATTACATGCATATAAATACAAACGTTGTCTGGCTATAATTTTATTATATTATTAAAATAATATGGAAGGATGTAACAACCCTAAAATATTCAATACGTAAAGTGAATGTCGGAGTGTGCCGTTTTAGAATCGCATACATATGAGCGGTCGCATTCGTATTTCCATGGGAAATAAGTCATAAAATATCTTGTTACTCGCTTCGGTCGGCATCCATTGAATTACGGTTTAATATCTGGAAATTGCTCGCGGAGATCTGAAATAGCTATGGTTTAGTTAATCCGACGACTTAATTTTATGATTATTTATTTGTCGTTACGAGATTTTAAATTGAATATTTTAATAGAATTAGTAATAGTAATGTGATAGCTTTCTAATTAAATTAAATACGAGTTGGTCATGTATCATAAATAAATATCTTCCATGGCCATTTTTTAAGAAATTATTCTCTTATTGTGTAATTTTTAATTCAAATATACATGTTTCTATTTTAAATACTAAGTTTATTTATTCTTACTGGATAATGAGTTTTAAATAAAATGCTTTTGCTATTGCCATTTGCCAGCCCATATTATTCGCTAAGAAATTAGCTTTCTATAGTTGAAAGAATTTTTTAAAATTAGTTTAATACTTCTTGAGTTTATCTTCTACAAACGAAAAGTCAAATCTTTATTTTTACTAAAGTAACTGTTTACCATCAGATGAGCCATATGCTTGCTTGCATCCATTATAATATAAAAAATAACATCGACGCAAAATGTACTGATCCTATATTTTATTATTAAATAAAATATCAATATTCTTTAATATATATCAGTTTTATATAAATTATAATTCAATCTCTCAAAAATTGCCAATTTTCAATCTATACATATCTGGAGAGAGAGATGTGCTCGAATTGATTTGTAATTCGTTGAAAATAAACCTAAATCAATTGTCATAAGGCTTAGTTTGTACCAAAACACAGCTGTTTTAAGTACCAATATCCAGACTTTGATCGTGTCTTTCGAAGCGCGAGATTGCTCATGTCTGGTCGATGCCTATTAACGAATATAGTACAAATACCTAGTTGTTACTAACATAATTTATGTAAAATAATAACGGACAATTCGTTTCGAAAACAAAATAAGAAAAGAGAATGTACGTGGAAGTTTTAAAGTTTCGTTAGTTGTAGACAAGTTGCGTAGTATCATGGAGAGGAATATAAGCCATGTTTTAAGAAAGGTATTAGTATGAGAGTGTATAGATGTAAAGAAACACATACACACACACACATGCACACGACCGAAGAAAAGGCGAATGGACTGTGTGAAAGATGATGTGCATAAAAGAAGAGTGAGCCCACGTATGACAGTTGTCAGGGATTTGTGGAAGACATACTGTGCCGACCCCAAAAAAATGGAAAACGGCAAATTATTATTATTATATTTATTTAATGTAATAGTCGCAAATAAAAATTAGACGAATTGCGAAGCTATTTCTCTAAGTCAATCAAAAATACGAATAATGTTTTAATATTAAAACAATAATAACATGATTAATAGTTTTCCCCTGTCAATTGCTTTAATTTTCTGACTTACTACAAAAGTCGTTCCCCGTTAAAGTACCATATCAAATTACACCAAAACTTGTCCACCCCTTCATTCGCGCCCTTTTCATTATAGATGTTAAAGTAACCCTTTGATCCGACACTTGTAGTAAAATGTACTTAAATGTTATCTACAACATTTACTTTATCCTTTAACGCTGTAGTCATGACCTTTTAAAGTGTTGGACTCGAGTAATCGTTTAAGTATGAAAGATTCGGAAATATATATTAAGGAATTTAATTTATTATAAAATAAAACTATATAAATAAATAATCTTTCTATAGACCACAATTACCACATCAAGTGAGTGATCAACATATTATTTTCATATATTATTAACCTATGATATCCCACCGGTGGGAAATCGTCTCCACTTTCTGACAAGAGTTCCTCTCAAAACTTTCAATAGGAGAATATGGTCACATAGTAATGCACTATCTCGAACTAGTCTTATTGGAAGTCAAAACTAGTAATTAAAAATATTATTTATCCTGTTTTGTAGTAATATTTATTTTTCTGAGTCAAGAGCCAACGGGATCTTTTGATGATACGCAAATGTTTTTGACAAAGCGGAAAATTAAGATTTTGTTCTAGGAAAAAAGACATTCATGACAAAATTGATATGAGACCGACACGAAGAAAAAATCATTTAATAATACAATTTAATTTACAACATCTTTTATATTTTTAGTACAATTTCTGAACCTAATTACAATATAGATAAGGTAAATATAATATTAATTAATTAATGAGACTTCTTCATTAAGACAGAAGTATACAATGTGCATATTAAATATAGTCAATTTAGAAAAGTTATTTTAGTACATTGACCTGAGAATTGAACCCAGGACCTCATTTACGCAGCGCGACGTACTCACCACTGCACCACGGAGTTCGGATCTATATTGCCTATATCTACTAAGAAGATATTTTCCGATATTATTTATCTCAAAGGTTTTTATGTAATCTTTTAATATTCGTAGTATCTGATTTGAAAAATCTAAAATCTATATATTTAGGAAATATCAATAATCATATAACCAAAGGCGAATCCTTGACTCGGACCACTTTGATGATTTTGCCGTGTTAGCAATATTACACAGGGGAGAACCGAAAGACAGTGATTGCTGGCTAGTCAATCACGCGAACGATAGGCCTTTTATTCAATTGGGCAAAATCTTTTACAACTGATTTCTTTGTAAATTTTAACAAATAAAAACAAATAACATTTTAAATTAAAATAACATCAAATAAATAATTAAAGATTTAACTGTACGTTTGTTTGTTTGTAATAGATAAACTCAAAACTACTAAACTGATTTTAAAATTTCACCTATAGAAAGCTACGTAAGTAACATAAGCTATATATTATTTTCGAAAATTCTGTCTCCCCGTGCGAAGCCGGGCCGTATCATTAATTATAAACTGTTATTCTATCTATATAGGTAGCCTAGCTTTTATCCAAATTTGTACAGTAGTTTAAGTTTAAATAAATTTTCTAATTATCATTGTATACTTTTATGTTTTGGTGCAATCAAGAATTAAAAAAATAAATTTATGCTTGCATAAATATTTGCACACATTTTTACATTGCACTTATATAAAATTACCTATTAGATGCGATAGCTTACCAACGTACATAGTAAACAAAACAGACTCCGTTTGCAATATGAAGCATTGATCTCTTCAGCTGCCTTCAACAGACAATATTGTTAATCGGAAACCAAGCTCGATCGATCGGCTTTCAATAGGTACGGTATACGCAACATAATGCTCCAGACGTTGAATGAAAATAAAATAGGTAATATAAAAATCTCTTTTATCTGACAGGCATTTATCTTAGATATCACAATGCATGTCATTCTTATTAATACTATAAATGTGAAGGGTAATAATGGGGACGAGCAACCCCATAGCAATATACCCTGTCAGGTCAACGACCACGCGGTCCCTCTGAAAACTATCATGGTTGATTCTTGATAAATAGATCATAATGAGCCAACTGATCTCCTTGCATTTTCACTTACTATTCCTCACTACGTCCTACCACCGTATATCGTTAGTGCAGGTGGGTAACCTTTCTATTACCATCATTTTAAAAAAGACAGCTAAAAATAATATAATAAGTAATTAATATATTCGAAAAAGGTTGCAGACAATTGGTATAGTTTTAAATAAGTTTATACTTCGAGTGCGATAAGCCACTGTATTATGTTATGATATCATTCAAACTTTACTAAGTTAGTAAAACTTATTATAACTTACCTTCTCGTACTAGAGAGTCACTAAGTATGTCTTCAGTATAATGGAGATTTATGTAAATATATATGTCGCAGGAGAATTAACGATACTTGGTATTTCATATAATACCTAGAGATACCACGAAATCGCGGTAAATCAATAAATGAAAACTTTTTATTGTTGTTGTTATAAAGATAAAAGAAGATCGATTGGTCCATTGTAACGAATTCCACTAAATTTAATTTAATTAACCACACTAGTTTCCAATAGTAGTAGAGAACCGTGTAGTGGCCAACCTGATATAATCTGTATTGCCAGAATTGACAATTGCCAAAATCATTTGGCAATTTTGACATTAGTAAGCGCATCACATCAGCTCAACTGAACTTATTTGAATAATTCTTTTTTTATGTCTGCAATTGTCAGGAGGTTCCTATAAAAAAAATGTTTAAAACAAATTTGTACGGAAAAATAAAACATTTGAATAGAAAAATTTTCGTATAAAAAGTAAGTGTAAAGAATAATTTAGTCTTCTTTTCTTCAGCAATACATTCATACGAAGCCGGGGTGGGCAGGTAGTTTATAATAATTATAGATTGATTGACAGAGTATCATATTTGGTCATAAAACTAACCTATGTCCATACTAAATACCCGTATATCAATTAATTTATTAAAACACTGAGAGGTAACACGACTACAAGGTAACCGACCGCCGACCCCAAACAATAATTGGTATAAGAGTAGGAAAATGATGATTAGGAGGTAAGAAATAAACATACTTTACATTTATAATAAAATTTTATTACCTGTATAAGGATGATAAGGGTTTATTTATTTCATGTAGGTATATTAAATCTAGCACACGATGTATTATTTAATACAGTTACGTAACGGCATTTTGGTACGTTATTTGTCTGCGTGCCTATGTTACTACCTAGCTATGTAACCAACATAAGCTAGATATGTTGATCTTAAAAGCAAACGTTTAAATAAAAATTTATAAGCTTATTCAGCAATCCTTCCTAATATTATAAATGTGCAAGTGAATTTGACCTTGTAGCACCAAAACTGATCAACTGGCTTAACCGATCACTATATAATTTGGTAGGCATGTACTTTATGGGATGGGAGGATAACCTACTTTTAATGGGGGGAAAGGGATTCTTAGGAATGGAGATTGACACCCCTATTGCCAATATACCCTATTAGGTCGACCTCCACGTGGTTCCCCCTGGAAACCATCGTGAACAATTCTTATTGAATTCGTCATGATGGGCTAACTGACCTGTTTTTATTCTCATCTAACACCCTTCACTGGTGCTTCGCCAGCGTATCCCGTTAGCGCAGGCGGGGTTACCATACCATTTTCACCCATCAAAAAAAACATATTATTTATCCTGCTCAGAAAACATATTCCAAAACATCTAGAATTCATCACGATTATTTCCAACGAGGATCACGTGAAGGTCGATCTGACAAGGATCTGAATACTTATTTACTGCCATATTCCACCCATCAAACTGAAAAACAGCCGTACAAAAACTACTGCTTTACGGCAGCAAACCACCGGAACTACTTAGAGATGTTACATTTCTGTACATTTTTCACCGAATTTATCACGGGGAGTGCTCTGAGGAATTATTCGGATTGATACCTTTTTTAAGTCTATGCACCGCCATTTACTCCCTCTGTTTAGCGTAACAGTTGACTGGTAGAGAATGCCATCAGGCATTAAATCCGTCTTGTAGACATATTTTAATGTGTGCGAAAGTACAAATAAATAAAATAAATAAATACCTGCTGCTGATTTTCATCACCATACAACCCGCCACTAACTAAAGTTTCATCCCAACCTAAATGAGTGGCGGTCTTCCACCGTGCGTTTTTCAAAGCACTTTATTCCACGTACTTCCACTCTTTGGAATCAACTTCCAGCAACAGTATTTCCGAATCGACTAACTGAATCGATGACATCATAACCTTCAAGAAAAGAGCTTATTCCTTTTTAAAAGGCCGGCGGCACATCTTCAATGTCTTCGATGTTGTGGGTGATCATGAGCGGCAATAGTCACTTACCATCAGGTTAGCCGCATGCTTGTTTACCACCTCAGTGGTGTAAAAAAAAGAAACACGGATGGGACAAAAGTACCCAAGCAAACGACTTTTATACAAAGTCTTTTACTAGAATAAATATATACTTACACGTAAGATTCAGTATTAAAAAGTATTGCTGCGAAACGTGATAACGTAAAGTCTCTTTTAAGTTCTCGTTAAGATTCTCTTAAACTTCAAAGAGACTTATTTCTTGACTGTCTTTTCATCAATTTACCTACAGATGGTAAATGGGATTTATATATATTTTTCGTCAACAAATTTTGATTTAACAAAGTAAGTACTTATTTGTAGACAGGTATGTGGATCCATCGAAGTAACTTTTTTATAGCTTAAGATCCCGCCGCTAACTTCTACAAGTACAAGACTTTATTTAATTCTTATTCTAGATTCAATTCTTAGTTTGAATGGAAGATAAGCAAAAATATAATACAATGCACCAGAGTTGCCTGCTCTATGTTATCCAAACTTTAGGGTTGCTAGGTTAAAATAAAAATAAATTTTGGTAAATTTGGTAAACTCGTCATAGTTTTTGATAAGATTTACACTAAACGAAAGTTTATTATTTTCTACGCATGGTAACATATGATAAATTTTTCCACAAGTAAAGCTTGTCAGTAACTAAAGATTGGCTCTAAATGATGGAACTGTAGTTATAGGAAATTGGCTATTTTTGATAAAACATAAAGAGAAGTTTATTCTTTTTTGTTAGAACCACAAAGGATTGCTTATAAAAAATTGGCCGCAAGTAAAATTTGGTACCTGGCAACCCCAGATTACGGCTAATAGAGAGCTGGTAATCCAAGTGCATTGTATTATATTTCAGCTCATCTCTCATTTAACCCAATTTTCATTCAAAAGTCTTATACCCGTAAAAGTCTGCAGCGGAGTCTTAGGCTATTAATTACTGTATTATGTATGTAATTTTCAAATAAGTTTGTATAGGAATCTCAAAATTCTTTGTCCTTTTTATTCCATGTCTCTTTGAAAAAAAATTTACCGTTTCGTAAATAAAAAAGTTATTGATAAGACGCTCGTGATTTTGATTTATATTTAGTAACTCATTCCTTAAAAGAAGTATTAGTATTCATTAACAGGGTCAAAAAAAGTATATTTTTTCCTAAAAAAATCGTTTATACTACGAAAAACTAAAAAAAATCACACAATACACAGTACAAAGTACTCTTATGTATTATACCTATTATTATATAGTGCCGTTGATACAGATACAGGTTAATCTTTTTTTAAATTTAATTTTATTCTATTTTTTTATAAAAAAAAATCTAGAAAAAATATATAGGCCTACATTACTTGAAGAATATTACGATTATTATGCATTTTATTTGAGCTTTGTAAACAAAATATACAAATCTATTGATTACATATTCAGAACAAAGAACAAATAGCTATCTATATGTACGAGGGAGGCTTAATGTATCATATACATTCCACATCATTCGACCTTATTCTTGTAAACATGAGATTGTTTGTGGGAAATTTTTATTGTTAAAGTACTCGAACCTCTTTAAGGATAAAACCTCTTAAGGACCTTTTGTATACGTAATTGGTTATTTTTGTATTTTAGAGTTCCGTACGTAAAAACGTAACCTTTAATTAAAATCCCAGCTCTAAGTGAAATCATGATAAAAATTAAAAATAAATATACTCAACATTGTAATTCTCTGATAGGGCAGTCAAAGGTATTTAAACAACGTAATACTGCACATGTGCTTTCATTTCTCTGAGCTTATTGAAATGAAACGTGGCGAGTGGCAACCCTCATTTCCATTAATAAAAAAGTCACTTTTATCGAAAATGACTGGTGTTATATACCTGCACTTATTAATTAACAGTAACTACCCCGGCCCGTGTGATCCCGGCATAGAATAGGCCACCCCTTCCTTTCCAGTCGGTATGTGAGGCGACTAAGGAAGGGCGAGGGATGGGCAGCAGCGTCTCTCTTAAAACAGCTACAAAGCCTAAATGTGGTTGCCAGTCCACCTGCCAAGCGTGGCGACTACTGGCAAAACTCCCTTAGGGAGAGACTTATGTTCAGCAGTGGACAGTTAAAACTGATATAGTTCATTATACCTTCGCCACTATTTTTATTGATTCAAAACATATAGTAATAAATGTATATCCTCAACACAAACTAAACAGCAAACAACAAGAACTTCACTAGCTAGAAACTCCACTAGCATTCAGCATAATGTACGAGTACATATATTTAAAAGGAAAAAATAATGGAAAAAAGATAAATAATAGAAAGTTATAGATAAATAGAATTATGTATTGACCATACCTAATTAGAAAAAGATGTAAAAAATCAGACCCCATTGATGTAAATATTTTACAGTCTAAATAATAATTAGCTCTCCATAAACATGTTGCAACATAAAAATGCTCATGTTTAAATTTACCAATGCTACCCTATTAGGGATTAAACTCGTGAGTATAAGTGGGCTAAAAGGCACTATTGACCATTGCCGTTATGGTAAACGTAACACTCCACTTGCACATTTCACCGAGCATTATATTTCTTTAATTACGGTATAAAATCTACTTGAATTGGTATTCATATAAAATTTGTGTTTTTTTTCATTAACATTATATCAGCCATTAACTGCTGAACATAGGCCTCCCCATAAACGAGAGTTTTTCCGATAGTTACCACGCTTTGCAGGAGGACTAGTAACCGCAGTTAACCTTTGGTGATGCTTTAAAATTAAGTTCCCTTAGTCAGTTCTTACGATATCTACAGGATAGGAAGGGTTGGCTTATTCTATATCGGGACCACACGGCACTGAATTTTTAAACTGCATTTTTTTTAGTTCATAGTATCCCTGTCTCTATTATAGAGCCAATTTTTTTACTACTATTCTTATCAGTTCGTAACCCTACTAGAATAAAAGGTTGCTTCTTAAATTATACCTTTATAACACTATACACACATATTTTAGATTAAAAATTCTTGCAAATAAAACTTGCAACAAGTATCTCAATTATACTCCGCACATTAAAAAATACAACTGCTCTGCTAAAAAAGAACTATTTTAAACAAATTATAGCCAATATCATTTGGAATGATGTAAGAATTCTAACGATATTAGAAGTTACTCTGAAATAAGGAAACACATACATCAATCCTAGAAACAATACTCTCCTTTTTTGGGTTGTTGTATAAAAATGCAATATAAGAAAACCGAGCTTAACTACCTATATATTTTGAATTCAAACGAATTTTCAAACGATTTCTAGACATTAAATATATCCACAGTTACATTATGGTACATTATTGGAGCAAGTTTCAGCATGGAACATTCCAGGCCAGTGACCCGAAAACGGTGAGCCACAGCAAAAATCCAGTCAAAGATTTTTCGCGATGGCTATCCGCTCCGTTGCCTCTCTGTATTTTTATATTTTAACAGTAACCGGATGGTATTTATTTTCAGCGTTAAGTTTGTTTATTCTCCGCTGCCGAGTCGGTTATGAGTGAAAAATGAAAGTTTCATCTCTTGAGTAATAAACTATATTTATAGTTTCATTGCCTTTTTCAATTAAAATAATACAGCTTTTCTTCTTTGCACTGTGCAGACTTTTCTATTGTTAAATATGCAAGAATTTTTTTATTTGATTTCTGTACACAGAATATATATTTTACTAGCGTTTTTATTTATATAGTTCATCTAAAAAATAATCTAAGTGACCATTTTTGATTAAATGATCCCATTTACGTACCTGCAATGACTATTATCGGGATTGAAACTTAATCATATTAAAACCTGTCATCAATCTACAATCGCTATATTCGTAAGTATCAGAATTCGATCGCAGCTATTTTCAACCGACTTAAAAAAAAGAAGTTTCTCAATTCAGTTATTTTTTTATTGTTTGTAACCTCATAACTCTGTTAGTTATAAACCGATTTGGAAAATTATTTTTTGTCTAAATGTATAATAATAATTATCTATTTAGACAAAAAAAGAATATACCTACTTACAGATTTTTAAATCAAAACAACTGGTTTTGCCACAATTGAAGTAGTTTTTTTTTAAACTACATATTAATACTCTTTTTAAAATACTAACAATATCCTACAACTTTACCCGCGTGAGTTAAAATAAATAATATCCTACGTAATGTAAATAATCTATTTATCTAACAAATTTCATTCAAATCCTTTTATCTGTTTAACCGCTATACAGTAATAAATATCCAAATATCTTAACAAAGCTTCAGATATCAATAGACTCAATAGTGTCTACATATCATACATAGAAAGCATGTATGTATTTAATTTGAATTCGATACATCGCACCAATACACGTATATTTCCAAATTAAAGTTCAATTTCCCATGAAAGTCGAAGTTACAAAGCCAATATTGTGTAGATTTTTGTTATGTTTTCTATGTATATTTGGTATTTGTGTTTCTTTTGTTTTCACATCACAAATGTACCTGCTAATATTTAATTTTGTCCCTTCAACATTTTACCTTTATATGTATTCATATACCATTTCCAATATAAATATATTTCTCTACAGTGAACTAAAAAATAATGAATTATTTTCTAAAGATACATATTAAAATAAGTACATAATAAATTTTTGTATTTATAATTTTGTTCTTGATAGGAAAACATTATTCCAGTATTAATATTAATAAGCACCTACCCAATTTATAATATCAACCTACGCGTAATTATGCTAAATAAAATTATAATAATATATTGTTAATATATTATAAGTAGCTTTCAACGATATACAGTAAATAATATCTGGATATTTTTAGAAATTTAGTTAAATCTCACAAGCTATCCTTATCATCATTTAGTCCGCCTTCATTGCTATATACTCATATATACAAACACTATGATATAGATCAAAGAGTACACTGTGACGCACCGTTACCCGAGGTCTAATAAATTTTACTATTATTTGATTATTTTAATTCCGCTACCATTACCGACTACTAACACTCTAAAATTGACCAAAATAAAAATAATTCTAATACAATAACTTGTGGTATGGATTTCCACAAGATAACACCTACTTAGTTCAGTTACTAGTATTTTTTTATACAACTTAGAATGGCAAACAAGCTGACGGCCCACCTGATGGAAAGTGGTAACCGTCGCCTATAGACATGAGCAGTGCCATGGACATAACAGAGTATACTGTTTCGCCCATACTACCCCCCATGCGTTGCCATTCCTGAGGACTCAGGTGTTATTACTCTGTACCCAGTAAATTCACGCCATATCCCACTCTTCAAACCGAAACACAGCCATGCAAACACAACTGCTTCACGGTTGAAACACGAATGGGACAGAGGTACCCAAGCAATCGACTTTTGTACAAAGTCTCCCTCTGGTTAGTTTCGTTAGTATAGTATTATGTTATCTGTAGTACGGTAAAGTAATAACTTTTAATCCTAAAAGAATATATTCCCCATTCTTATATCATAAACTAAATACATTTCTACAATTCTATATCTACTGTCATATTAGTATGTCATGTCTCGTTATTGCTTTGATATTAGCTTTTACATGAATAGAAATAGTCGACCATAAAAATGTTAAGACTACAAAGAATACTATATTAAGTATAGTCTAATAATATTATATAGCCACTTAGCTATGTAATATTATTTAACGTAACATTAATTTCTTTACGAATATTATATTATTGCTGGTTTCATACTTCCATAACTTTAATATGTAGTTACCTAAGTGGTTACAACAGAAACACCATAAATTTTTAAGTAACTTCCAAAAGTTCTCAATTCTCTTCCATTTTTTTTTCTTTGTAACATTTTACATGATGTCTTTACCAATTCTGAAACTATTTTTGACATTTTTATGAGCAACTAAACTAAGAAGTTACTTAGTTAGTCTATGATTTCATTATAATATATTTAAGGCCTCTATATATAATCCTGGGGGTATCCTGGGCGAAACATTATACTCTGTTATGTCCATGGTACTGCTCATGTCTATAGGCGACGGTTACCACTTTCCATCAGGTAAACCGTCAGCTTGTTTGCCACTCTAAGTTGTATAAAAAAAATATATATATATTCTAGGTCTGATGAACTATTATTCTATAACTTGTCTATGTCGAGATACCAAGTGCATATAATCATCAAAGTACAAAGTTTATAAATGAACTGAGCTGTCTAAATACCTAGACAACAACTTTGCAACATTAAAAGCGAGTAATTTTACGCGATTTGTGTTTTTGAGTAATTTGACTACTATAAGTACTTTATATTCGAAACATACAGAAAATGTATTTACATTTATATAAAAAACGGATAGCTATATTAATTAAATTTACAATCCTTTTTTTCTATCTGTCCACCGTTATGTTTCAACCTTCCATTCCGTTTCTGTTGTTTTACATTTTATTTTATGGACTGTGCTGGCCTTTTCATTATCTCTTATTAACCTATATAATGTGTATATATGAACTTTTTAAGTGTATTAAAAAATTGTTATAATATAATTTATATGTTCATTACCTGTACGTACAAACATATATAGCATATACCAATATATCATGGCTTTTTTTATATGTTAGTACGAACCTTACATTTTTGTATATTTGCATCACACCTGATAACGGTGGTTATCAGTGAAGACCGCGGAATGATTGACTTAATAGAGTATATAGCAATCAGAGGGCTGGTTTTTTTTATGCAACTTATAATGGCAAATAAGCTGACGGACCTGATGGTAAGTGGTAACCGTAGCCTATAGACATGAGCAGTACCATGGGCATAACAAAGTATACTGTTTCGCTTCGATACTCAAAATTAACTTTCCCAGAACTTAAAAGTTTATTCCCTAGTCGCCTTTTTCGACATTCTGAGAGTGAACGGAGTATGGTATACTTAATACTCCGCCCTCTTGTGGAGATTTACTCGTTTTATATGTGCTTAGGTATATCAAAATAAGACTTAGGCGGGTGCTTAGCTTACTTGTTGAACATATTATGCCCTTTCTGCTGTATGTATGTACATGTACAAAAGGAAACTAGGACGTTATAAGTTTCAATATATGGTTTAGGTAACGAACTTTGTGATCAATAACATTGTAAAGAGAATCCAATTTTTCTTTGTTAGAAACTTGACTTTTTCGACGTCTCGCTTCGCGGAAACTTTGTTGCCAATCTAATACAATGTACTTCGTACTTTAAGGTTTACTGTTTTGAAATGTAGCATCCAATACTATTGTAGATAAAAGTTTTAAAACATTTTTTTAAGTTTGATATCTAAAATATGGGGTTTTCCGGATAGTGTTACTGTATTATTTTAATAAAGAATAATTTTTAGGATTTCATTCATTTCTTTTTTTAATAGATGTAGTTGCTTGACATTACTTCAGCCTTATACAAAAGAACGATCATTATTAAAAATTAGTCTTTGTCTGCGAATTTTTTCACAAAATAGATAAATAGATAGACACTCTTTATTATTTCCTCCAAAAGATTACAATAGTAAACTTATTATAGATACAAATAATTACAAGATAAAGATATTACATATTTGTAAAGATACATCAAAACCTATCGATTAATTAGATTAATATTTTGCCTTTACTAACTTAATATATATAAATGTGATTATAAATACTTTACATGAGTTTTAAAATAGTAAAATTATTTATATTTTTCTAGCTTCACACGAAATTGTAGTTGAAATAGAGCTTGAAGTGACATTGATAATCAATTTATGTCCAAATTCATGTAAATAAAACTTCGTAGAACTATAAAATATCGTAGCTACGTTTTATAGGTACTTTATTATAATATAGTGTAATATTTTATTATGATACTTAAAAATATTACTACGTAAAACTATACTATAAATTACGATTGCTTTAAATATATATTACAGGCAATAAATTTTACCATAGATTTTAAAGCACATTTTAAACAACCTTATATATTAAATGTCATGAAGGACACCATAGACGTCGCAATGTATTTTTATGTTTATGAAGGTCATTTATAGATATGAACAGCAGTTCAATGACGGTTATAACTTTCCATCAAGTGTCAGCTTGTTGGTCATTTCAAGTTGCATCAAAAATAGCATTGGAAAGATGCAAAAAAATTAATAAATAAAAAATTATTGCTTCTTAACCCCATAATTATCACAATATGACTTTGTTACTTAATAGTACTTAGTGATCTTGCATTAGTATGCGTTAATAGACATAACATAAAAAATATTTATTTATTAAAATATTTGTTGTTTTTTTTTAAATAAATATTTACAATAAAATGTAGTTTATATCATTTCGTTCCTTCATAAGCACAGAAACACTTATTTTGGGATTCCCAATACAATTTTATTCAATTTCGAAAATCTAATAAATCTTTTACAAACGCTATTGCTCAATAGCTATTCCTTAACATGATACTTTATACTCCAAAAATGTTTTAAAAAGAAAATATATTTATAATATTCACTGTGTATATTTAAATCGTATTTGTGTATGCAAACAAAATGAGTACAACAAAAGTGCTTTTAGATTTAGACCTATTATGATGTGACACAATTCTGACACTCCAAGACACCTCCTGTCTCGTCAATCTCTCTGCAATGTCCACACGTTGGTCCCATTTTAGAAACGGCCTTTATATCAGCGGATAGGGTTACTATGCTCTCCGCTTTCTGAGGGACAAACAATGTACCGAGATACCATTGTTTTGTTGAAGGCTTGAGTCACTGTTCCATTAGAGATAACATTTGAATAGTTGCGTTATTAATGGTTGAATTTGTGAGTTACTCAATTCCGTTGGGCCACGAATAAAGCTTGGTCTCTTTATTTCTGCTAAATGTATTGTAACTAGCTATATCCCGCAACTTTCGTCGTAGTCATATCAGGATGTTGAATATCTTATACATTCCGCAAGAAATGAGCTATCAAACACAAAAAGAATTTTTCAAATCTGACTAACAGTTCCAAAGATTAGCGCATTCATGTGTTTTGCTTTATAATATTAATATCGATTTATTATTTTATATTAAAAATGGTATAAATTAAATTATTTATAAAATTATTTTCATTTGTAAAGAAATATGGATCGAGAAATGATTAAAAAAATTTAACCCTACCATACTAATTGTGTACATTCAGCTATCAAATAAAAAAAAATCCATCGAAGTCTGTTATAAAAAACAAAATGTTCAGTTGCACTAGTAAAACAAAGTCTTAAAAGAAATCTGATGATTTGATTTCACCCGTATATATGTATCTTGTCTGTGTACTTATGATGCAGATTCCTAATAGGATATTATGTTTATATTAATTAACACGTAACATTCTTATCGTTTATCTATACACTGTATTCTCGTGACATAAACCACAAACAAATCGAATATAATAGCTAAAAATATATATTTTATCATTTATTCAATACAGTCTCAAGTTGATCACAAATAATGGCCCCACTTCACATATAACATTACAATTATTTTTACTTACTTTTAATATCAATATTTGAAATAATTTACGTATTTCGTTACCCAAGAGTTTTCTGAATAAACTCAATGCCAGCTTTATGATTATTCAAGCTCTATATAAATATTAATAATACATTAATGTATTTCAAATTAGATATTAAAATTACTTTTCTCTTTGTTTCAGTGCATATCTGAAAGATGATTTTGCTGTGCTGCCCTTCTTAGAAGCAGGGTATAACAGGGTAAGAATTAATTGCTTTATGTCTTTAGATAAACATATTTTAGTGCTCTGGTATATGTATTTTCAAGGATTTTGTATAAAAGTTACTAGCTCTTCTGATTTTATCTTGTCAATAATCAAACAAGTCAACAATATAAGAGATTTAAAAATTGTAATATTACTTTATTTACTACTAGTGAACAGCCCCGGCTTTACACGTTTATCTACTCACGGGTAATGGATCTCTGTTACTGTTAGGATTTTTTAAATCGGTTAAGACTTTTTTTGACTTTACTAATTAAAAACAAAAATGTAATCCTTTAAAGTTCATAAAAAATATTATAGTGCGATAGAAGTACGAAAATATAATGCTATAAGTATAGCATTCCCTATTCAAACTTTGGAAAAACAGAATTATGCAATTCGAAGTATTGAACAGCTAAATAAATAAAAAATTTAAAATAAATGCCTTTTATCATATATACCTACAAAATAAACGCATTTTTATTTAAGAAGTATTTTAAGAAATGTGATGAAACAGTAATGTATGAAATAGTAATGTTTTGTGTGAAAATAAATATAAATATGTATTAAACACATTTGGATTTCACTTCATTTATGTAGGTACACACAAAATTCACCTATAGTGAGGGAAAGAACCTTTAATCTTTGTAGATACAAGAATTAAAATTAAAGCTGCTCTTTCTCTCTCGAGTTGAAGTTTGAACTGATCGTAAAACCCGACGTGTCTTGACTCCAATCTTGAGAGAATTTCAAACATTATTCTCATAAATTCATGTTCTAAAATTGAATATTCAAAAGTGTATTATATATTTATCAAGTAATGTAACCTACGTAACAATTAAATATTTGTATTTTGTATACTATTGTAACCTTTTGGAGGAAACCATAAAGATAATCTGATTGAAACAATAGAGATTAATAATCTATCATCAGATACATACATAAAACGTATTTTTATGTCACGTATATCCGCATAATCATCTTGGCAGGTAGGTACTATGAGTGGGAGAATAAATATTTTAAGAAACAATTTTGTCCTGATTCACTAATATAAGGTTCCTTTATTTGCCATTTAAAAAATAAGACATTCTTTTCTATAAAGTTTAAATATTATTTATTAGATAGATAGATACTCTTTATTGTTTCCTCCAAAAGATTACAATAGTAAACTTATTCTAGATATAAACAATTACAAGAAATAATCACAATGAGAAAACAATGGACGATCTTATCGCTAAAAGCGATCTCTTCCAAGCAACCTTTAGATGGAGAGGAGTAATTATTAATTATTTCCAGCAGCTTTTCTCACGTCAATCGATATATAAAGTGTCAATTAAGTTTTTTTTTAATACATGATAATGGAATGGTTACCCCGCCTGCGCTAACGGTATACACTGGCGGGGTACCAGTGAAGGATGATAGGTGAGGATGAAACAGATTAGGTTGGCCTATCGTAACTAACAATAAATCAATCACAATAGTTTCCAGGGCGAACCGCGTAAAGGTCGACCTGATAGGGTATATTGCTGAGAGATTGTTAATTCCGATTACTACCAATCCCCTCTCCTCCCATAAGTTAAGTTGGAATCTTAGTTGTAATATAACCTACCCATTAGCCCACTAAACAAAGGACATCGAAACATCCTTACAAACTTTCGAATTCATAATATTAGTACGATTTCTCATCATATCTAATATTGCCACAAAATACAACGATATAAAGAACTTTGTCTACCTGGGCAAATGAAATAGGGTCCGTACATGAGTGTTTTAAGAGGTACGGATGAAATAGAAGGGGATCAGACTTAATCACAGGGATCACGGGTCTGAATAGCAACCTCTTACTGTGGGTGTACTTGCGTAGACTTTGATATGCATATACTAGGATATACTTTAATTATCCATTTATATATACAAAAATCAATGGCTGGTCATTAGACTCGTTAAAATCCAAAAACGGCTTGATCGATTTAAATATCCTTTATTATGCTCTTTAAAAAGGGAAATAAAAAAAAAAACAAAGTAGTACAAACACTAAAATTCAGCTAAAAAATTTAAAAGTTTTGAATAGGTGATGGGATGGGAAGCACTACTTCGGATTACTTTTAATAAATGGGGTTATAGATGACATGAAGATCACCGGGTCATCTAGCAATCTTATCTAGTAATAGTTAACAGGTGTTTTTTCGCAACTTCCAGTATTTTTTTTACAGCTCGCAAAATTTTTAAGAAATGAAATTCTTAAAAAAATGTCTAGAAAAGTGAAATAAGCTTGGAGAAGTTTGGTCAAATTTTTTGACAGTTTTGGTATTTGTAAACACTATATCGATATATAAATACAAATAAAATATATCAATAAAGTAGCAAAACAGAGTATTGCGAAAAGAAAACTTAAATGTAAATAAGAGAGAAAAGAGAAGTTAAATTTAGGGAACAGCGATTTTTTTGCTTACAAGAGCTTCGTCAAATCCGTCTGGAGGGTGCAACCCTCCAGAGTGCATGGCATTTAGGCATTGGGGCCTAAGGGTCGCAATCTTGTCCTCTAATCCTTTAATTCTTTGCATCTACCACTTTGAATTCTAATTAATAATTGTAAAACCACTAACAAAGTGATTACGTCGCATTACTTCGTAATACATTAATACGTTTGTATGAAGTAAAGTAGCAAAATATTTATGAAATTTATTCATTTCAATAATTTAGACAAAAAGATATTATAAATAATCGGAAAATACTAAAAATTTTATGTACATTTAATTTATTGAATTGATACTTCTAAATGATTATACAGATTTATTTTCCTCTTTTAAATAGCGTAGTAATATATACTCTATCCTTACTCTGTCGTAGTAACAACTAGTAAATACACGCCAAAATAAAAATAAATTGTCTTCTATGCAAGAAGTAAAAAAGTTTAAATTTAAATTATCTTACTTGAAAAAATTGATAGCGAGTTTAAATTATTCCTCAGTTGAAAAATGTATCACCAGTTGTATTTGAAAGCTTCATGGCCAGATTGTTTATTAATCGCACCTAATTCTATTTCTTTGGTTCAATAGGATTCAATATCAAAAACATGAAAACCAGTGGTCAAAGTCAACAAGCATATCTACATATATAACATTATTAAAAAGTCTGTTTTCATAGAATTTAAGTAAGTCTATACCTATAAAACAATTTCTCCTTATTTCGTCACCAGATGACATTGTGTAATATTTCCAGCGGTAGATATTTATTTTATTTATTATTGATGACAGGTAATGGTGGAGACGCTGGGTGCAACGGCGTGGTGCGCAGAAATGCTTCAGGCCCGGTCGGCCGCGACGGCTGCGCGTGCGCAGATCGGCGCTGTGGCAGCGCTCGCCGCCGCCGCTGACCGTTCCAGAGACCTCGTGGCTGTCACTGATGACCAGCAAAGAATACTTGTTAGTATGGGTTTTTTTTAATTATTTGTATTAATTCATTATATAAGCCAATCTTACCAATTTTAACTATTATATTAGTAAATAGACCAACTGATCAGTTAATACTGCCATAATTATTTTACTTTTGTTTCTAGCAATGGAACTGTTAGACCCCATTACTAACTATCCCTTCCCCCATTCAAACATTTTTGTAGCTCACCAACAAATCTTGGTGTCGGGTACTGGGCTGGCGAGTGGAAGAAGGTCCTCGGCCATTCACAGAGACAGCTGGGGGCGAAGCCCTGCGACTGGCTTCGAGCGGAGCGAGAGATTGGGAGGCTCCGGTGACACTCCGTAGAAGAGCCGCACCAGATCCCATACTACTGCCGTGCAGAGGAGCTGCAGTTGCTTTGACCAGGTACTTCATATAAACTTTTATTTAATTTGCTATATTGCAAATTAAATGTTAGTTTGTTTGAGCCAAATCATGCAAGAAAATTTCAGATTCACTACTACAAACCGCTAAAAATGATGATTTCAAACTGTATGTTTGTTTATCGTGATTCAAAGTATAATCGGCCACTTAAGGGGCTATGACAAAACTATAAACTTGGAAAGAGATGAGGCTCTCTCTCTACGCAACATATCGTCATAGTCGTAGAATACTGACGGATCTGACAAATATTACATATATAGATCCGTCAGTATTCTGCGACCATGACGATATACTATTATGAAATCAATGACGTCATATATGCTGCATTGTCTACTGCTACCATTACCCAGTTAATAGAAGTCTTGCGAAGAGTAGCTAGATTGCCCGAATTTTTTAATCATGTTCATATTTAAAATTGTGCTTGAAAGTTTTCGCTTGTCGTACATGTATTTTAGTTGGAGAAAGGGCAGGTGCCTCATGTTCGCTTTAGAACGGTCCGGTTTCAAATTTTTTAGCATTATATTGTGGCAATACAAAATCATATAGCTGAGAGTACATAATATATATTTTAAGATTCCTTTAGAAAATAATACAGAGGTATCAAAACTTAATAAATGTAAAAGTTTGTAGCGATGGACGGATGGATGTTTATTACTCTTTCACGTAAAAACTACTGAATTGATTAGAAATAAATTTGGTACACAGATAGGTTATATCCTAACCTAGCACATTATGTACTGATTCACGCTGGCAGAGTAGTGGGATACATCTAGCCTTAATACTCCAAAATGTATTATTAAGCGCACTGCTATTTTTTTCTTTGTGTAATTACCATTAAATATAAATATAAACAATAAAAACGATTTACGACCTCTTGATCTCAGGAGTACATCCCACGTGGTGTTCGTGTGCGAACCCACTAACGCGATGGACGGCGAGCGCGGGCGGGGGTCGCTGCACTCGATCCGGCGCGGCTCGCTCGACGTGCGCTCGGTTGCGTCCGACGGGCTGCGGCGAACCTCGCTGGCCAAGTTGCAAGGACTGCCGCTGGAGGCCCCTATCACAAAGGTACTGTTAGGTTACTAAAACTTCAAAAACGAAAAGATTTTCAATTATGAAATTTATTGAAATTATCACATAAACGTTTTCTAAATCAAGATTACCATTAGGCATCAGCAGATTGTCTTTTTGTTTACATTTCCCTTAAGTTCTATTGAAAGAATACGACGTAACCGATTTTTTTTTTGTATGTGCTCACATAATAAGAAAGGGTAGTATTTTATATTGTAATAGGCTTTCGCTTACGACTTTGCTCATTTAAATTCTTATTTGCACTGAGTACTGAGGAATTAGTATATCAGAATTCATTGTCATTTTATAGAGCCCTAAAAATATGAAATCTTATTAAAGCGTCTTAAAAGATTATCAAATCACGTTTGTGTTCTTATTTTAACCGACTTCAAAAAAAGAGAAGGTTCTCAATTCGTCGAAATCTTTTATTTTTTATGTATATTCTCCAATTATTCGAAGATGCCTGAACCGATTCGGAAAATTATGTTTTGTTTGAAAGGATATACTTTCAGATTGCTCCCACAGAAATTTTATCAAAAACAGTTCAGTAGTCTAGTTTTCAAATCAAAATAATTAAAATATTTGATTTTGTCACGATTTAAGTCGATTTTTTTATGGAGCACATCTTAAATTATAATAATTTATTATCAAATTTATTTATATATTTAATCCCAATTAATTCCTAATTATAGTAATCCTGTAAACTTTATTTATTATCGAAAATAATTATTATTCACACAAAAACCACTCTATTAATCGTGTTATTTTTCTTACGATGTTAATTGTGATTGAAAACTTCAGGTGATCACCCTCCTGTCAGCGGCAACAGAGGGCGCCCCTCCGTCGACTGTCGCATGTATTGAAAGAGCGGTGGACATGCTTCGAACCTCAGAACTCTACTCTCCACAAATGAAGGATGAACCCAAACTGAGGGTCGAAGATCCCATCGCCACTGATCTTATAGGGGCATTGCTATCGGTAAGTGTTAAATTATTCCTATTTCAATCATATATGGCCAATTACGTGACTATTGTTTGCATTGATGTAGTCTGAATGTTTAATGTAATACAAAATAAATTAATGTTACGTACATAACAATGAATTTAAGGTCTTAATTCCCGTGCACCTATATTAAGAATGTATCTATAACACATAATATTTATATATTATTAAATTGATCATTATTATTATTATTTATTACTATTTATATGTTAAAATATTACAAACTCCTATTAAATTGTCCTACATACTCGTATCTATAGAAAATCTTTACTATTAAAAAAGAGTATTCTTCTGAGAATATAATGGTAACAGTACAGATGGTGGACTATACCTAAGTCAGAAGTGAAGAAAGAAGAAAAATCAATCCCAAATTCCGAACACGAGTATTATATCTTTTTAATTGATATTTGGGTAATTTCCACAAATTATTGTCACACATGTCTTTTATTTTGAGCAAACGCTACCTAGTAACATTTATAAAACACAAATATATTATACTAAGTATCATATAATAAGTATTTATATACTAACATTATATTTATTTGTTTACGTTCCGGTTCTACTGGGAAAGCGGGAGCAAGCGAACACGAACCTTTATTATATGGTAGGAAGTTTGAAAATGGAAACTGTCTTATATCTGTCTTCAAAACTCACTAGATCGTGACGTCTTTAGATTGTAGAGGGTAATAATAATGAGAGACACGGAATATAATGTACTTAAAAAAGTATCTATTTTACTAATTCATAATAATATAAAAACTAGCGATTCGGCCCGACCTCACTCAAGTAGATCATGCGGCTTTGTATGGGTGAAAGAATTTTTAAAGTCATTTGAGTAGTTCTTGAGATTATTCATTACAAACAAACAATTAAATATTTCCTCATTTTATTATTTGAATAGATATAAATTCTTATATTTATGTGAATGGAAGAAGTAAGGAATTAGAGTCGTAAACTTTTTTTTTCTTTTTTTTATTTTACTGGGTGAGATTTAAAACATTACATTAAACATTGAATTAAACGTTTACCCCATCAAAATATTATTTAAAAACGACAAAAAATTTTGAATTCTTAACAAAACATATCCAGCTGAAAAGTTTGCAACTATGAGAGTATCAACATTTTTTGTCATTTTTCAATTAATGTTTCTTTAATTAATTCAGTCTTACTCAGAAGATGCTCTTAAAAGCATGTTAATGATTTATAATAATAATTTAGAAGTATTCATATTTCTTTCTTTCTTTATATGATTATAATAAATTACAATCCATGTTACCCGCTGGTCATTTAATTGTCTGTAGATAAAAGAATGTTTAAAATCGGTTATTTTTTTTTATTTATTCATTACGCACAAACTGTCAAATCTTTCCTCGTTATAATATTTACTTAGATTATACAGGTTGTAATATTTGTCCTTTTATATGTATACAAATTAAAAAATATCATTATTTATATAAAGTAATACCATTGCGTATTTAATTAAAACCTGGTAAAATAAACTGTCTTAATGATATCAGTTCTTCTGTTGTCCGTTATGAATGCCAGTACATTTTGTAATTACACGTAGATATTTCAATACACATACATTCACAAAGACCGATGTTTTATATTAAAACTCAAAGTTAACCATTCCACTGCTGCTTTAGAAGTCACACTGTTATACGTTTTGCAATTTTGTTCCCCCACCAACTGATTGGAAAAACCTCAATTATAGTTTTTTTCGAAATGTATTTCATTTATAACTTTAAATTGTCGCATTTAAGTATATATTTTTCGAATTTACTAAAGATGATTAGATATATAAGCGACGTAATTATTACCAATAAACATCTTTACCGATAAAGTATATAAGCATTGTACAATTTGGCGAACTGATATATATTTGAAAAATTAATTACAAAAATAAATAAATAAATAAAAAAGTATTCCGTTGCTCTCATTAGAAACAGACCCTTACGGTTTCTACTCTTATTTGAAATGATGCCTCCTATGAAGACGCAAACTATGTTCCTATTAACATACGCGACAAATGTCTCGCGGTATTCGAGCGTCATAAATATTGCATCGACTCAACACCACCACTCGTATGGGTCGGCAAGGCGAGTTTGCTGCTATTCTTGAGAGCTTTTATGAACTGTGGTGACCGCTTACCATCAGGCGAGAGTATGTTTAATTGTTCATTATAGATGGTGTAAAAAGAAATAATCCAATGTCAACAATTTTCGTAAATACGAGTAAAGTATATAGGTGACAGTTACCATTTTCCATCAGGTGAGCCGTCAGCTTGTTTGCCATTCATAAAAAATGGCATATTTTAAATTGAATTGTCAAATGAGAAACAAAATGTTTTAAACTACTTCTAATTGCACTATACGAAGCAGGCATGTAGGTACCTTTTTCAAACAATACGAGTTTACCGTGTTCCGAGACATTTGTCGCCCTGTGAATTGAAAGCTTATATAGTTCTCTCTATCGACAACAATTTACTAATTAATTTTCTATACAGCTTAAAATATTCTGTGCCGCTTACTAAACATTATGAGCTTAACTAAACTTTCGTGCACGGGTCTTATTTTACACTGAATGTAAATAACTATGTTATACTATGAGTTAGTATATTAATTGGTGTTAGCACAAACATGCTCTTAGGTTATTATTTCAGCTTTTGGACAAACTGTATAGTATTGCGTTATTAATATAGCTTAATTAATTTTTTTGGGTTTATCAAAATTAGTACTTGATTATTTCAAGAGAGTGTAATTATAGCTAAATTGATATATACTTTGGATTATTTATTGATTATTAATGGATCCCGAAACGCAATAGATAAGCATGTTACATAGATAGAACGGTTTTTTGTTGAGGCAATTTAGAAAATATTTTTTTTCTAATATTCTGGTTTGGGTGTTCATTATTTTGTTTTTCGTAGTTCTGGGTATACTGTTTAGAGATCTAAAACTTCTTACTGTTTAGTACTTAATTTAAGAACAAAATAAATATGTTACAGACTGATTCCTTGGACGTATAGACTTCTCTTACCTTACTGTACCTTCTTAATACTAATGTTCTTTAAAGTGAAATGTAAAATAAGTGCGCGTTAAAACTATATCCAAAATAATGTTTGGTATTACAGCAAGGACCTACAAATATAATCTCATCTCGGCGTAGCAGCAATGACTCCACTGTGGTCAGGCAAACCAATAGGACCAATATTAAGCATAAGGTAAGTTTGTTTATTCATCTATCTAGTAGATTTAATATAAGATTTTTTTTTTATTAAGTATGTAGTATAACTAAAAAAAAAATATAATTTTATTAAAATAAACAGTTAAGTTCGACTGCTAGGCATGAGTCTCTGTTCATACAGAAAAAAAATCATCATCTGTATAGAAAGCTTACTATTATTACGCTTTTCTGATCTTAAGTATGGGGTTTTTGTTCAGCGAAATGATTGGCACTTAATTTTAAACTTTTGAATTAAATCAGGTGGTCTAAAAATGTATTTAAAGCACTGAAGAGTAAAGAAAATTTGAACTGCCTCAAAAAATTTTAGTGCTAAGTGTAGCGATTTTATAGATCATCTGCAACAACTGCTAAGTTTCTGTCTAACAGAAAAACACTAGCCTATTATTATTATGACCAGGCAACTTGATACGGGGTTTATTTCAAGTTTTTATGTATTTCTTTTTATTTTTCTAGACATCATTTACAACATCATGTAGGTAAAAAGGAGACATAACGCATTGTCTTCTTACTCGGTCATAACATGGAGTAGTATTTAAAATGCAATATTGTTTCACTTTTGTCAGACGTCCGGACAACTTCGAGAACTTCTCGACACTGCACTCACCTGGGACTTTGAGATCTTCCGACTGGAAGATATGACTCGAGGCAGGCCGCTGACACATCTGGGTCTCACCCTCATGGGGCAGCGGTTCGACCTATGCGGAACCCTAGAGTGTGATGAACGAACCTTGGCTAACTGGTTGACTACAATAGAGACCAACTACCGCCCAAAGAACAGCTACCATAACTCCACGCACGCAGCTGATGTATTGCAGGTCAGATTAAGTTTTGTTTTTATCGCACTTATAATCAGATTCTGTATTAACTAATAGAAGTTTATAAAAATAAATATTATCATCTCATTTCTCATCTCTGTATTATATGAAAACTGAACGATATTACAATCTCCAATACGTTCCGATGACATATTTTTAATGCATAATTGAATTGAATTTCTTATTTTTCTAAAGGTTGACTAAGAAAGAATAGCATTAAGTCCACCTTTTATACCATCTTTTTATAATGGGGTCAATAAAGCATAAATAAATAAATGGCTTCCAAAAACCGCCACAAAAAGATCGGCAGAAACAATTGATAGGATTAATATTCATGCATTTTGACATATCAAAAGGAATTATATCGATTATTAGCTCTTTTTAATGAGATGAAAATTTAATTATAACCCCGTCTACGTTATCTATGGAATATACACCTTAACGAGGAACCAATGTATCATGATAGGTGAGGATGACATCAGATCAGTTGGCTCATCATGACAAATTCAATAAATTAACTACGATTGTTTTGAGATTGCTAGCAATGGGGCTTTTAGATCATATTACTAACAATCCCCCTCTTCTTATCCGATTATTGGCTCGAGAAGTTTAGCTGATTCAAATATAAACGTTAATTAGGAAGTTGTTCATTGCTACTGTTCACAGGCCGTAGCGTTCTTCTTGGAGAAAGAACGACTAAAGTGCCTGCTTGAGCCGCTGGAAGCAGCGGCTGCACTGGTAGCGGCGGCTGCACACGACGTGGACCACCCGGGTACCTCTTCCGCCTTTCTGTGCAACTCGTTGGATCCGCTTGCCATCCTCTATAACGACGTCAGCGTGCTCGAATCGCACCACGCTGCCCTCACGTTCAAACTCACTCTTAGTAAGTGCCACAAATAAATCTTGTTAATATATAAGAATAACCTGGCGGTAGATGTAGTCTCGAAAATATTGCAAAAGTAAAGACTCGTGATTAGGTCAATTATTTAAATTTTCATTAAGTTTTATTAAAACAGATTATAAAATACGCAAATGCACACAAGTACACAGCAGATAAGTTTGTTTTATACGAACATCAAAAACGGGTCAACTTTTTGTCAGCTAATTGTCAAATTAGTTGACTCGTTTTTTTATTAGTGTTCTATATATTTACACATAAAGTCAAGATACATATCTATATTTAATTAATTAATAAATAAAATGAGTGTTTACGCATTAAAAAGATGCAAAAATTATAAAATAAAATAAATATAGAAGTTATAAAGGAGTCACTCTTACCTATTTATCACGCAAAATTATATAAATAAGTTGACCCGCTCTTCTCGAAGCATTTATATGGATACACCATCTATATAATCTAAGATTTTATAATATTTAATGACAAATAAATAATAATTTATTGTCTTATTTTTTTTTTCTAATTTGATTATGTTGTATTTGTGACTACAAATGCTATATTGACAGGTGATGACCGCGTGAACATATTCAAGAATCTCGACCGGGAAATGTTCAAGACGATCCGGCACAACGTTATCGACATGATCCTCGCCACAGAAATGACAAAGCACTACGAGCACTTGGCCAAGTTCGTCAACGTTTTCTACGCCACCAGCGGCGGCAGTAAGGAAGACGGCCTACAGGCTGATGTGAGTAAGACCGACGTACGTATAACAAATGGAATTTAATTAAAATAAAAAAAAAAATGCGACGCGAAATTTAGAAATGTTTGGAGTGATTTCTGTAATTAAATTAGGTCTGATTTGTGTTTTTTATAAGTTTATTATTGTAATCTTTTGGAGGTTACAATAAAAAGTATCTAACTATATCGATTAATTTATCATTATCGATCATAATCAATCAAAAATATTGTTTTCAATTGTTTTTGAAAATCGACACACAATTCCAACATTGCTGGCACTCCGACAAGCTTCGGTATAAAGTTATGAATGCTCTGGAATAGGATTTGAAACAAAAATATTTTTTAATATTTATTTATTTACTTTAATAATTTAGGAAAAATGGTCTAGGACAGGCACCAACAAAAATTTAAAATTTATAACATAAAACACTGTTTTTTTTTATTGAGAGATTAAAACATTGTCTGTACGTAATACTGAAAAAATATTGAAAATATTATACTACTCATTTCAATTGTCACGAGTAATGCTCGCAACATTGAGTAAACGAAGAAAAACTTGAAATAAAACCCTATGAATACCAAACCAACTGACTAGCGTTAGAATAACAAATAATAATAGAATAACAGACTATAATATTCTCCTCTTATAAACTCCTAGTAGTAATGAGTTGTCACGTTATTATTTTTCATTAACTTTTTACCTACTACTTCGTACGTATATGGGACTATGTATATGGGACTGGGAGAGAATGCTTTTAGCGTTAAGTCCGCCATGTACACATATTTGTACTAATGAATAAATAAATAAATAAAATATATATTTTAAAATTAGGAAAACTAATGAAATACCACTTTTAGACGGAGTGTCAAAATAATACATACACCAGTTTTTAAGTTAGACCTTTAGGACTACCGCATCCAAATTGTGGTAGTCCTAAAGATTACAGGTAACTCAGGTGACACTGGAACAAATATACAGGCAAACAGACAAAATTTCTAAAAATTATTGTTTTGGCATCTATTAATCTTATCTCCCATGTACAGATATCGTCTAGTTACAATTTTATTATATCTGTAGAATTTAAAAAAAAATTATATTATGTTACAATATGTTGATAGAATTTTTCTAAAATCAATGCAATAAATATCTTTACTTGTATCATCATGAAGAACGTTTCAGATACCATTATCAAATACTATTGTCAACGTTATTTTGTTCCAGGAACCCCTGTCTTTGGACACGACAGCGCTATCGCTGCCGGAGAATCTGGTCTTAGTAAAGAGGATGATGATCAAATGCGCTGATGTCTCAAATGCGTCTAGGCCGCAGAAATTCGCCTTTGAATGGGCGAAAAGGTATGTTAATATACGGATGGTCATAATTTTAATTTTCCATAAATAGTATCAAACACAAAACATATACCTATAATGCGTGAAAGTGAATGGATGTACCTATATCCTTCCATGGAGACCTGGACTAATACATTATGAACCGATAGACCGTGTTCTATCAGAGAGACGAGTCGAGATTCTCCAGAATTGGCGTGCATGCATATAAGAATATAGGCCTTTGGCACTCGGTTCTCTCTGATAACCCCGGAAGGGACTTGGCATGAAGACAAGTAGTATCAGCCAGTTTTTTTTAATTCTGCCACAATTAATGTTAGATTAAAGGACCGATTTTTTAATTAAAGATTTGTCCAATCAAAACATTTTTTTTATACGTGGCTGTAGAAATCGATTTTGGAATTTACCAATTTCTGTTACTTATCTTTCCCTTCCTCTCCCGTGGGTATCGTAAGAGACGACTAAGGGAACTTAATGATCGACGGATGGGCAGCAGCGTTCCTCTTAAAACATCAACAAAACCTAACTGCTGTTGCCTACCCGCCTTTTTTTTAACGTCTGGAAAATGCTTTATGCAGACCCATACACCTTGTGGAAGGTGAATGGGTACTGTGGGAATCCCCCCGTAAGGTGGGGGTGTACCCACCAAAAACCAGACGATATACCCTCGAGGTGCCATATGTCGGAGACATGGGTTCGCTTTCGCACTCACCACATCAATGTTGCCTACCCGCCTGCCAAGCACGGTAACTACTACGACACCTCCCAATTGAAGGAGGCTTAATAGGCAACATTGGATAATTAACGGCTGATATGATTATTTCCTACAAAAAATGGTAGAGTAAAACGTAATATTAGGTCGGTCGTTAATTACCTTTTCCAGTTCATTTTGAAGAGGCACATATGTAGGACGAGTATATAATTTAAGAAATGTCTTTGCGTATAGCTGAAAGGTGTACTCGCATCCTGAGATGATGATGATGAGAGATCAGACAATTGATAGGAGAGGTGGCATACTCCAATTAAATTCACTTGTGCCAATTACGGTTCTTACCTGATAACAGGATCGCGGACGAATACTTTTTGCAAACGGACGAGGAGAAAGCGAAGGACTTGCCCGTCGTGATGCCGATGTTCGACCGCGCCACCTGCTCCATCCCGCGCTCGCAGATCGGGTTCATCGACTACATCATCATGGACATGATGGAGGCCTGGGCTGGTAACTATGATTATCTTCTTATTCCTAATATTGACAAAAAGATACAACCATACAGTAGCTAATGTATGATGAACCTATCCTGAGCTACTAATTACTGAAGTACTACTACTACCACTACTACTACTACTACCTACCTACCTACGGCCTACTGTAATTTTTCCCATTGTTTCTATAATACAACAATGAATACATCTGGGTGAAATGTTATTACTGTTGTGTTAAAGTTTAAAATTATCTGAATTTCCATACAGAATCTTTACTTCTTTTTCGATAATTCAAAATGTACTTTATTGGATTCATTTGAGAATTTTGCAGGTCCACATAATATCTGTGTTGCATGTGTACTAATCTCTAATATTACATAGTATTACTAATCTGTCATAAAAAGAAGGAATTTTTGCTACATTTCCATTTAAATTATTCTTGGTATCTCTCCTATTCAGTAAATATATGGCATATGACAGTAATAATATGAGAAAAAATAATTTTGGGAGTTTCTACGAAGTTTACGAAGCAGTTGTGTTTGCATGGCTATGTTTCGGTTTGAAGGGTGGGATATGGTAGTGAATTTACAGGGTACATAAAATAACATCTTAGTCCTCAGGAATGACAACACATGGGGGCATCATAGGCGAAATAATATACTCTGTTATGTCCATGGTACTGCTCATGTCTATAGGCGACGGTTAACACTTTCCAACAGGTGGTCCGTTAGCTTGTTTGCCATTCTAAGTTGCATAAAAAAAATTATGATATAACACCATACCTATTAATACGTAATTTCTCAGAACACGTAGTTGTAAAAAAAATCTGCTTGGAATATCTATCTATATTGACTTCTCTTCGCTAGAGAATTACAAACCTGTATTGATCAATTGATACCAGAATGGTTTCCTGAAGTTAAAGTTTATTCCTTTAATAACATTTCTATGTTCCTCCTCAGCATTTATCGACATGCCGGAGCTGGTGAGCCACGCGCGCAGCAACCACCAGCGCTGGCGGGAGCTGGATGAAGCAGGTGTTACCACCATCGCGGAGGTGATGAGGGCACAACGCCAGTACGCACTGCAGTCTACACCCAGTAATACTACCACCACCACCCAACCCACTGCCGAGGAGTAAAAACAAGAAGTCAGTAAGACCTCGGTCACCAACTGCTAAAGTATTAGCCGTACCTGCTGAGAGACTTCTGAGACTAAAGCGAAAGATCTTAGTGTGATCACGTAGTTATAACAGGACATTGACATTTGACGCAAAATCAAACGTACAAGATCAACTCCTGATAATAATAATAAGTGTCACTCAGTCGCACCAATGGCCTGGTCCTCAAAGACACATGTGTTATATGGAACCAGGCACCATATATCTAGGGGCACAATCCAGAGCATATATAATATATGTTAATAATATAAAATAGACAAAATGATGTTAAACATATATAATTATGTAAACCGGTAGTAGAAGTATTTGGATATTCAATAGACAAGTATCGATATAAAAAAGTCGATCGCCGAGGACAAATCTATTGAGAGCTACCTGAGAGCTTATTCTTAGGGGCTTATTACAAACTTAATAGTTTTAGATCACGTGACTACAAACTGGCCTGTTTTGTCTATAATTTTAGTGCCAATTTGCAAGACAACCGAATGTAATCTGTGAAAATGTCAGATTTTAAGTGCTCATAATAAACCCCATGAGATATTATAAATGAAACGAGATACCAAAACCTATATAAACCATAATCTTTAAAAAAAACATTTGTGAAACTATAATATATATATATATATATATATATATATATATATATATATATATATATATATATATATATATATATATTAATATATACATATTAAATAGATACATTTTGCAAAAATTAAATCATATTTCGACGCGGCCCTTATGTTACATGCAGAGTTTAGATAAATTGGAATTGCGAGAGAGACTAAACAAGGTAACGTACTAATCTGAATTTAATTGCGCAAACTGATCGTTTAATGAGGCTATAGCAGCCCGGACTATACCCAATATAACGGGTGAAGTTTTGATTTAGAGACTGGACCAATAAAATGGATGGACGAATGAATGACAAACTCTTTATTGTTGCCCTCAAAGAATGATGTTATGGTAGAAACACCTACATATAGGAGTATTATCAATTGATTCGTATAAACTAGCACACTTCTGGGGGGACGGGGGGCTAAAAAGTTCACCTTAGCGTGTCATAATAATATAATTCATGTACAATAGGGCTTTTAAATCCCTAATATTGAAATTAAAGTTGCTTGGCCAACGGCTAGTAAAAATCGAAATAATCTCTTCCATACAAGATTCCATACAAGAGACGGATTGTTTAATATTATAATGATTCTATGAATTCAAATTAAAAATAATAAATTAATAATACATAATATGTGCTGCCAGAACCTATCAGTGTAGTAAATTTATGTATTACTAGCTTCTACCCGCAACTTCATTCGCGTGATGTGGATCTAGAAATATAGAAAACAAGCTGACACGAATACTGCTATAATTTATTATAATGTAATAACTACCGGTTAAACTTACGTGTAATTTGGTCGAGACAGTTTGCAATCAGGCTCGCGGTCGCGTCACAGCCGCTCAAAACAAAGGTCCCGAATTATCCCGAAAATAGTCGAACTTTCTCGACCAAATTGCACTTAAGTTCAGCCAAAAGTTGTACAAGTTTGTATTACATTAAAATATAATGTGTATTTACAAAACTTTCAACAATAAAATTTCTATCGTTTAAATGGACCACTTGCAGGAAAGTAGAGTTCATAACCTATATAACAAACATGAACAACATCAAAATGAAGGTTACAGAATATACTGTGCTTCCCATGGCTCCCTTTGATCATTCTCTTATATTAGAGATTAATTATCTTACCCCTCACACCGAAAATACACTTCATGGCCAAAAAAAGGAAAATCACACAAAACATAAATAAAAGTACATACAAATTACAAGTGGTGTTGAAAAAATATAAATTGGAGTTCTGAGAATGTGTTTAAAGTTTTCAATGTCCACCAAAATGCCTAGGTATGAGTTATACAAAAATTTACATTACGATTTGTTCACGTTCATGTCAATATGTACGTATGGAGATCCAAGTTTCTTGTGCAGTTAAGTTTTTAATACATAACGTAAAACTCTGTACAACTCACACTAGCTACTCTGAATACCTAGTGTGAGTTGTACAAAATTTACAATTGTATTCGATTTTATCTCTATAAGCATGTAGGGAAATACGAATTCCCAAAACTGCAGTTAAATTGACAATACAAATTATTGCCAATGTAAACGTGAACGCGATTGTGACGTAAATCTTCGTACAACTCACACTAGACACTTTAATACCTATCTAAGTACTACTACTCGATAGCTTCATTCGAATACTTAGTGCCTGCCTCAGTGTGTCAAAATGAATTAAGGGAAGATTTATCAATGTGAGGAAAAAGTAGATTAAATTAAATAAAAAATACTAAAAAGGGAGTCAGATATATCCAACCTAATTTGGATTTTAACGTTAAAGTCTGAAACGGAACACTGGCACGAACGCCTAACGGATGTGTCCGATAATACGCTTATTTTATACTTATTATAACCGTAATTATGAAGATATCATTGTATTGTAATTGTTGATATCTACTTTTTTACGTAGTAGTATTTATAATATATTTAATTAATAATTGGAGTTTAATGATGTCCGATTGCATAACCCTTTATATTGCGATGAGCACGTATTAATTATAATAGTTGTCATAGGCCTCGTTTACGTGTAGGCGGAGCTTTGCGTTGGATGTAAAAATCTAAATATATCTATATACATGTAATTTATTACAAACTCTTATAGTAAATCGGTTCTAATTAACGCCAGTTGAGAAAGTACTGTCAGAAAGAATCAGCTAGAAGCGAAACTGTTTAAAAATATATTGTACCTAATAAATTAACTTTACATCAATTCTTAATAAAATAATTATATCAATAGAAAATTTCGCGCACTTTATATCAGATTACTTACTAGGCATGAGTAATAGAAATATCTGGAGTAATACCGATCCGATATATATTAGTGTCCTCTGAACATTGATGGCGAAATTCGATATTGAAACCCATTTTGACATTGCCCCTATCAGTTGGATATCTATTTTGGAATATTTTAAAAGTCTATTATCCAATATTATTTTTAATTAATATAATAATATAATAAACTTAACATATTCGTTATTAGACAAGATAGATATTTTTTTTATTTTATTTTTTATACCACTGAGGTGGCAAGTATACGGCCCACCTGATGGTAAGTGGTTACCGTAGCCTATTGCTATATTTTACCCACCCCAATTACTTACATGACGAGGCGAAACTCGAACAAGTATACCTTTAGCGTAATTTCATAGTGCACTCCACTGTTCATTCTACCTCAAGATATTGTACTAAAAGCATTACTCTAGTACCTACTCATTCTTAGATTTTACCATAAACATTGCATAGAAGCAGTTGTCTTGCTCTCACATTTTTATCGCTGATTGTACTGCGCTCATCGCTGTGAATCTTCGCCGCATACAATTTAGCATACATCAGAATAGACAAATGATAACCCACTAAAGTTTACACCATATGAATATTCGTAATATATATATATAGAGCTCCATAAACGTCTCTTTTTAAACTATCGTATGTTTAAGTAACTTTACACCATGACCTAAGCTCCGCCTCCCACCTAAACGACCATATTACGTGGGTAGGTATATACCTATCTTAGTTTGTTGTCTAGTTACATAAATTTATGAGTTACCATAAAACCGTGATATAAGTGCCATATAACAGTTACTGGCAAAAGATCACAATAAGAATAAACATCTCACTGCATCCCATGACAGCTATGACCACACCCATACAGTTCAATCATCACCTATTTTAATTATTGTCATCAACAAATACCACTATCGTAGTCTAACAAAATTCACATAATATTACCGTTAATACTAACAAAAATATTCTTCGATATTTTATATTGTTAGAAATTTTTTAAAAATTGGTCCATTATACATTTGAGCTTTCAAAGAATTCCTATTTTTATACTAAACTTTTTGTAGTGTACCGACTCTTTCGGTATCATATCAAAATTCCATCGTTTATTTTGTCACTTTTAAACAATGCTTTGTACCTAACTATATTTCTTTAATTCCTGACTAATAAACATTTTATACTTAACAATATTAATTAATATTGATGTTATTTATGATAAATATATTAGGACACCTGAATATTTCTTCGTATAATTTATTTTATTCGAATAAGGTATAACGTATTTTATTGAAAGTAGATATTAAGGTAGCTATAAAAAAAATATATTCGTCTATATGACGCTGGCATGTTAAGTGAATTTAATTGTGTAGTTTCTAAATAAATACAATTATGAGATCATAAAAATACGCTTCCCTGTGCTCAATGTCAATATAAATATATTATATCGGTCTAAAGTAAATATACATACTTCAATATTGGAAACTTTTAATATTATATATTGTATATTACCTATTTGAAGTGAATTTTGCTACTCCAATATTGATTGTACTATATAGCCGTGTTCAATCTCAGTGTTTACATATTTTAAATAATAAAATCTACCAAAACGTACTTTTATGGCTACTAACATTGTATAATTGTTATTTAAAGTTTAATAGTTAGCTCAATTTATCTTAACTTTGTATTTTTAATGGATGTTGGACTGTGGACGTTTCAAATACATATAGTTAAATAAATAGATCAATCCCCTGGCGAATTCCAAAACCAACATCCAGACCTAACCCAACTGAATGTTTATTGAGTTACAATTAAGTTAGTCCGTTTGTAATTTATCTATAAGATTACGGGGGCTGGTCCCCATAAATGAATGTGGACATGAAATTCAATTGTTGTGAATTTTATATGCGAAAGATATGCGCTGTATGTACCAATTAATGTTATCTATTCATTAATAATGAGATTTCATGTAGAAATACATTCAAATATACATATTCATCGCTCTTATTTTATAGTTGCTAAATATTTAAATTACTAATAACGAATAAAAGTGGCGCCCTCTGAAGCCAAGTTTTTTCGGAAACTAAATATTAATTTTTGACCCGACTGGTACCGTCTAAAACGTAAAATTAAAGCGATGGATAAGTATAATTTACTACCATGTATTGCTTAAGTTTTAATTTATACATATATTTTTCGTTTCGATCTGATATTTATTGTCTATGCCTCTTATTTCTAAAAGTGTCGTGTCTAATAAATCTATTGCTAGTGTTAATTTCTCTTTTTTTTCGAACTTCGTTATTTCTTCTAATTTCAATCTTTATCTCGAAAAAACATTAGAACTTGAGCAATATATCATGAAATAAGTTTTTGAATGAATGTCTATGTTTGAATAATACGAATTGAATGAAATTGTTAAGTGTTGTAAATAAAGGAATAATTACAATATATATCTTTTTATTTAATTACGCTTCAAAAAACTTTAGCTAATAAATTCAAATAAGAATATACTAGTTATTACCAGATATAGCAAAATAAATAGATTACTAGCTACATACACCAAAATATTACATAAAAATACCTGTGACTCATAGACGACAGTTAAAACAAACGCCATTGGTATAAACAAACAACTAATAATTCTATCTCGCTCTATCGCGCAGCCTTCAGCATATATTAACAATGTATGTGCACTTTAAGTAGATTATGGTCTGTGGTACTTCAATCTCCAAAAAATCATAGAGCAAACACAATATATAGCCGCATGGTCCCGGTATAGATTAGGCCATTTTCTTTCCCGTGGGTGTCGTAAGGCGACTAAGGTAATGGTAGAGGAATGGGCAGCAGCATCCATTTTAAAACGTCACTAAAAGCCTAACTGCAATTGCCAACCCACCTTCCAAGCATGGCAACTACTGGCAAACCCCCTTATGGGGGAGGCCTATGTTCTTTATTATAAAAATAATTATGAAATATAATTCAGAATTGACGACGATATAATGATATATTGGTTTTGTGGCGCTATTTCTCAAAGCTCCTAGCGTAATATTTTAATTTGATAATTTCATTTTAAAATTACCGTTTTATGGACCGTATTGCCTTCGAAGCGATCCCCCTGTCTCTTCAAGTTGGAATCGCAATACGACGGCCTGAGTAAGTTCGAACTATCTCGCGGTGCCATCAAACTAAAATGTCGTATCCGGTGGGCAAAATACAACGAAAGGCTTCTCTAAATCATTCCGCGAATTTGGAGTGTCATCTGCATTTGCCCTGTTATCTCCGGTCAAACTGTAAAGCTCATCTGTAGCTAAAACCATTAGAGAAATTCGAAAACAATACTTGTTGTCTATTGGTATTGAGACCATAACTAGGTGCGAGTATGAGTGGAGGTTGAAAATAAACTACCAATTGTCCATCATAAAAACATTTTATTATAAACAATAATTTAAAAAAACATCTTTGTATTATATAACTTAGTACAATTCCAACATTGCGTATCTATAAATGCAAGAATTTATATATACCCCGTATTGCATGACATTTTCATATTATCATTTGAGACCTGTATAATAATAACCGAGTAACACACAGCAGTACCAACTAAACATTAAATAGATGAAAGCCGGAATGAAAATCATATAAAGAATATTAAATACTAAAAATAAACAACTAATCGTTACATAACAAGAAATATTATCAAATTTAAAATAACAGTGACAGTCGAGAAACTGAGCAAAAGCTAATATCTAAAATTAGTGAAGAAAATGATATGCAACTTATCCTTAGATATAAGGTGGATATTCCTTATACAGATGGTGACTAAGGAGAAATTGTTAATAATCCCTGCGACACATTTGAAATAGTTTCTCCATCTAGTGGGACTGCGAATAAAAATACACATTTTCATGCCCCACGTTGCAGTTCAATATATGATGAAATGTAACCTTAACCTTAGATGGATTTGTAATTCGCTGACAGACAAAATATATTCATTTATATATGAATGAATGTATTATATAAAATATATTCTTACACAAAACATCCATTACAAAACAATTAGAAAAAAAATTGTGCAATACAAAGCTATTTATAATATTTCAAATAACTCTAAATACTCAAGTGTTACTAAATTAACTCTCATAAATAAATTTATAAGTACACTGTCTATTTTTAAAAATAAACATTCATGAATATAAAAAAGACAGACAACAGTATAATTTCTTATTATGATTTATATATTAGAAACAGTATTTTCCATATGGTTTTGTGTTTAATTATTATTATTATTATTATTTTATATATATACAAATTGTAGATATTCAGATTAAAAATATATTAACAATGCAAGTATCTTATTTCGATATTAGTCATGGTCACATCGCGCCCACCCTGTATCTAAGATGAATTTACAGTAACTATGCAGCATACTCGTAATTCGCGACCCTATCTATCTGAACACATCGATCTATCACCCAACTGTCCGATAACTACAAATCGAGGCTCACTTCACCCCAATATCATAACAAACTCACTTGCAACGCTCACTATAAGAGACTTATTATACTATCCTGTATAGATTTGCTTTAGATTACAACAAATAATGTGGTTACAAATCTTGACACGTGATCTGCGCAATAAATATTTCACATACAACAGCATTTACTGCGCAGATTCCGTTGTCTATGGTTTGTTCAAGTCGTTTGCTTAATATCGTGAATTATACTGAATTGCATGTCATTTATATCGACTTTATTCACATATTTAAGTTGCATCAACAGTTCTTTAAATTGATATGATCTTACATAGATAGTGTAACATGCCCCTAGTGAGGCTTTAAGAGGCTTATTATTGCTACGAAACGGGAGACATCATCATATATCATATTTTGTGTCTTGTTTTTTTCACTATAACAATAAAATTTCTTTGAAGTGAAATAGTCGTCATTTGACCGTTCAAGCCCATGCTGTTTGAAACAACAATAAAAGTAATGTAATTAAAATTTATACATGAATAAAAAACACATAATTTGATAGAAGACGGTAAATGCCATTATTAGTAAGGATAGCATTATAAAGGCTTGCCCCTTAATGCATCAAAAGTTAATCGGTAGTAGTGAACGATTCCCACTAAGAATATGATAATACCATAAATGTAGAATAATAGATAAAATACATTTTTTAAAAAATTCCAAAAGAAAACCTATGTCTATCTTGACCAAATTAGTATAAGACCAACACAGGAATAAGTTACGAGCGCTCATAACGTTAGCTTATGAAATTTAACTATTTTCAGTGATTATAGGTGATATTATTTAAAAAGTTCTCTTCTAGCGAACTAAAACGTATGTAAAAAATTTCGAAACAAAATATGAAGTAAGCGTATAGTATGCAACGTATTCTATAATTAACGTTTTAGTTCATAGACAAAGTATTTTTTCAATAATCAGCCTGAATTAAAAAAAAATGAAATCATAGATAATTGCCACAGTTCCGTAAGATAAAGTTATGAACACTCTTAAATGGATTCACAACTGGCGAAGGTATTAAGTAATTTATATTATACAATAAAATTAAAAAAAAAATACAATCGAATTAAGAGCCTCCTTTTTTTCTAAAAAGATTAAAAATTATATAAAAAATCTTGGACGCCACTATACCACACTCCGTGTACCTTCTCAAGTTTTATTTTTTAATAAAGCACTGCAACATTATCTAACCTCAAATCATCATCGATTAGCGTCGATTTTAAACACCCTATTACTTCACGACTATAACTGAAGACAGAATAGCTACAATTATTCTTAACTGTTACCGTTTTCACAAAATCTCGCCACACTTCGCCAAGCGTGCTATCTAACAAAGAGCGAGCTCACCACTTTGATAACAACATTGCAGTGCTATAAAACCTTATTTCAAAATCCATTCAAGCTTTAATACCATACCAAATCCACTAACGCTAGAACTCCTTTACACAACACCCAACATTTAAACTCAACCACTTTAGGGACTACATTACACTGTCAAATGTGCAGCGTGTAACGGAACGTGTATAACATGCCGATTCAAGAAATAATGTTTGTAAAACTGACAAACTTTTTTAAAAAAACAATGGTAAACCCTGAAACGCACCTCTCTCGCAAAAATTATTTGCTTTTTTCGCATTTTTATTGGTTTTAAATATCCCTTCATTAAAGAAATATTTTTAGGTGTCCAGTTTTAGGAATGGAACTCAAAACTACAAGATGATTACTATAATGAACGGCATACACATCAGAGGACTTTGGAATAGAAACTCTTGACACAAGAAGGCGTCATATTTAATAGTATAAAATTTATAATGTCGATTCCCATAAGTTAAATTGGCATATGACAGGAATTAGCATTACGGTACGATTGGATAGTGTAGTATAGTCCTTACAGATGAAAAGAATAACATATGGACGAGATAAGTACTGGATACTCCTTTTATCTCCCAACACAGCCACCGAAGATCATTTCATATAGCATTTCGTTTACAAATAGTGGGCTGAATAACTAATTCAATCGTTAGATAAATTCTTTAAATTGTAACAATTTATAAACATTTACTCCCTCATTGGTTAATCAAGAAATAAACTTATTGTAGCCATTAGAATAGTTTCGTTTCTTTCTTCTAAGCTAAATTCCTGATTTGAAAGAAATGGACAAAATACTAATAGTTAAAATATGTTTATTGAGATTTTAAGTTCATTTCAATACTATGTTAATTTTTCGCACCAAAATTGCGTCACAGTTCAGAATACAAATATGGCGACCAACTTTACATTTGAAAAGATTCAACAAATTGTGTAAATCGGAGAGGAATAACGTATGATAAAAGAGTATATTTTAGAGAGGTAGAAATAATAGAATCCTTTTGGATATGTCATTTCGCATCTCTATTATCCTCTCATTTCCAATTTAGGGGACAACATTAAATATATCTCGGTGATTTTTAATTATAGGATTATATTATTTTTTATTATATGCATATAGATTACACAACGAGGGTGGCAAACTAGTATACGGCCCACCTGATAGTAATGCAACATCGTACTTAAAATCATCTTGTCGTCTATTTGACTTTATAAAATATTTAATATAGTCTTTAACTCCTGAGTAGAATTTATTGATCTACAGTAAGTTTGAAGGGCCAATTAGGTATATATTCAGGCAATATTAACGCTTATTTTGTATAAAGAATATATGTACAATTCAAAAGGATTCATCTGTACAATATTTGTAATAATATATTAGTCTTTCAGAGTACAATGTCTATAAGATATTCGCAATATAAATACGAATAACGGTCATCTTTGATAATAGATAAAATGAAATACTTATTACCCAAATAACATGATAAACAATGTTCTCGAACAAAATACTAATTCTAAATAAGTGCGTATATTACACAAAATACATATCGCCTTTTGGCAAAGATTTTCATCGCAACTACATAGATTATAGACTACGTTATTACATTGGTATACGATATAAAATCTACCGAACTCGAAAGTTCCAGACGTTACTTTCCACGCTTTATACAGCAAAAAGTATGGAAGGAAATACGCTCCATATTTCAACAAAATACAATAAACCAATGTAACCAACCTAACATTACATCAGTTTATTATTTGGTCAGTATTGGCCAATTGGTGGTCACTGCAAGTGACACTGGTCAATTTAATTATGACTTATTCTTGGATACCATACTGTTACTACTAATTTTAATATGATCGTTGTGAAACACTGCAGTTCTGATGACCTTGCGATATTACCAGATAAGTCGGCCATTGTAAAAAAACTGGCCATATAGACAACACGGCCGCGGCGTAGCCATAGTGGCTAGAGTGGCCGGGGTGGCCGGAATGGCCGGATTAAGCCGCGGTGTGCGGGCGCTAGATAGCGAGTGGCTTACCACGACATTGCTCAACCACGTAACTGGTGAAGCGTTTGAGGAACTTTGGATATTCGCGTTTGTAGACAGCCCGGAGAACACCGGCCGGTGCCCAGCCACCGGGATTAACTGAAATATTTGACAAACACATATGAAAATATCAGTAGTGCCTAATAATGATGAATACGCGAGTGCAAGGATGTTGGTACAAATGAAACTCAAACTAATATACTAAAATCAAATATATCCTCAGAGAAAAATCTGAGGGAACATGTTGCACGAAACAAATTATAAAAACAAAAAATATCAAATGTTATACACTGTGTATTGGCGACCGGCCGATACAAACTCCTTCATTTTATTATATACTTTTTTTATACAGATTTACTTTAAGAATGTTTTAATTTATATTTTGCACCTTTTGACAATGTTCTTTTTTGCTTGGTGACTGTTTTATACCAAAATTCGTGTTTTTATCATTTATCACCTCATCACAGTCCATCGCTCTCCAATACAGTGTATATATCGGACAGAGGTTGTAGGCACACTGCCATAATTTCTTTAAACATGTTTATTATTCAGACACTGTTAAAGGGCTGATCAGATTTCAATGTAATTTGACATATAAATAAATAGAGTACATAGGGCGAAGGGATTGTCAGGAATGTGGACTACCAGTTCCATTGCTAGCAATTTACCCTGTCAGGTCGAACTTTACGTGGTCCCCCCTAAAAACCATTGTGCTGAATTCTAAGTGTAATCACAATTGGCTAACTAACCTTCCTTTTCATTTTCACCTTTCATCCTTCATTGGTGCCAGCGTATACTATTAGCGCAGGCGAGATTATCATTCCATTCATCATCATATCAGCCTCTAACAGTCTACTGCTAAACATAGGCCTCCTCCTTGAGAAGGTTTTACCAGAAGTTGCCACGTTCGGCAAGCGCATTGGCAAACGCAATCAGGGTTTCAGAGACGTTTTATGAGAGAGGCTGCTACCCTTACCTCGCCCTCCCTTAGTCGGCTCTTACGACACCCACGGGAAAGGAGACGGTGGCCTATTCTATACCGGGACCACATGGCTATTAATACAATACATATTTTATCTACGTACCTGTGCTACAGTAGGCGATGCTGGTGGTGATGTTGTCCCGCGTGGGCTGCTCGCCTGCCGGGTACGAGCTGCGGCACGCCAGGCACACGGTCACGAACAGGCGGATACACGCGCCCGTGTTAGACTGCAACAAGCATTACAATATTACAACTTACTAGCCGGTTTCTGCGACTTCGCCTAAGTAAATTAGTATATAAAATATCCTATGTTTTATAGAATACAACGTAACCAAGTACCAAATATCGTTCAAATACAGTCAGTAAATTTTGCGCAGAAGACTAACATCTATCCATCCAAATCCATAGTCATAAACTTTCGCATTTATAATAATAATAGTGGTATTTATATAATTTTCTCTCCCAAAAAAAAGTTTATTTTTCATGTAAGTTTCTATTTTTTTTTTATGCAACTTAGAACGGCAAATAAGCTGACACACACTGCTCACAGATGGAAAGTCGTAACCGTCGCATATAGACATGAGCAGTACCATGGACATAACAGAATATACTGTTTCACCCATGAGGTATCATGGGCATGAATGGCAATGCCCCAATGGGTATGAATACCCCCATATTCATGCGTTGCCATTTCTGAGGACTCAGGTGTTATTCCTCTGTACCCTGTAAATTCACTGCCATATCCCATCCTTCAAACCGAAACACAGAAACCATAGAAGCCCTAAAAATAAATATTAGCCAAACTAAACAGGCTAATGACAAATATCCACCTAACAAATTAGGATTAATCAGATAATACAATTAGTGGTCACGTTGCCTCTGTTGTTCTACCAGAAGATTTACTATATTACAACAATTACATTACAATATACAGGGTGAAATCAGTAGCGGTATGTAAAACTAAGTTTACTCATATTACAGAAATAGCTGTATTTTTTTAATGGGTGATAATGGAATGGTAACCACGACTGCGCTTTCGGTATACAATGACGGGACACCATTGAGGAATGATAGGTGAGGATGAAAGCAGACAGAAATAGGATTTTTTTTTGTATTGTTTTCCACACATTTTCTATTGATTATTTTAATAGAATTATCTTGTTTAATTCCGCTACCATTAGTATGTGTGTGACTGCCAACATTCGAAGATCGACCACTACTATTTCTACCAAAGTTCCAGAACCTTCCTTATTAACCATCAATCTCCGACTGTCATTTTGTACACGCGCCTTTTGCGACTCGTGTTTTTTTTTGGCAATATTGTCAAAATACTGCTAATATATATATATATATATATATATATATATATATATATATATATATATATATATATATATATATATATATATATATATATATATATATATATATATATATATATATATATATATATATATATATATATATATATATATATATATATATATATATATATATATATATATATATATATATATATATATATATATATATATATATATATATATATATATATATATATATATATATATATATATATATATATATATATATATATATATATATATATGCATATAATAGCATCTCCTCAAAAAATTATACTAACCGGATACTCAGGGTTGGTGGTGGAATGGTTAGTAACAGCGTATGTGTGGTCATCGGATGCCCTCACGTGCGACCAGAACAGCGCGTCCCGCTGCGATGCCGGCCAGATCCGTTTGAACGTCTGGTGGAATACCATCGCGTCTGAGGATATCTCCTCTACTATGTTCATGGTCTCCAGTGTTGCTGAAATCAAAATTATAGTTATTAACTATATTTTTTTAATGAGTAAAAATGGAATGGTAACCCCACATGCGCTATCTGTATACGCGTTCGAGGCACCAGTGAGAGGAAACAAGGATGAGGATAAAAGCAGATCAGTTGACCCACCGTAAAAAATACAACAAGAAATAACCACGATGGTATCCAGAGGAATTTGGGTGGAAGTCGACCTGATTTTTTTTATGCAACTTAGAATGACAAACAAGCTGAGGTCCACCTGATGGAAAGTGGTAATAGTCGCCTATAAACATGAACAATACTATGGACATAACAGAGTATACTGTGTCGCCTATAATACCATGTGTTATCATTCTTAACTAAGGATCAGAACCAGGACTAAGTTGTAATGGCTATGTACGCAGCAATTTCACTGCCATACCTCACCCTTCATACCGAAACAGAGCCATGCAAACACAACTACTTCACGGCAGAAACACGAATGGGAGAGAGGTGCCGATAATTCAAATAAATTATGATAGTTCATATTCCTATCTTGAATAAACCCTAGAGTTTCGTGTAAAGCGTCACTGTCGTCTAACTATTATACAGTTGTAGCAATCGGTGGCACGTTAATAAAAAAAACGAATACCCACATTTTTTAAGTCAGCAATTAAATCATATCGCAGTCGATCTTGGTAAGATTAATATGCAAATAATGACAACAACGATAATCGTCTCTTGACTTAAAAAAGAACCATCAAAAACGAACTAAAATTGACGACATAATAGAGTGACATAATACCCCATCGGGTCCGACCAGATTTCTTTAGTTTAGGTGAAAGAAAACAATGGATCGACACCATTTTACGTCACCGAAATTATTATATGAATGGATCATGAATACAAAGGAACATTGTCCGGAAATGTTGACTGTCACAATTTGTAATCGTTTTATGGAACTTCCTGCATGCTTTTGTCAATGACGTCGGTACACCGATAAAGAGAAATTATAACAATGGCCTGCGATAAAAAATAAACTCGCGTTACCTAAAATTAATAAATAAAAATTCCGTAGCACCGTATTCATTCACGCTAATTTCCGACACCGATCAACCGATTTTAATGAAAATTTATAAATTGTAAACTTACATCTTTTACACTGCATTCCGATATCATTATCATAGGGGGAAAGGGATTGTTAATAATGCAGACTACCTGTTCGTGCGTTTCTTTAATTTTATATATATTTTTAGTTCCAATACAAGCAATATACTCTGTCAGGTCGACCTCCAGGTGGTCCCCCCTGGAAAATAACGTGCTGAATTCCAGGCGTATTCATCACGGTGAACTAACTGACCTGCCTTTTCATTCTCACCTATCATCCCCCACTGATGTCCCGCCAGCGTATACCGTTAGCGCAGGCGGGGATACCATACCATCATCCATTAAAAAATCATTGTCATCGTCATATCAACGTCCATTTAACCGTCCATTGCTAAACATAGGCCTTCAATAGGATTTTTAATAGTTGCCACGCTTAGCAAGGCCTGTTAGTAACCATAGTTAGGCTATGACGTTTTAAGAACGACGCTGCTGCCTGCGTTCCTGGACCATTAAATTCCCTTATTTGCCTCTTACGACACCTACGAGAAAGGAAGGGATAGCCCATTCTATTTCAGGACCACACGGCTTATATGTAATAATTACTAGTAAAGATTATGAAATATTTGTGGCCACATTCTAAGTTCATAAATGTAATGAGAATCTATTAAAATACTTAGAATTTATTATAAAAGTGAACAACTTACTCTCCCATTCAAATCTGTACCGCGGGTTGAAGAAATAATGGCACATCTCACGGGCTGACACGCCGCGGACTTTGTGCATCGCCTTCAGTGGATCCATCACCATTCCGTCCACTTCCATCTCTCTGTAAACCAAGATATTATTATGTAGCTGCTGACCACGCATATTTCTGGGTTTTATCATTTTCATCACAATTATAAAACAAAGCTTGGTCTTCATATTTTTCCTTGGGGGTAATTTTTCTAAATATTCTATAACCTTTAGGCTTACAAGTAAATTTTATTTTGTATTTATTTACTTGATATACAAAATTATGTCATCAGATAAGCGTTTTTTAAATGAAAAGCTATTGAAACTTCTTTGTAGCCATTATGTAAAGTTTAGTTTGGCCACATATATACATTTATTTTATTTATTTATTTATAAAAGACACACCAACAATATGCTCACAACAATTAAGCAGACAATGTGCAATGTTATAAAAAGTAAAAAATTGCTATTCAAAAATGCTTAAATCTAAGTTTACTTGAACAAAAACATCTCACTCCTCCCTACCAAGCTTAAGGCCATATGAATATATACATATGTTGATATTATTTTTGTTTCTATTCAAATTATTGTCTCGTCTTGTATACGTATTATATACATTTTTGCTCTTAAAAATATTATTTTTCACTGTGACCCTCTACAAAACTGACATGCAAACAGAAAAAAAATTAAAAGCTATATTGTTTTTCAATATCATAGTTTACGTATATAGTTATAAATACATCTTTCTACCTTAATATTACATCCATTCCGGTTAAAATATCCAGAATCCTTAAAGGCCTTAAAAATTTTAAAGACACTATCTACAGTTCCACAATAAAAAAATGTTCATACCTTCTATACATTCTCATGTCGCCTTCCTCCGCAAACAATTGCCAGCCAATCTCGCCGCCGACTCCTTCAAACGCGGCCTGTATCTGTTCTGTAGATATTCTGTCGATCTGTAACGTAATTGCATGCTATAAAATTCTTTTATTTTCAATGCACAATAATGAAACCGCGGCGTTCAAGTACAAGTTACAAAAAGCCGAGATGGTTAAATCGAGAGGACTTATAAATTATGTGACATCCCCAATTACAAACATAACTCATGTACAGAATTAAACTGTTAAACATCTATTTTAGTTTTGAGGGTTAATCTTCTAGACAAGTGGCCAGCCCGCAAGTGGGGTTAACATTAATCCAGATCTCATAATAATCCTATTATTGGGTAAAAATATTTAACTATCTAATCTTTACAAAGTTTCATATTTATAATACTAAAAGGATAATTACCTCAAACTGGGGATATATATATATATATATATATATATATATATATATATATATATATATTATATATATATATAGTTATATATATATATATAGTTATATATATATATATAGTTATATATATATATATATAGTTATATATATATATATAGTTATATATATATATATAGTTATATATATATATATATAGTTATATATATATATATAGTTATATATATATATATATAGTTATATATATATATATAGTTATATATATATATATATAGTTATATATATATATAGTTATATATATATATATATAGTTATATATATATATATAGTTATATATATATATATATATAGTTATATATATATATATATAGTTATATATATATATATATATAGTTATATATATCGGATCAACCCCCACGCGATCCCCCTAGATACCATCGTGATTAATACCTGATGAATTTGTTAGGATGGACCGACTGATTCAGTTTCATCATCACATTGATACGTGATAGGGGTGATCCCCTCACAGCCCCGCCAGTAGATACTGATGGAGCAGGTACAGTTACCATAATATTATCATCCATTAAAAAAAATTACCTCGGACCATAATGGATGTACAGTGAGTCTATTGTCGATTGCGGGTGGCGGCAACTCAACCTGGTCCCGAGTGTGGACGCTAGGTGGCACCACTCGGGCGCACCTCTCCTCTTCCATCTTGTCAAATCCCGTCTCGACAGCATCATAGAACTCGTCGTCAGGTAAAGTGGAATGCGGCCCTTCCTGTGAACAAACAGAAATAGTATTTATAATTTTTATTAATTTTTGTAAATAAAAATCCGTGTTATGATTACTGTAATGTCATTAAAAATGCTCACTTTTTTTTATCTATACCGTTCATATTATTATTGAAGGAACAAATAATAATCACGATACGAATGATAATAAAAAATAGATGCTTTTTCTTTTTCAATGTTTACACTCAATAAAAATTGTCTTTTTAAAAAAAATATATTAATTATTTATATTATATAATACATTAAAGATTTGTTCTTTCAAAAGTAAGTTCATAAACATAATTTGTATCTTTTATACACATATTGCATTGTATTTTTTATTTCTTATATGAGCCGTTAATTGTCCACTGCTGAACATTGGGAAGGTTAATGGCATTTTTTTTTATTAATTATATAATTAACTATATACATTCATAAAACTGAAGTAGGTTTGTTTGTAGAACAAAATCTTATATTTATAAATCCAACTGCATAGGGCAGGAATTTGATTTGTTGCAGTAAACACGAGGCCTTTATTTGATGCGTACATAACCTAGATACGTGAGCGGTATAAGGAGTACAATATGAAGAAATTCTCTTCGATTGCGTTAACATTATCTTGACGTGCATAGCGATCAGTTCGGATGAGGACTCGGGCACCGTGTTCAAGGGTAACCGATAAAGAACCGGTTCGATCGCAAGTTAAAATAATAAAATGATATAGTAGCGAGAGTAGTGAGTAGTGTGGATTGCATAATAAAATTGGAAACATGAATGGACGAAGGTGATACGTCACATTTTCTGATTTTATTTATTTATTTACACTTTAATTTACACACTAATACATAAAGAAATATGACGGTAAGCAAAGGTAGAAATGAGAGAATAACTCTACAAGAGTTCTCTTCCAGCACACCCAAAGTGGAAAGGAGTAACAATGTCAGCAGATAGAGCGGTATACAATACTCTGATACAATATGATTTATTTAAGTATAACTTGCTCAGTTCCCAAAACATGTAGTGAGCCATAGGTACATTTCACAAATGTAATAATTTCGCTATTCTACGAATGAAAGGAGGTGCTACATGCATATTAACATATCTTATGAGTATATTAAATATACTCTAAATATACCGATTTTTACTTCATAACGGTTCAACAAATCATCATGAAACAACACATACTATATGAGATAGAGAAGGATATAGGCTAGTTTTTATTCCTGTCAGTAAACATATCCCGATCACGCGCACTAAGTCGCGAGTTAAAGCTAATCGTCTATAAACTCAGATATGAATGAAGACTGTGACGCCCATAATTCACCACATACATTATCATTTCAAAAAAATGTTATGCCTTCCCAACCAAAAACTTTATATGCATTATAATAACTAATGAGTTCCGTTCCATCGAGTAAAGTTATGAACAGCGTCTTATCAACTGTGAAGGCCCCACCGGCGAACCTTACAAACATTGTACAATTAACATAAAATACTAAAATTGTAACTACATATAGGTATGACTGTATGTTATTGCCATTGTGTTAGATACGGTTCACATTACGTGACATGGATTTAATCCACACATTCTATGTGTTTGTTATAAAGTAACAATAATTGTGTGACTCCAAACTGCCATGCCAATGTCACAGTATAGTTGATAGCATCGCCTATTATTGGATATTCCAGTTTTATAGATAAAATAAACTTTATTTGCACTACACTGATATGATATGATGTAAAGTTAACATTAAAATATATGCACTCAAATTAAAAGATGTATAAATGCAACACGTAATCCTAATTGTTTAAAAATAATACCAGTCAAATGAGAGATGAATTCACACGCTGAACGTTTGATACATAAATATATAAAGATGAACTAAAATTACCTTTATTGCATTTCTCATATTGAATAGATAATTAATAGAAAATAGCATTAGTAATTGCCGAGATAAAGGTTTCTTTGTACCTTTTTGGTACTAAAAAGCAATCTCTTTCAATTTCATATTCTTCAGCCAATTCTATACAAAATGTCACCATAGAGTATTTAATCTTATCTGTACTACTTTGATCTGATTTGTGATTACCGTTGTATAATAAAAAACTTAATAATTCAAAATTTATAGTTACAAGATAATCGTACTATATTTTCTTCATTTATTAGTCCCTATTAATAAGTGGAAGATAATTTTAACCTATACTAATACTATAAAGAAGTAAAATTAGATTTTTTTGTTTGTAACGGATAAACTCAAAAAGTACTTAACCAATTTTAAAATGCTATCATCTCTATACAAAGCTACATTATCAGTAAATAACATGGGTCGTATTTTATCTAATTTATCTTTCCATCTATCTACTCGTACGAAGCCGGGGTGGGTAGATAGTGCAAGATATTTTATAAAAATCGATAGAAAAACCGTTTTATTAATTAATTATGGCAACAGACAAATAAAAATAATTGTGACTATGTAGAAATTATAAAAATAAAATTGAAAAATTTATTAAATATACATCTGAATTGACATTGATGCATGCATATAGATAGCTACCAATCGATTAATTTTTGCTATATCCAAAAGGGTTAATGTAATTTCTCTTTATAAGAACAACTCTATATTATATAAGTACATGAATTCAATAAATAAATAAAATTGAATTATTTAGTGTCACATCTACGACGACAAAATAATATTCAACGGCCTGCATCCGAGCGATCGGTCTGGTCTACAATTTTCGTAATCATGTGTAATTTTTTAGTCTGTATGATTCTATTTACTCATACAAAATTGTATATTAACGCATATACATCTATTAATATCAGTACTTATTCCTATATACGAATGGAACGTCTAAATATAAACGGGTTCAATTCAATACGTGCGTTCTGTCTGTATGTATGATACAAGGAGAACACGAAGTGTGGTTAACATCATCAGTCAAGGTACCATTGATTCGATAAACACTGGAACATTTACCGCACTGTTTCTACATTGTATTGTGTAAAGAGATAACATAATTATAACGATATGACATTTATATGTCGAGAAACAAACACTTTATCTAAATCTGAAGTGGGGACTGCTGAAAAACAAATACATACATAGGTAAGCAGTATCTATACGACCGATTATTTTATATGGTTACATATTGCCTTAGCAATAATACCTGTAAATGTCCATTATGAGCCGATTTTGATAATACTTTTTATGTACAATCAAATGTTTTATAATCAATAGGTGATAGCATGGGGGGATAGGGATTGTTAGCAATGGAGTTTGATAGCCCCATTGTTAGCAATTTGCCCTATTAGGTCGACCTCCACGTGGTTTCTCCTGGAAACCATCGTGAACAATTCTTATTGAATTCGTCACGATGGGCTAACTGACCTGCTTCATCCTCACCTATCATCCTTCACCGGTGCCCCGCCGGTGTATACCGTTAGCGCGGGTGGGGTTACCATTCCATTATCACCCATTAAAAAAAAATAGGTGATAGCTACATATTAGGTACATTAAGTTTTATATACCCGTACAAGACTCGTATACCTAGACAGCTTAAATTATCATTAGTATAAACATATTTAATGTAGTTATTTTATACTAAATACTTTCTAACCTTAGTTAAAAAATATTCTATGAACTAATAGATAATATATCCTACTAAACTTATAAATGGAAAAATTTGTTTGGAGTTCAATCACAATTAAACAGCTGAACGAGTTCGAATAAAATTTGGTAAATAGGTCACCCCTTCCTTTCCCGTGAGTGTCGTCTAGGGGAAGGGCGAGGGATGGGCAGCAGCGTCGCTATTAAAACATCTCTAAAGCCAAACTGCGGTTGCCAATCTGCCAGCCAAGCGTGATAACTACTGCTAAACCCCCCCCCAAGGGAGAGGCTTATATTCAGCAATGGGCAGTTAAAGACTGATATGATATATTGATGTGCGCGAGCAATCTCTAGTAACAGCTAGTACCTAATATCTCTTACAAACAAGAACCATGATGAATTCAACCGTGTATCTTTAACGAAAGATTTCATCAGTTTCAACTTATTAGTTACTACGTCCCTAATATAATACTGGCACAAGAAAAGGGTAGGGCCGATAGCATTACATGCTATGGTTACCCCCAGCTCGTGTTTGTCACAGGGTTGCTACGTGTTTAGTTTACTCCATAAACAGAAAATGTAAAATAATGTTTGAAATTAAACACAAAATGTAAAGCAACGGATTTTCGTAGACTTTCAAGCATGTTTGTTAAATATCGTCGAATATCGAATTATGTTGAAAACCATAATATTACTTAATTAATTATTAGTTGTCAAAGTATATTACTTAGTTAAATTAGTAGTACTATAATTTCAATTGAGAAATCAATAAAATTTAAATTACATCAAATATAATCATAACAATATAATTTATTATAAACTGTGATCAATTTAAAAATAGAATGCTTGGCTCTGTTCTAACGGATTAAATGAAAATTAAGACTAAATAATTTAAAATTGACCTTAAATTCCACGTGAACAGAATCGTGAACGACAGTCATTTGAAAATAACCATCATTGGGACCAAAAAATTTACCATAGACCCAAGAATAACCATTTTACTAACAACTTTATTTGTCATGACTTTTTCCCGCAACTTCGTACGCATAAATTTCAGAAGTAGGAAGCTAATGAAATAAATTACTTTTAGATGGCGTATCAAAATAAAACATGTGCCAGATTTTAAATTAGACCTTTAGGAAGACAACTATGAAAACCGCGTGAAAATTCGATGAAGTAGTTTTTGCGTGATACCTGAACTAACCTACAAACAATTTAAAGGGCAGAAACAAAAATAAAAAAAAATTGTTTTAGTAGTGTTGATCTTATTAAAAAATCCCTGGTATAAATTTTTCTTAAATATATCCCATATACTAGCAACATCCACTTACAATTTTATTACATTAATATTATTTAAGTAATGACCTATTATCATTTTCAATTCATCTATACTCGTAATTATCATCTACATTTATTTTAACTAATGGTCGCCCAGTGATCGAAATTCGACTATAATTAATTTAAATGATAACTTTGAACATCATTAAAGTTCTATTGTCAAAGTCTTTCCTATACATATATAATGTGTTTGACATTCAGTATGTCAAATACACGGTAGTGTATGAAATGTATTTTTATGCATAATTTTAAATAAATATCAACATTCTGCACTCCTCCATATAAACTATAAGTATGCGAAATTTCATACTCCTCCGTCCGCGCAATTTTCGTAAAAAGAGTTACAAAGTTTTTGATTCACGTATGAATATAATGATTAATAATACTTCTACTTACTATTGCGAAAAACTTACTGTGACAAACTATTTGGAAACCCTAAAATGTTGACCTATATCGCGGAGACAATGAAGTCACCACACCTCTATCAGGCTACGACCTCGAAACTAGAATAATTACCAAAGGCGAAAACTATTGTGGTTTTCGTAAACACAAAAATTTGACTACACTGCTTATATAAAGCATTGTATTTTAACACAGACCTCCTTCACCTTTCATCGTCTTTATAAATAACTAGCTTTCACCCGCGACTTCGTTCGCGTGGTAGGTATATGTTTACTGGCCGGAATAAAAAACCTTCTTCATCCCATCATTATCATATAGTACGTGTATATTAATTTGACAGTAATTGGTGTTTGATATTAACGGTTGAACCGTTAAGTAGTTATAAGGTAACTAACTCACTTCCATATTAATAATTTTATTAAAGATAAATACTACTTAAAATATTACAAAGTGCTATCTATCAAGCAAAGCCTATACTTATTGGTACTTTTCAACTGACTTCAAAAAGACAGGATTTTCTCAATTCGGTTATACTCGTATTATTTTCTGTTTTTTACCTCATAACTCCGTCAGTTATAGACCGATTTGGATAATTCTTCTTTTATCTGAAAGGAAACTTTTATATTGGTCCTATAATAGTTTTATCCAAATCGATTCAGTAGTTTAGTTTTTAAGTCAAGATAAAAACTGGTTTTACCACAATCGAAGTAGGTTTTTTTTATGGAATACAATCTAAAATCATTTTTAAATCATATAAAGAACATACTCGTATACACAGGCATATTCATACGTACAAATGTTTGTATTGGACAAGGATCAAACCCGTAACAATCAATAAGTGAGATAATACGTTAAACCGCTACACCGCTAAGGTTGTCATCTTTAATGCTTTATTTAACTTGACACCGACTAAATTGTATGAGTTCATTTACTCTATTTGAAAGACAGCATCTATTATGGGCATATACCGGTAGAACTATTGTATGTTATAATTACGCGCAAATAATGAGCTGTGTAAATGCTTGCTCTGTTTACGACTCAGATAAAATCATGTGACAAGATACTGAAAATACAAATGGAGTGTAAAATTGTATTTGAACATCGAATAAAAAAAAAATAATTTGATATATAAATTTTAAAGCAAAAGTTGGTAGATTATTCATATGCCCGCAAGCTCCATCTTCGATCTCGTTTGCACTTCTCATCAAGTGGGATCAAGATGAATCGTAGGACTCTTTAATAAAACAATCCCAATCAAAGTCGAATAATTTTTACACAACCAAAAATTTCTTAAACAATTAATTTATCCTGTAATAGAACATTATTATTACACAGTATGATAAGTATACAAAACTCTCATCGTATCTCGTATTTCAAATCATAACATTAATTCGAATGATTAACGTAGACAGTCTAAACGTAATGTCAAGGCCGGTTACGCGAATAAATTCATTTCATAAACAGTCAAGTCGTTACTTTTTCAGGAATACGATTAAAGCGACCATTTGCATTGAGTTTTTGTTAGAAGTTTATGTCTGACTTTAATAGACGAATTCGCCATGACCTTGATACAAATCCAATGATACTATTATATTTCAATATTCCACCTGTACGCAGAAACGAAATACGAAAAAGATTTAACGAAAGATAGTTATTTTTTTTAATGAATAATAGTGGAATGGTAATCGCGTCAGCGTTATTAATATACACTGACGAGATACCAGTGAGTGATAATAGATGAGGATAAAAACAAATCAGTTGGGTAGTGGTAACGAATTAAAAAAAAAATTAACCAGCTTCCAGGGGGAACTGCGTGAACAGAGACAACAATATACCCTGGCATGTTGACATGTTCCAATTCCTTGCCCTTACAAAAGGTAGTAGAGTAGATGAGAAAGAGACTAAGGTACCTCGAATAAAAATAAATAAAACAGAAAATACTACATCAGACAAATACATAAAAATGTATGGAAGAACGTAGACATGAAGGTTGTTTGGGACAACATAAAATACTTGCATAATACAAAATTACTTCGCGACAACTCAAAATGGTAGCCAGACAAATTACAGACGTAGGTAGGTATTTTTAAGGCCATGCGAAACAGAAGGGTAGACTGACATGGGTGTGTCGGTAATGACATGGCGATGCCACTTTCCAAGCTGACGTCACCCACGACGCTCCCTATAAAGAAGCCGTCGCATATGAAATATAGTAATCCCGACGTCAAATAGTCGTCTATTTTTGGCGTGGTAGGTGCGTTCTGATTTATTTGTAGACGCATTTCCATCAAATATTTCTATGATGAATTACTATAAAACTCACCTGATAGTAAAACTACTATGCGACTCGAATTATAACATGCTACAGAGTAATTTAAAAATGTTTTTCAGTAACAAAGATCAATCAATATGGACAAATAATTAAAGATTTTTTCCACAATTAAAGACTACTTCAATGTCAAAATTAGTACGGGATCAACAGAGAAGTCAACTCTGTCTATTGCCAAAGGATGAACTGTTTAAAATTGACAAACACCGTTTAATACTCACACAAAAATAAAGTTCAATTGAAGTCTTATATTTTTTTTTGAGGCGTGAAGTTACTGGGTACAGAGGATTAACACCTTAGTCCTCAGGAATGGCAACGCATGGGGGTATCATGGACGAAACAGTATACTCTGTTATGTCCATGGTACTGCTCATGTCTATAGGCGACGGTTACCACTTTCCATCAGGTGGGCCGTCAGCTTGTTTGCCATTCTAAGTTGTATAAAAAAATATAATTTTTTTTTGAGATTGCTTAAAAATTAATATTCGTAAACACAGGTTCTAAAAGACGATCTGGAAAAGTTATAGATCAATTAATTATATCAAGAGAAGTATTACCATTTATAAAGTACTTTCTAATACCTTTTAAATTTATTCGCCTCTTACGACAACCACGAGACTGGAAGGATGACTTATTCTACGTTAGGACCACACGACAGGTTATATACTACTTCCGCAAAATTTACTTTTGATTCTATCTAACCAAGGCTGCTCGTAAATATAATTAACACATGGTACGAACAGACGTAGACACAAAAGCGGCTTTGTTCTATGGATCAAGCTGGGAATCAGCACATCAAAGCCGGTGACGTCATCGAGACAACGACTACGGAATAGAAACATTTACCTATTAGTGTAACTGATTCATATACAGCGAATAACTTTTAACAAACTAACATTGTAATATTGCCATTCCACAATCGTGATGAAGTCATCAAAAGTCATAAAAGTCAAATCGTACACAAGCGAAATCACGCACTGGGCTAATAATAAAATTAAAAATGTTATTCTGCAAAAACGCAAATGTAATAGTATATATAATTCACCTGAGGTAGCTATGAGTACAAAATTAACACAGTACTAACACAGGAGTAAACCCGTAAACCTGATCAATTGCAAAAATAATAATCAAAATCGATTCAAAATAGACAAAGCAAAAAAATGCAATATGTAAAAAAACCAAATTAATTGATAACTCCTCCTTTTTAAATTATTTTTTCAATAGTTCTTCACAAAATGTTACCATCAAACCATTATACAAGTTGATCTATGTGATGTAGACTAGAGACGGTTAATTCAAATTGCTAAAGCAGTACCAAACTGATAAATACATAAGGACAATATAAAATTCACAATGTTCTAGTATAGTAGGTATGAACAATATTTTAGATAGTGCATACTGAAACCTCTGTCTCATTAGAATTCACAATATAATTCTAGATATTGATTTAATTAAACGATTTCAATACTTATTTACCCTTATCACATAATTAGTGTTCCACAAAAAATAACATACTTCAATTGTGGCAATACTAGTTATTTTGATGTAATAACTAAACTATTGAACCGATTTTGATAGTATTTCTATGGGACCAATCTACAAGCATATTCTTCCAAATAAAAAAATCTAAATTGATTTACAACTGACGGAGTTTATTATTAGAAATTACAACCATATTGACAAGCTCCTTTTTTAAGGTGATTGAAAATTAAATTTGTTTTGCCACATCTTCGCGCCTTAAGGACTCAATAAATAGTCATAAAAGGCATAGATATAAATAGCGTTTAGCATGAAGAAAGACAGCCCACTCTTACATACATGTATCGCGTACAAACTCGTGGTTACAGCTAACACGTGTAATGAAAAAGTCACTAAATAGCAAAATGAAGTGTAACACTTCATATTACATTACATTTCGTTATATAAACGTAATGTAATGTAAAAATAACAATGGCAGTATACGCACCAAAGCACATCGTGTGATGACCACAGACACCTCAATACCATACGGCCACAAAAAGCTTAATTCGGGGCAGGGGAAATGTATCGAAAGGTTAGGTGACGTCATACCGACATTTATTGGCGTCATCATAGGGTTGTCACTTCCCTTATTGAACTGTGACTTTACGTTGCAGGCTATTTGAGAATTAAAACCACAACGGCTGAATGCGGGTTTTGTTTATCATCGATTTACTACGATCGCTATCAAGCGTATTGAAATGATTTGACAAAGCTCTCAATATTATTTATAAAATTGTTATATTCTATTCGAATAAATAAATAAAAATGGCTATTCATTAAATACTATAAAAGAGTATAAATATTAACTTTTTCGTAAATACGATATAACTAGATATTGTACATAGAATACATATAAAAAGAAAAAACATAGAATTCACCTAAACCAATATAAACGGACATAACCATGAACATGTTTAATACTAGAAAGTGATTAAAAATAGCCAAGTATCAAACTTGTTTTTGATAAATTTCTAATGTTCAAATTGCAATTGATTAGTAATTTTAGAACAACAAAATAATTTTAGGAGTAGGTAGATGAAGTTATCTACGATAGAGCCTATAGAAACTTGTTAATGACTTCAGTTTATGAGTGACAACATTTTAGATCCAGATAGCGAGTCTCAAAATAGACGTCTACTTCAAAATAAAATCATATGTAAACATAGATAAGAAAGTAATTAATGATGCTAGTTATGATGTAAGTGCTCGTATGTACCTCAAATTTTATTTCCTGCATCCAATACTTTGTTTTATTATGCCTAACAATATTATTTGGGAAAAATGCACAAGCAAAGCTTAAATGTAATCTTTGAGGGAAACAACAAACAGTTTTCATATATTTGAAATGCACATACACAGATGAGCAAAATTTATTAATTATAATGGTATCCGACCGAATAGTAACATCACATATTACAAATTTCGTCAAAAATAAAGAATTCATAATTGAGATAAAGAAAAATAACTCTTCATTTTAACTAATTAGTACTCAGTTATAACCTGACTACCAATCTACTGTAGCACGCGAACTATAATGGAATGACTAAATTTTAACAAAGCCACCAAGTTCGATAACACTGCATGTGAAGTAATACAATTATACCTTTAATTTAACACTATATGCTAGTAGTACATGGACTGCTTAACATAACTTAATTAAAATGTTACTATAATGGGAGCTTAACAATCTGGTCACTATAGAAACAGACAATATTTTATAACATACATAAAGAAAGAAATTTCGTCTGACTCATATACCGACAAATAAACAAAATTTGATCTCTTTATTCAGTAGCTCGATTCACATATATGCTATGGACGTGATTTTCAATTTTATTTGGAAGATCACATCATATTACTGTAAATAAATACTTTGTAAATTTTGTTCCTAATTTTACAATTTTATAAAGTAAATAAAAGTATTTTTAGTTAATCCAAGCTATATAGTGTGAATGAAAAACATACAATCTAGAAATTTCTGTTGGCACTTTTATTATACACTAGCAATATCTACCGACCTTGCTCACATGAATCATGTGTATATGTTAATCTAAAATATGATTCAACTACAATTTATTCCCAGTTCTTATTTTTATGGTTTGGGCCAACCGGTATATTATATCTATATCTCACGTTACCAACATGTATTGTAGTATACACGTTGGCCCCAACATTGCCTCATGTCATGTAGAGCCAGGACTATAATAAATTCAAGCCAACTCTAATTTCCCTTTCACGAACTCCGACAAAGTTGATGGATGATAATTTGTAATAACCCAACAGCAAACAACATACCCTATGTTTACAGTTTGATAATTTCTATAGAGTTAGGATTTATTAGAATATTCCTATATAATCGTGTTATATACTTCAATGAATCAATCAATCAAATCGAAGTAGATTGATATCTATTTTATACTAATAAACAAAATTTATTCAGACATGATGTACCTACGTATAGACATTATTTCTTTGTTAGTTAAAAAATGTACTAATATTTTAATGTCTCTATATTACAAACTACATCAATACCTGTTTTTTTTAAAGAAAAAGATATGTTTAAATCTACTGTTTCTATGTATTTATTTACCTACACCACTACAACAATCAGGGGGAACTTAAGTGTTCATTTGGAATTACAGTTATGAGCATATGCAGATATATCTAATCTATAGTAATAATAAAACTATTTGAGAAATTTTATCTCCATTTTTACCCATATCATGCACGGTATAAAAAACAATATGGAGAAACTAAAATGTAGATATAAATATAATTCAAACTAAATACATTAAATATATTAAAATGTATAAGTATTTATTTACTATTTGATACGAATCTCGGAAATATTCGCCCCATTTTATATACCTACATGAAACGTATAATGCCCAGTTCCACTGCGTTAGCATCTAAAATCGATAGTCTTCGATTTCGAACGCCCGAGTCACGCAATTTCACACTTTCTACGTTTGAATGAATTTATCTGAATTAATTATTAATAGACATGTAGAAAATCGAACATACGAAAAACTTTTTCACATACCTTGTATATAACCTGTTCTCTATAATTTAAGTCTACGCCCTATAAATGGTAAGTATAAATTCCTATATTTATTAAATAATTATAGCATTATAAATTGGTCGCAGTCAATTCCTATTTACGTTATCATAATATTTGCAGGTGGTTAGAAAGGTATTTTGTAATGAAATATGGAGGAAACCTATGTATGTATATTTAATAATTAATAATGGAAGATTGAAGATAAAAAATATGAAATACTAATAACATCATCTATTATTGACCTATATACCTAGACAAACTAGCTGTAACCAACGGTTTCATGCACGTAGATCTGTATATAAAGTATCCTATATGTTAAGATATAATCTACCCGTACACTAAATTTCATTCGTTACTTCATTCAGTACTTTTGCGTAAAAAAGAAATTAATACCCATTCATGCTTAGAAACTTTCACATTTATAAATAGGTCATCAAACACTAATACAGCAAAGAACACGAACTCATTAATGCAACGATGTTAATTTTATAAAAAAAACCTTCTACTTCTAGACAAAGCACATTTCATAATATTATAAGGCATAATAAGGATAGTATAAAACAACGATTAATTACAAAAAGGATGAATTTACAAAAGGTTACTATACCCACATTTAACATAGTACAACATTGTCCACGAAACCAAACGGTGGTATTAATTAATAAGCTACCTAAAGAATTAAAGTTACCGAATGATTTAAATATCTTTGGGAGAAAATTAAAATAATCATTGCTAGAGAGGTGTCTGTACTCAATTGACTAATTCTTACTATCGTAAATTTAAATATATATGTTGATTGTATTAAGAGATGTCTCTAAAATGACTATGTATTGCTTGTAATTTTTATTTTTGTACTTATTTTCATTTATTTTTTATGTACTGCTTATGAATTTTATTGTAGCTACTATGACATTCAAATATAAATTATTGTTTATAAATAAATAAATAATATCAAATTCCTAAATATTTGTATCAAATTAAAAATAATTCAAAACATAGATAGTGGCCATTGATTTGCTCCATTATTAATACTTCAATAGCTAAAATAGGTTTATGAGAGGTTGGACGATTTTATCAATAAGGGAGTAGAAATAGTACCCGACACTGATATTTGGGGGGAAAAGGATCGTTAGTAATGGGTTCTAATGAAACCATTGCTAGCAATACACCTTATCAGGTCGACCTCCACGTGGTTCCCCCTGGAAACCATCGTGAACAATTCTTGTTGAATTCGTCACGATAGGCTAACTGACCTACTTTATCCTCACCTATCATCTCTCACTGGTGCCCCGCCAGTGTATACGGATAACGCGGACAGGATTAGCATTCCATTACCACCCATTAAAAAAAAAAGATATTGGTATTTGGACTTGTTACTAACCATATCGTCAATAGCTACGTATTTTATTCAAGCTACTCGGAACTGTTTTCCTTATATTTCATATCTACTCGTACCTGTCTCCATTATCAACACTGTTGCCCAAATGTTACTTTGAGAAGATTAATCTTGATGCACTTGACGCACATCTACAAATTTTAATTTGTGAGCATTTTTTTTATACAACTTAGAATGGCAAACAAGCTGACGGCCCACCTGATGGAAAGTGGTAACCATCGCCTATAGACATGAGCAGTACCATGGACATAATAGAGTATACTGTTTCGCCCATGATACCCCCCAATCGTTGCCATTCCTGAGGACTCAAGTGTTATTCCTCTGTACCCAGTAAATTCACGCCATATCCCACCCTTCAAACCGAAACACAGCTATGCAAACACAACTGCTTCACGGTTGAAACACGAATGGGACAGAGATACCCAAGCAATCGACTTTTTTACAGTCTTCCTCTGGTGTACGTTTATTTTAATGTATGTCTATACTGATATTATCAAGAGGAAAGACGTTTGTTTTTTTTTTTTTTTTAGTGAATAAACTCAAAATCTTTTCAACCTGTTTTAAAAATCAATTTACCTATAGCAATCTAATTTAGCTTATCAGTATCAGCGAGTAATATAGACTGTATATTACTTTTGAAAATTCTATCTATCTGAGCAAAGACGGGCCGAATCCCTAGTATTAAATATAGTGCAAACAAAGCATACTATCAGTTAAACATTATTGCGACGATATAAAGTTCAGTTTAAAAAAAAATTCATATACATCAAAATTTCGTCCACTATGGGGTATAGGACAGAAGGGGAAAAATGTTAGGACACGATACGACACGACGAACTTATGAACATTATAATAGAAGGTAAGATAGAAGGAAGGAGGGGGAGAGGGAGACCGAGACATAGTTACATCAGGCAGATCAAGGAAGGAGTTGGTGTCGTGTCGTATCAAGAGGTGAAGAGACTCGCTGAAAATCGTAGCGACTGGCAAGAGCTCCACCGACAAGAGCGCAGCTCTTAAATAGATAGATAGATAGATGGGGTATACTTATGACTTTATGTGGTGACTAACATTTTAATATAAACAAACCTGATGTAAGCGGAAATCTACTGACGAAGTATGAGTATTCCAGTTAAAGTAATCTGGCACTGGGGTTATAAAGGAATGGATACAATGACTACAAATAGCGTATGCGTAATTCTAGATTCTGTTTGCTGATGTACACATTGAATCATGCATGAATCGATGGACACCAACTGATTGTTACAACAAACGAATGGGTAAACAGTTATAGAATTTCAAACACTTATTTACTGATAGTGAAGAACAATATTAAGCAATTGAGAGCTAATTAAGTATAATTAGCTGTCAATTAGTTTATATTATTATTTACATATTAATACAGATAATAAGTTACTACTTACTATAAAGAGGAAAGATTTGAGTGTATGTTTGTAATGAATAAGACTAATATAAGCATGAAAGTTTGTAAATATGTTTTGACATTTATTACTCAATCACGTTTAAAAACTCTTAAATGGACTTGAATGCCATAGGAGTACATAGTAGGTATATTTTTAAATTTATTTAGGCAAGCAAAAGCGCAGTGTTACAGTAAGTGTAAATATATAATATTGATTGAGCTTGCGACTAACAAAGGAGTAGTACTAGCATTGTATTGTCAATAGTAAGCAATACGAACTTGACTAGAATCGATATTGGTCAATCTAGGCTTCGTGCCAACCAAGCACATTGGCTAAGCTCACCTGATGTATAACATAATCAGGCGAATATAACATTGCAACTATCATAACAACCCATCCACTATATATGGTAAAATCGAAATTTTTAGCAGTGCGTAAAATTGAGGCACTATCTACTCGTATGCCTGTTTGTATAGAAGGCTCAAAATGTTTGTTTGTCATGTTTCCTTGGCGAAAAGATTCAATTTCACTGATAGATTTCCTTAAAGTTACGCTAACAGTTTCCATTTCACTTGCAATATATATTTATAAATAAAAAATTGAAAATATTGTTTATTAAATATGTCAAATATAGAAGAAAAGAACATAGATAACCATTCATCACCTTCGACTTTGTTATCACTCACCCGACGAGACACCATTCAACGCTTGTCCAGTATTCAGTCCAAACAAAAAAGTATAATAATATTTTGACAGTGTTCTTTCTAACTTCACGACTAATGGCGTAACATCTCGCAATTTAAAATCGCAATAATGTATTACATAAATGAATAATGAGCAGATAATATGTGGTTTGTAGAGGATTAGTAGAAAAAACATAACTTTACATAATATAATAAAATTCGTAACAAAATTACGACTATGCATTTTAAATTATGTAATTTATAGTTATAAGAAAAATAGGAAGAAGTAGCTTGCAGATTAGCTGAATCCAGGATATCAAATGCAAAGAAAGAAGCTCGGTCTAACCGATAACAATACAAATGCTGATCATACGTAACTGGAAAAGGGGAGGGCAAAGATGAAGATGTAATGTATGGATATATGGTACATAAGATACTGAATTAAAAACCAATTAATTTAATATATATATATTCAACATATTTCCCAAAGGAGTTACATTTTTCGTAAAAACAATAAGTGTAAACAATGATGTACAAAATTAATTACGATTTGAAAAAAAAATTAATCATATTTTTTTTTCAATTTTAGACGCAATGGCACACGGATGAAAAAATTTTTATAAAAATTGACACACAGAGATGAACCGTATCCTAAATTAACACGTTTATTGTTATACTAATGTACGTGAATAAATCCAGGGGAAACAGCTGGTACATCCATAAAAATGTTCACTATGACTCATCTATGATAATCAGGCCACTTAACTGAGCAAGGTAATGAAACTAGTTGCCCCAACAGATTGTAATATCAGAGCTAGACATTTGGATTACCTACTACAATAATGTATTATGTAACAATAGTACATTCACAGCAATGTTAGTATTATGTAATAATTCAATGACTCGTGGGAAATTATTTCTTCTCGATACGAATATTGTACAATGCAAAAGTTTTTGTTATCCTTTTCTATTATTTACCAAATTTAATACACGACTTCATCTGCGTTTTTAAGATATGTTAATTAAAAGAGATAAAATATAATCTCCGTTCGTCTATATTCTAAATTATACAGGGACTGATTGAACCTCAATGGCGCCAAAAGGTAAGAAGCAAACTCACTTTTATATTATTTATAAGGTTTCTCTCAGATTATATTATAAGCTTATTATCTACAAATTATATATATATAACCAATTAAATATTAAAAATTATGATCTTAATAAGAAAGATTATTAAATCATTGCTTTTATAATTTTGATTTATATTTTAAGCTATTTTATATTGAAAGAATACTTAAAGAAAAGAAAAATCTGACGAAACCATAACTGCTAATCCTGATTTGCAAAAAAATATTTAAAAATATAAAAAAAAAATCCAAATATTTTTTAAACAATAGACGATTAAACAGATTTTGCTATTATATCTATCTACAACTAGCAAATATTATCGATATATTTTTAATATATCTACCTACATATTCATTACAATCGTAGCAAGGTCTCTGTCACGACACTTCAGTCCACACATCTGTTCAAACTCTCCAATCGATAACAATGCCTATAACGATGCATTATTTATTATTTATTTAATACTTTATTGTACACATTAGTTATAAAAATATGACAGAGGTAAACAAAAGTACAAAGGCGAGCTTAACTCTGATAGAGTTTTCTTCCAGCAAACCCAAAGTGGAAAGGAGCATCAATGTCAGCGGATACAGCAGTGTACAATTTTTAAATAGCCAAAATTAAATTAATTAGATTATATTATATAGTACAAATACACACATACATATACATAAATATATACCTACATCTATGCATAAACCTACATATACATACACATATACATACAATATACCTACACATATAGATAAATAAATATATGTTCATAGAGATAGAAGATGCTCTTTAAGTCTACTCTTAAAAATATTTAGGGATTGACTCTCACGGATAGATATGGGAAGAGAATTCCACAATCTAGCAGCATGGACGGTAAAAGATCCACTATAGCGCGTAGATGAGTGTGAAGGGAGTTTGAGGATAAGAGATTTCGTCGAACGGGAGGACACGTCATGGGGAACTAGAAAATCAAAACGTTCACGAAGATAGGAGGGAAAAGTAGGGTTATATAGAACGGAATATAAAAACGACATTATATGAAAGTCTCGACGCTTTCGAATTGGCAGCCAATTCAATTTTGTTCTATAAGCGGAGACATGATCATATTTACGCAGACCATATATGAAACGTATACACAAATTCTGTAATCTCTCTAATTTGTTTAAAAGCTCTTCAGTTGCATCAAGGTAGGATATGTCGGCATAATCAAGAAGAGATAACAGTAGAGCTTGTGCCAAAGTAAGCCTTGTCTTAAATGGTAAGAATTTTTGCAATCGTTTAAAAGAATGAAATGAAAAACATAGCTTTTTGCTGACCCCATTAATGTGTTCATTCCAGGATAAATTGCAATCAATTATAACACCTAGGTTTTTTGCTTTCTTAGCATATGCAATTAACTCATTTTCATAGTAAACAGGAGGCAAAGCATCATGATCAAGCATTTTATAATTACGATGACTACCTATAATGAGAGCTTGGGATTTTCGCGGGTTAACTAGAAGCCCAAAGGATCTAGCCCATTCCGATATTTTAAGCAGCTGAAAATTCATATCATCAATTGCTTCAGATATGTCGCAAAGATTAAAATGAAAATATAATTGCAAATCGTCTGCGTAGAGATGGTAGGAAGAAAAAATTACATGAGTTATAGCATTGATAAATGCAGAGAAAAGAAGAGGAGATAATACGCCGCCTTGAGGGACTCCTGCAGTAACCGCACACCAATCTGAGGTATCCTCACCATGGCGAACACACTGCAGTCGACCCCGAAGATAAGAGTTAAACCAATTGATTACAGGTGGAGATATGTTAAGGGATGAAAGGATATTTAAAAGAATATCATAATCTACAGAGTTAAAGGCACTGCTAAAGTCTAGGAGAACAAGGAGTGTGAGGGAGTGGTTGTCCATAGCCCGGCGTATGTCGTCAGTGACTTTGACAAGAGCACTGACTGTACTGTGACCAGGGCGGAAACCAGATTGCAAAGGACTTAGCAGATTATTACTAGACAGATAAACGGACAATTGTTTATGAACTATTTGCTCTAATAACTTTGACAAAGCGGGTAGAATCGAGATAGGTCTAAAATCAGTTAGAGTAGATGGATTAGATGTTTTAGGGACAGGAATGATGTAGGCTTTCTTCCAAAGTTCAGGAAAAGAACATGTATCAAGAGAAAAATTTATTATATGTGTAATAATTGATACAAGTTCATCCATAATAGGGTGCAACATTTGTGTGCCTACTCCGTCAGCACCCGTCGCTTTGGAAGAAATGGTAAGGAGGTGCCTCTTAACATCACACTCTGTAATCAAGCTGAAAGAGAAGGATTCGCACTCAGGCCTGGGCATTTTTGATAATTAATCTAAAGTAGTAAGTTTGACATTATCGTCAAGATGTGTGGGTAATTTACAGAAATGGTCATTAATATCATTAAGATTAAACGAAATAGAGGATTCATCATTAGCCTTACCAATCCCGAGTGACTTTAAGAATTTCCACATTTGATCAAGACTGCGACCATTCAAGGAGTTATATATGTAGCGACGTTTAGCATCCCTACACATTCTACTACAGCGATTGCGTAAATTTTTATAAGTAATTAAATTACATTCCGTCGGAGACCTCCTATACTTCCTCTTGGCTCTATCACGTTTAGCCATAAAAGTTATCCATTATCGTATTATTACATATTTAAAACTAAATGTATATCATTTTATCACTTTATGTAAAGTATAAATAAGACCGACTACTATATTCTTTGTCTTTTTTCCAGATTATTCCATTTACAGAAAAAGTTCCATATTAAAGTCGACCTAATCGATATCAAATAAATCGAAAAATTCCGTCAACCTCTTTCGACGTATGCAAACAATATAGGAACAGGAGTACACTATTAATTTAAAAGGGTCCATCAAAATCAGTTTGGCAAATACAAACAAAACTGATTTTCAATTATACCAAATAATGCCAATGATTATGCGTAACAAATGTAAGAGGACCCTGTTCGTTTATAAAGACAAATAAAAAAAAAATATTGTACTTTCCTAAAGAGAACTACATTTTTTAAGTTGGCATATATCTAGTAATAGTTATATATGACTAATGATGACGTAGCCGTAGACATATAAGCAAAACAAGTCAAACAGTCTACTACTCCCATAATGGAAAGTAATTACTATCCCCAATAGACATAAACAACACCATGGAAATCATAGAACACACTGATGCTACATTAATTCTGCAAAGGCTTCATTGAACTAGTTTTTAGATTAAATGGAAATGTAGAAATGCTTTCATTATGTAGTCAATCTAATTACGATATAATATTGTTTTGGCTTCACTCGGATAGTAGCTGGTTATGTCTAGACAGGAACTTTCTATCTCAGTTTTTTTAATGGATGGAAATGAATCTGTAACCTCACCTACACGTATACCGATAGTATACGTTGAGGTACTAGTAAGATATAATAAGTGAGGATGATAATAGGTCAGTTAGCCCATCGTGTTAAATTAAAAAATAAATCACGATGATTTCCAATGGGAATCGCGTGAAAGTTAAACTGACAGAGTATATTGCTAAGAATGGAGCCACTAGACACCATTACAATCCTGTTCCCCTCTTTAACTGATGTTTCTGCAACTACCTAGCTTATTAATAATAAACTATTTCGCACAGTAAATATGTATACAAGGAGTATTTATACAGAATGTGCATATACAATAGGCGGCCTTATCGCTAAAAGCAATCTCTTACAGACAACCCTATTGAGAAATAATATTTCGATTTGAAGTGTAATAATAAAATATGACAGCTAAATTACTGAGAATAGAGGCATAAACCCCTAAAACAAAGGAATGAGATTTGCGTTCTCATATGCATTAATGTGCATAGTACTATTCTTATTTTATATCCATTATCCATGACCATTAAATATGCAAACTCATTAAAAGAATCAAAGGCTTGTTTGCCAATTCAAGTCGTAAAAAAACATTTGTCATATGTGATAGAAAAAGATACCTCGTGCTATTATTATACTTGCATGGTTGTTTAGGCTTGAAGAGTAAGATACCATATTCCTCAGGGCCTCAGGAATAACAACACATAAGGGTTATCACGGGTAGTGTATTCAATTATGTCCATGGTGTTGTTCATGTATGGAGACGACATTTACTACTTTCCATCGGGCGGGCAGTCAGCTTGTCTGCCATTTTAAATATCTTAAAAAATATTTTACAGAAATAGGTGTTATCTTGTGAAAGTCCATATCTACTTATAAAAGAGGCATCTTCAGGCAAATTATTAGATCGCTGCTTGGAGTTTAGTATTCACATTTCGCAGTTTGAATGCCGAATCAAAGGCGAAACATGTGTTTAGACGTGCTAAACATGCGTGGACGAAATGGAAGTCAGAAATTAGGGGCTAATATGAAAGTTTGTATCACTTCTGGTAGTAATAATGATGGTCAATCTTCGAGTGTTGGCTTCACACGCACATTAATGGTAACAGGATTTTAAAAAAAAATCTAACCAAATAACCAGTATCATAAAAAACTATATATCCATTACAGACCTGTCCGACAGCGATAGTAATACATAATACTAGGTCAATGGAAGCAGAATGAAATGTTGTATCACGTCTCACGTCGCATAAGCGACTACTGTCGCATGCCTATACCACATATAATAATCGCATAACTTGCACGTTCTGCAACGAGCTGGCATACCATGGTTCACTATAACACGTGATACTATAGATTTCTCATTTGAAATTTTATTCTTAGATTTAACACATTTATAACACTATCCAATATAATAAAAAATAATAATAATTAAAGATTGCGTCCCACAAAAAAAAACGAACTTCAATTGTGACAAAACCAGTTCTTTCGATCTAAAAATATATTTGATGAAATTTCTATGGAACCAATTAGTAAGTATCTGAAAGGATATATTCAGATAAAAAATAATTTTCTAAACCGGTTTAGAACTGACCTATGAATTGACAAGAACTGAGTTATGAATTGACAAACATAAAAAAATGAAACCAAATGAAGAACCTCCTTCTTTTTCAAGTCGATTGAAAATCACAGATAATAAAAATCCATCTCCTAATTTTCCACATTTGTTACTAAGTAATACTATAATTGAGAAAATAACTTTGTTTGAATGTTTGTTGCTTCTTAGCGCCATTGCTGTTTTATACACATACTATCTATATAAATCTTTCTATAGTTTTCTCCGTAGAAGGATATGGCTACTTTTATCCCGGTCAATGAACATATCCCGTTGCGAACGAAGTCGTGATTAAAAGTTAGAAATAAAATAAAAATAAAACTTATCAATGTTAGAAAATAAAGGAATAAAAGTCGATATAAACACTATATGTAGGTATTATACATAATACAATACCTTTTTCTGTACTTAGCACAATCAATAAACAATCTTATTGTATCTTTTTATTGAATTAAATCATTGAAAAAAAGAAAACAGATAAGCATATTATCGGTAATAAATTACAGTTATAAAAAGACATGTCAAGACTGTTTTTTTAACACTTTATTCTAAAGTCTTAACTCTTAAGAAAATAATGAGTATAATGGTTAGACTTATGTCATAAAAGGGATTTCTTCCAATCAACATTTGAATGTCTCAATTGGTGGAGACAAAAAAATAATAGCTAATTAAAAATGTAAAGATAATAAGTGTTATTATTTTTAATTATATGGAATAGATATAGAAAAATAGATTTTATAATACAGACATACTGTTATATTTGAATATACGGGTAGATATATGTATAAGTATGGAAAATATAATAGAAAAAAGACAAACATCATGTACATTTGATAGAAATGCTGGATAAGGGTTGGAAGAATAACTGCGGAAACTCGACTAAGTTTCGCAATGTTTGGATGTTCAACCTTAAGATCATCGTAACACCAATGGACAAAAACAAAACAATAATGCAAACGAAAACAAATTTCTTGTCGATCAACTAAAATATTTGGGTGAATCACACGTACTAAATTAAATATGGCACTTTCAAGGATTTTACACAAAAGATAGTTAAACTATTACCCGTGACTCGAACGTCATTTGTCACGATTAACACTGGCCCAGTTTGTAACATTTTATCAATATAAATAGATATATAATCAGGTACATCTGTCTTGTCTTGTATATATTGTAGTTAATTTGTATATACTGCAGACAGCTTTACATTTGCAATAAACCCATTAAAATACAAAATAATGTGCCCGAACACGAAAAAATTAGACCTAAATAAAAAACTTTCATTTTGGAAATAAAAACAAAAAAGATAAGCAGCATATTACGTTTAGATTCAGAAAAAAAAATATCCAATGCAGGAATTCATATAGGTATTTTAATGCATCTTAGAATGGCAAATAAACCGACGGTCCATTGATGGAAAATGGCAACCGTCGCCTATACACATGAACAGTGAAATGGATGTATATAATTAAAAGATTAATAATTAATAGAGCATATAATAAAGTCTAATAGGCATTTAAAAGTCAAACATTGCATGACATAATAGAGAATAAAATTAAGATGATTGATAGTGAAATAACGTTGTAATGCCCAGAGACAAACCAAATATTTTTTATTTATAGAACACATTTAATTTTCCAGATAACAAATTCACGACAAAAGACCTATTACGATACGTGTAAAGATAATTATGATACATCACGTACACTTTACGAGAATCTCCAGTGCGTTGTAATATAATTAATTACATTGTAAACAATAATATGTATTTGTTACATAGGCTATAAACAAAATAGATAACAAGACATACAAATATCAAACTTTTCTAAAAAACCTTAAAGATTAATGCAATAAATAATAAAAAAGGGCACAAAGGACATTCCATCGCATCACATCATCACACACTCCAATCGCCTGGCCAAAGCTAGGACACCCTGTATTGTTATGAGGATCTAGACAACGTACGAAAGGGAGCTCAAACCACTAAAGACACAATATTATATGAAAAAAGAAGAAGAAAAGAGTGTATATAAATTTTTTAGAGACTTTACTTAAAAATTCAATATGAATAAAAATCTAAATATTGGAAATATATATTAATTTTATTATTTTATTACAGTATCATGTAGGTATAATAATTAAATACGTTAAATACACAGCACAGCTGAGTCAATAAACTCACCTGACGCAGGCTCTTCTTGAAAATTTTGAACTTCATATTTTTATTGTGAACTAAAATTTGTAATATGAATACACTATACAAATAAATAAAATAGGCACTATAGATGTGTGTTGCTCACAAGGCCACAGATTATCACAAATACGTTTAATGACAGTGAAATTTTAAAATCCCGCGTAAATAAAAGCGCGGGCTGCGTTCGACGATACGCGACCGTCCCGCGCTGATCTAGATTCAGTTGTGATGTGTGTATGCAGCATTCATGTTATGTTGGAATGTGGGAATTCGTTCTGCAGTTATATTTTCTTGCTTTTCGTTAATCGTGAATATAAAATTGTTTACACGAAGTTTACATTAAACAGGCGCGAGTATAAAAATATAAAAACGTCCCACTACTGGGATAAGTATTTCAACATAAAATAAGATATATTAGCCTGCTAACCCACTACTCCAATGCTTGCCAGATGGGTTGCCATAGGGTTTGAGGGGAAAAGGATTGTTAGTAATAGGGCCTCATAACCCCATTGCGGGGGGAAAGGGCTCGTTAGAAATAGGAATTTTAGTCTCCATTACTATCAATATATATATTAGATCGACCTCCACGCGGTTCCCCCTGGTAAACATCGTCACGATGGGCTAACTGACCTGCTTTCATAAGTACAGGTAGTGAGGAATGATAAGTGAGGATGACCTCACCTATCATTCCTCACTAGTACCCCGCCAACGCATACCAATAGCGCAGGTGGGGTTACTATTTCATTCCACCCCATAAAAACGTCCACACTATATTCTTTTATGGAGTTTTTTTTTATTATATCTCAAACAGTGTTAGTGGAAATATCGTTTTATTTTTTTGTTTTTGTAATGTGCACATATACCTTATTGTAATTATTTCACATTTTTCGCCTCGGAAACTTCGGAGTTAAAAAGATGGGGATGTTTTTTTTTTCTCATATTTTCAATTATAACTCAAAAACTCCGCATCATAAAAATAAAAATCAGTTTTAAAATGTACAATTAAAACTGTTTCATATGATATCACACTTGGACTAGTAGGTCAATTTTGAAATTTTAAGTAGGATGTTTGAACTCCCAAGCAACGAATAAATTTATATTTTTTTAATTATTTCTATTGCAAAATATGCGGGTCAATGATATGTAAAACTTTCAAATATTCAAATTGATAGCATCAGTAAGTCGACCATGCAATAAATTTCCGAATTTTCCGGCTTAATTTCGTATTTTTGTTCATACCGGAATCGGCCTAGTAAATGAAGCTTAACATTTCATTCGTCATAAATTCTAATAGTCCAAACGAACGATATTTTAACACTTTCTATATTTTTAAACGTTATTTATTATGTAATTTTAACATCATATTTATGTTTCGTTCGTCCTCAAAATTTCAGATAATATTTCATAGTAGACCCTCCGTAGATGCTGAGATATAACACTGTAACAGACTGCCGGACGGCATAGTCGCAACATAAAGGTTCCTTTGTACCATTTTAGTACGGATCCGTAATTTAGGAAAGACCGTAATTATAGTATCAAGTATTAATATTTTATCTAAAAATAACACTTACCTCGTGATCTGGTCCTGGTTTAGACGCTAATCTCGCTTCATTTAGCTGGTTTTTTAAGGCCCTACAACAAAAATATAAATTAAAAAAAAAAAAACAAAAATATACTTTTTCATGTAGATCTATATCTACAAGACACCTATGACACAAAGTATTTGCGACTTCGAGAAATAGTTTTAACCCTGAATAACTGGCAACGAACTCAATAGATAACTTCTATCAAAGCAATGGATATTATGCATAGCAAATAAATTTAAAACGGTGTGGTAATTGTGATCACACTGCCAACGTACCATACCACGCCATAGCATACATATGCATAGTGACTAAAAAATCGTATTGTTAATCAATTATTAAATTTAAGATGACATTAAATATAGAATATATTTATTTAACAAAGTATGTTTGTATTAGCACAGAATTTATCATTGCCTCCTACACTAGGCTGAGCCTGTCCTGTAGGAAGCAGAACTCGTGTTATCATATACATGCATACAGATATTAAACATAGGCTTTTTAGCAGTATTGACAATTGTGTAACTAATTTGTATAATGCAATTATTTCTTTTAGATCTGACCACCAATACACATGTATGAATAAGAATTATGAATGTGTGTGTGTGCATGCGTGTGTGTGTGTGTGTGTGTGTGGTATATGTGGTGTGTGTTTTTTTGTGTATGTGTCGGTGTGTGTGTGTATCTGTGTGTGTATTGTATATTAACACCATATTGCTTTATTAATAAATTCATTATTGAAATAATTGAATCCAATCTACATAAATAATTTATAAAAGGAGTTTAATTTCTTTACCATTCCAGCCTGCCATCATATCCTCACTATATATCAATTAAACAGTCATTTACTTTATAAATAAATTATTAAAACATGTTAACCACCAATTCATTCATTCATTATTATGTAATTGAAACATAGGCATATGAATAATGCACCGCTTTTAAGGATAAAGCTGTCCATTGATTTCTCAGAGTGATCATTTCTTGTAATTGTTTGTATTTATAATATAGGAAACAATAAATAGTATCTATGTATCTACTTTACAATATTTCGACTACTATTTCTTTGGGAGAAATATTTAGCATCACTAATAGAAATTGAAATGTGGTGCTGGAGAAGGATGGAGAAAATTTAGCTGGAGGGATCGAATTAACAATGAGGAGGTCCTGCTTAGGGTTAAGGAAAAAAGACAAATTATTAGAACTATTGAGGACAGAAGGGGAAAAATGTTGGGACACTTGATACGACACGACGAACTTATGAACATTGTAATAGAAGGTAAGATAGAAGGAAGGAGGGGGAGAGGGAGACCGAGACATAGTTACATCAGGCAGATCAAGGAAGGAGTTGGTGTCGTCTCGTATCAAGAGGTGAAGAGACTCGCTGAAAATCGTAGTAAGTGGCAAGAGCTCCACCGACAAGATAAGCAGCTCTTAAATACATAGTTGTAGTAGTAGTAGTAGATGACTCTTTCAAACGAATGCATTAGCATTCCTTTGAAAAACAATAGAATATTAATTCTACCAGTAAATATTGGTTTCCCCAAAAAAAAACATGGAGTCGAAAATGACATAAAATTTTGTACTTCCCGTAATAATTCGTCACGTCCATCTTTTAAAGGAGGCTCAATTTTTTTAGCCTCCTTAATTTTTACTTATTAGGTTTGTATCCTAATATTTATATTCTATAATATAGATATATTCTTAGATTTACGTACAGCAAAAATACTAAGAATCTATATATATGTTACATAAATCGAAGTTATTATTCCAATTTTACACTATATAACGTAATTATAGTAATTCTATTTATTTTCCTAATATGAATTAAATTAAAAAAAAAATTACATATAGAGCTCCTCTGCCTGTCTGGCTTGTTTCTCGCGCCTGCGCAACAACTCTGCGCAGTGATTCAACGCTGTCAGAGTAGCGCCACATGTAGCCCGGAATGACGCGCTCGTCGCACGAACTTCCCCAGCATGCAGCGATAGGTCGTTACCTGCGAGCAAAGCAAAGAAATTATTAAATTACACTGTAACAGTATACTCTATACTAATATTATAATTGTCGCTGGTTCGATTCCTGCACTATACAAACATTTGTATTCACAGCTAGTATGGCTGTTTGTACTGATCTAGGTATTTTCTATATATAAAATGTATTTATTTTAAAAAAAACATTTAAATGTGTCATTTGTCTAGTACCCATAGTACAAACACTACTCCGTTTGGCACTAATTGGTGCTATGTAATATGTTCAGCAGTCTTTATTTATTTATTTAATAAAATAAAGCTATAATAAACAAGATTTGTAATGAATAAACTCATAAACTACTTGCCTAATTTTAAAAGCTCTTTCACCTATAAAAAGCTATTTTGTCAGCGAGTAACATAGTCTATATATTATTTTCGAAAATTCTATTATTACCCATGCGTAGCTGTGCTAGACGCTAATAATTTATATTACGCAAGTTGACCATATAATTTTTAAGTGACTACTAAAAGGAGAAGGTTGTCAAATCATTGTTTTATCATATGTTACGCGATTATAAATCCAATTCGGAATCAATTTTGTTATTAATTATATTCATCATTATCATCTCAGCCATTATCTATCTGTCCATTGTTGAACATAGGTCTTCTCCATAGTGCCATAAGAAACGGTCCTAAACCGTCCACATCCACAGACTCCCTGCAATATATGAAAAAAAAACAGCATGAAAAAATCTGCTGATAGATATAATAGATATAAAATGCTACATTCTAAATTAAAATGTTGTAAATCTAATCTACATAATCTAGTGTATAAAGTTATCACATACTTAGAATTACATAAACATTTATATTCCAATGAAACAATTTGGATTTGTGTGTAAATATATGTATCAATTTTCTTGTACTAAGAATTATGAAATCTACTCGTTATGATACATTATTTAACATGTTGGACTATGAATAATCGTGTTTGCGAAATACTTTGTTCACTTATTAGTGTTCCAATTTCCGTTAATATAGCTAACTGACTACGCTAATTACAAAAACGTCTAAAATGATATTTCAATCTTTTACTTCAAAATTATCACATAACATTGTGCAAAATACTAAAACGTAATGTATTTATCATCGTCTGTATAACATATGTATAACAATATAATGTACATACTATCTTTACGCTAGATCCTAGGGTTGTTAGAAAAAATTTAAAATGTTTACCATCAGCCAATTTGACAGCATCAATTGCATCTGTGGTATCATCACTAATTTGAGGGTAGGTGGCAACACACATGTCAAAGTACTGTTGCAACTGTACAGCTTGTTTTGACAACAACTCGGTGTATGTATCCAACTCTTGTATCTTTTCTGTGAGACGCCGTGTTGTTCTTCCTGAAACATTATTTGTTATTGTCAATTTTCTTCTCTTGTTATGTCTAACAAACTGTTGTTCTACCAAATAGATTTACAGTTGAATTTTTTGCGCTAATATTACAAATATTAAAATTAATATCTTTGCTTGTTTGTTTGTTATACCTTTAACTAATATTATAAATTTGAATATATATTCCCAAAAAAATATTTCTTTAACATGTTTTCGAGACTAGAACAGATTTAAATGTAAAGATTAACCATATCTCATATTAACATACAGGATACCTTTTACTATATAACTCATGTAAACAAAATGTGGGTTTAGAAAAAAATTATAATAACCATGAGATCCAGTGGACTGTAACGATGTAACCGAGCCATGTCTCCGAAGACCACCTCCATTAGAACTACTATCTGAATTTGTGCCATACCCTGATTCCACCTGTAGGGAAAAAAAATTGCAATGCAATTATCAGTTCATACATAGATTTATTCTAAAATACCAATAACTGGGCTAAAAAAATGACCATTGACATGACATTGACCATAAACAGAAGACATTGCCTTATAAAAATGTATAGAGATGCATTGTTATTTAATTTTAATTAAATAAACTGATTCATTTATTTACTATATCATGACAAGTAGAACTATACATACATACATATCTGTCACGCCTGTCTCCCATTAGGGTAGGCAGAAACAATGGAACGCCAAATGCTTCGATTCAAACAAACCTCTTTCGCTTCTTCCACATTCATCAATCTTGTCATACACGCTCGTCGGTTACGGGTACTTTTAATTTGGCCCTTCTTCAGCACGTCGCCTATTTGGTCGACATACGTCCGTCTAGGGCGGCCCCTACCGACATCTCCATTCATTCTTGCTCGATAAATCTCTTTCGTAATTCTTCTTTCATCCATCCTCTCCAAATGACCAAACCAACGCAACATTCCTTTTTCGATTTTTGTCACTACATCGTCTTTCAGTCCACACTTCTCTCTAATCACACTGTTTCTTACTCTATCTTTTAAAGTAATACCACACATACTTCTCAAAGCTCTCATCTGTACAGCATTTAGAACTATACAATTTTCAAATTTTAATTTTTTACAAATTCACAAAATATTAATAATGACATTTTGAAATACCAATAAGATAATTTACAACATGAACAAACTACACAATAAAATACATAATCCTTTCACATACCTTATAAGATAAGATTACCTTTATTACTCAATTTTTATATACTGCTAATAAATAGTACATAATTTTGATAAGGAGTCACTATGGGATATAAATATATTACAGAAAATTTTAAAAAATAATAATAATTAATAAATATAATAATGACAAAATTAAATTATCTCACTATGCTATTCCTAACAAGTTATTTAAAAACTAAAAACATACAATACTAATTCTTCTCAATATGTGCTAGTGGACAGTACATGATCCCATTAAAGACATAAGAGCATTGAGAAGGAGAGACTAGGTAGGACATGCCCACCTGAAAATTGTCTGATATCTACCCCAGTATGTGAGCAGTTTCGCAAAGAAATGTCTGAATTTACCTTTTTTAAGGAGCCTTGAATATATTTTAAATACTCCAATGATTAAGTATGTCAAAAATTGTGTATAGCAAAGAATACATATAGATAGATAGATTATGTATAATTAACTTCATAAATTAATATATCTAAGATTCTACACATAATTAACATCCATTAATATTTTTAACTACTCAATATGCACCATCAATATTATATTTCTCAAGACCAAGTATGTCATTTAGCAATAGGCAAAAATTAGATTTACAAATTAATAGTATACATTTAATTTTCTTTGCCTACATCATAAGAACTAGTTGTGAAGGTAAATATAAAACTATTATATACTATTCTGAAAATCTCTTGTGAGTTATGTTATAGACTTTAAATATAATGTTCTAACACATTGAAGACTTATAAAATAAATATCAACTGTCATAATAGATAACACACACATAACACAATAACAGTTAATTAAAATAAAAAATAAAATTAGACAGTAAATTCAAAATTAGCAAACTTATAACAAGGCCTTTCTTGATTTATTTAAAAAACTTTAATGTAAAAAATATTCCAATGAAACAGTATTTATCAACAAACATTGGCCTTGCATCCAACTGAAACTGAATACATAATAAAAAAGAGATGACTCATTTAATCACAGTTATGAACATAAAAAACAATTTGTGGTCTGTACTTTGGTTTTCTTATCATACAATTATTTATTTATAACTGTAACACAGGATACTCACTTTGAATGACTCCAAAACATCTATCCATTGTTGCTTCTCCTCTGGACTGGTAGCTCTCAGATACCAAACACAATCATTTACAGAGACATCAAATCTACAGTCATCAAATTCATGTGGCTGAAATAATTATTTTTTATGTAAATGTAATTAAATAAGTATACAGATCAAAACTACTCAAGGTCAATTGAGATTATAATTGGTCTAACGCTACTAATATTATTACAAGCCTAGTGACTTCTACGGTACATCTACGGTATTATAATATAAAGGAAACTATTAGTCATTAAGTACAGGGACATTTTTTGCATTTCTTCGTATGTACCACATACCTTAACTTTAGCTTTTTTCAGACATAAGGCACCTCGGCATCCAAGATTACTTTCCAACTCGCTTTTATAATAAGACAATGTAGAATCCTTCAAAACAATAAATCTGTCCTGCCAACCGTGAATGTAATTTGTCCATTTACTCAGATGACCACGGAGTTCTTGAGATCCGCCTTCGTCTGTATCAGAATTATCGCTCACTGTGATATTTTCTTCAGTCATATTTAAAATTAATTCACATTAAATTTTATACAAAAGAAAATAAAATAAAAATAATATGAAATCAAGGCTTTTATAAGTAGTATCGTTATTGCTACGAACAAAATTGTTTTGTTGCTACTTGCTCACTGTCATGTCAAGGATGTCAGTTTATGCAGTCATTCAATCAATCATGCAATCAAAACCAAAGATATTGAACATTTGATTTCAAATTCAAAATAGTTAATAAGTTTGAATCAAGCACATATTTTACTGCACCTTCGTATTCACATTCTACGTCATCAGACAGCCGTCTAACAAGTCCATATTCTTACGCATCCCGCTTACGACCTACATCAATAATTCTATAAATTTTTTTATTACAACGAAATTATTATTCTATAGACTATTCTAAATGAAATTTAAAATATAGAAATATTCATAACTATTTTCAGTTAATCCTTGGTTCATTAAATATCAAATTAGTTTTAATATTAAATACAAATTTGGGGAATAACTTTTTTGAATAGATCCTATAATGTATCCAAACATACTACGGTGACGTTAAATCTCTCTATGACGCATTTCCGGACAAATTGTTTTCTTCAGGCATGTTTTTTTTATTACTCTCTAATTCTATTGGTCAATTTTATCAAACCGCCAAAATTATCTTCAATCGGCCAATAAGACGTCAAAATTTTCTTTAATTAAGCGCAATATCCGTTCAAAATGGCCGACAAAACTATGCCTATTTTTGTTCCATCTGAAAAGCCTGTAAAAGTAGTGAAGTGGAAAATAAAACAAGGTTCATTTGTATCACAAGGTCAAATCTTATTTTTATACAATGATTCTTCGGGCAATATCAATGAAGTAAAGAAATTCAAAGCATTGCGCGCTGGTACTATTTCATCGATCAAGGTGAAGGAGGGAGACATAGCAGAACCTGGGTTAGTGATATTATACTTAAATTTGTTAATTAATCCGTATATTTACATAAAATTATGTTATTAAACTCTAAACATTAAAATAATTTTTCCTTTGTAATGACTGCAATGTGACTTGTCGTTGCCAATCATTACATAATTTGCGCGGCAAAATCAAAATCGATATTTTCCCGCGTTACATTATAAACAATCAACAAATATAAAGTAAACCTACTTTACATAATAACAATTACAATGTTATTGTTTTCAGACTTCCCGTAGCGGAACTGGAAGAATGTCGTCATCCAACAGTTATGAAAGAAATGTGTGCGGAATGCGGTGCCGACTTACGCACGGACGTGGGTTCCAAACGAGAAGTAGCCATCGTGCCCATGGTTCACTCTGTACCTGAACTTAAAGTACGTATCTACTATATTATTAATAACTTTGTATGACTGAATATAGCTCATAGTATTCTGTATATAATGATTATCCTTACTATAGTATTAAATTTCTACTATTATTGTACTTGTCTATTTTATTATCTCAATAACTATCAATTATTAATTCATTGTTACTGCTCTCCTTATCAATTGTATTATAAAGAATTTTAAATATTCTGTTCAACAACTTTATTTCACATTTTACTATCACTTCAAAATTTCAAATTGTTGTCTGCTAAAAATCTGCAATTGAGTACCTAACTAGTTACAAAAACACAAATTTGTTTGATTTTGAGATAATACATACATGTGACAATAATTCTTAGTAATATTATAAATATGAAAATTTGTTTGTTACCTGTGCATTTGTTTAGCATCTGGACTGCTTAACCAATTACGTACACTTAACAATTGTGTATTACTTATAATTTTCAGGTATCAGAGGAACTGGCACAAAAATTAGGTCGTGAAGATGCAGAGCGTCTTTTGAAGGATAGGAAACTGGTGCTGCTTGTTGATTTGGATCAGACGCTCGTGCATACTACCAATGATAACATACCTCCCAATTTGAAGGTTTAGTTTCCAATGCTATATAATTTTAATTCACTGTTTATGTTATGACTTCTTAATGTAGCTTCATTATATTTTATGATATTATTTAAAATACTTGTAGTATCTTATTTCACTATCTTCATTAAAAAATGTTTTCAAATATCCTCAGGCATACTTATAAAAGTATGTCTTAAGACAGTGGGATAAAATACAAATATTTTAAATGCAATATATAACTATATATATATATATATATATATTTATAACTTGTTTACATTATCAAGCTGAGATTGACATTTATAATTTGAAATTTATCCTTTCAACATTACAGTAGAAAAAGATACATAATGCTCCTAATAAAGTAGGACAATTATTTTACCTATTTTTGTTGTGAAGTAATATCTGTTCTTTGTTGTCTAGAGCAATAAATGCAATACTGCATATTGTATTTGTCTTATTTCAGTAGTAATCATTTCCATTAGATATATAAAACTTCATAAAGGTATTTAGTTTTAAAACTTAATGGTTGAACAACATTTACTTAACGAAAATTAACATGATTTAGTGATATTACCCTAATTTATATGGACAAATAATACAGTTAGTTAAAAATAAATATTCATGTTTCAGGGTGTACTACATTTCTTTCTGCGTTGCCCTGGTGGCCCTGGTCGTTGGTGTCACACACGATTTCGTCCTCGTACTAAAGAATTTCTAGAGTCTGCATCCAAAAATTATGAACTTCATGTGTGTACATTTGGCGCCAGACAGTATGCTCATGCAATTGCAGATCTACTAGATCCAGAGAAAAAATATTTTTCACATAGAATATTATCCAGGGATGAATGTTTTGATCCCAGAACAAAATCTGCTAATTTAAAGTAAGTTTTAAGAAATAAATTATTTTTCAACTAAACCTTAGAAAATGTTCAACAGTGTCACTGTCAAACATATCAAGATAATTAAATTTGAATTTGGTCTTTATTATTGTTTGATTCTGTATGCATATTTATACAGACATTGTAAAATACGGTTAGTTAATAAACTAATTTTTAAAAGATGCTCGTGATAACCTACAGCTCTGCGCATGTGAATTAATTAATAAAGTATCCTGTATGCTAAGTTAGGACATAAGCTGCCTATACACCAAATTCCATTCAAATCTATTTATCCATCATTACAAACCTTCATATTTATAACTAACACTGTAGAAATCCCATTACGATACTATTGTTATTACTAAATACAATTTGAATATTAAAGTTAATTTTACACATTTCAGAGCATTGTTTCCATGTGGAGACAACATGGTGTGCATAATAGACGACAGGGAAGATGTATGGAGACATGCCACCAACCTTATTCATGTCAGGCCTTACTCATTTTTCCAGTCAACTGGTGACATTAATGCACCTCCTCCACTGGGTAAATATTGTTCTACGTTCTGTTATCATTCAGAGCCCTAGGTTTAAATAAAGATAATAGCACTGTTTTAGCTCTGAATATAATTTAATATAATTCAATAATCATAGTAACTAATTCCAATCATAAATATACAAGAACTTCATAGGAGATATATATATATATACATAGCGTACTGTAATTGCCTTTATTAATATATATATTACCATTTACTGTCGTCTTTAATGCTCTACTTGTAAAGGTAGAGATGTTTTAGAAAGAACTCTTTTCTCAAGATTCAAAATTGGTATCCCTCCCGATAAAAAATTCATCTATTTAGTCATGAAAGAGCAGACTAAGTTTTGACTGTAAATAATGTAAATTAGCCATTTATTTGAACTGTTTTGTGTCGTTTATTTGAAATGACTGTTCAACATTTATGAACATGCAGAAATAATCAATACCCCATATCTTTGTCTTGGATTGAGATACGAGTTCCATAATATATTATTAAATGGAACTCCACATACAATCCAAAAAAAAAACACTGGCCCTTCTGAAGACTTTCTTTTGTAAAGCTTTGTAAGAAAGACAGATACGAGGACTACATTACATCTCATAACTTATTACATCTATAAGTAAGATGTATTAAAAAAAAAAACGAAATTACGATGAATTAATTTACATATATATATTTATTGTATCAAAATTTTAGTGGATGAAAAATCAAAATTAATTAGTGGTAAAAATGGTGCACAAGTACCAGTAATACATCAAATGCCTACATTAGACCCTGAACCAGAACAAAAAGACAGTGTTGTAGATATAAAAGAACAAAAAGAAACAAATGAAAATGCTATAGATGGTGGTAATGGTAAGATACTTAGTAAAGACAAAAACAAACCCAGTGAAGAAAAAAGTGAGGGAGCTGATGAAGAAGGTGAAAGGCTCGCTGATGGAGCAGAGCCTCGGTGGGTGGAAACTTCAGACGGTCAAATAGAAGTGGAAGATCCGGATGACTATTTAATATATTTAGAAGATATTCTTAAAAGAATACATAAGTGAGTTCACAACTTGTCAATATTGTGCTTAATAATAAGTTAGAAAACATAATTTTGATATAAACGTAAATCCTGTATGGCAAAATATAACTCGTGTTATTTTGTAACTTATAAGGTAATGTGTTAGCCAACACAACTTTTGTATGCTTACCTTAATTCACATTATTTAATACAAGACTGGTCAACATTTATAACATGTGCCATTTATTATAATTTAACAATGATGATGTTAATGATATAACCAAAATGCATTATTTAGACATTCCCTATGAGGCTGACATAGTCACCCAAGTGTACTGAAGCCTAATAAAAAAAAAAAATAAAAAAAAATGCAGCAAGTGCAACATTACATTTTATGTTAATAAAATTTTATATTTCAGACACTTCTATGATTTATATGACAAAACAGAAAACAAGCAAATACCTGATTTAAAAATGGTCATACCTGAAGTAAAAAGCAAAGTTCTATCTGGTGTCAGCTTAGTTTTTAGTGGCCTAGTGCCCACGCACCAGAGATTAGAAACTTCAAGGGCCTATTTGGTAGCAAGAAGTTTAGGGGCAGAAGTTACACAAGATTACACTGAACATACTACACATTTAGTAGCAGTGAGAGCAGGTAAATATTATGTACATTACTAATTGTCATAGTATCATATTTCATTATCTGCATTCACAATACTAAAGAAGAAATAAATTTTAATTTTTAATGTTTATAATTAAACAAAATCCCTCAACATTGTGAGTGGCATTTACTATGCAGTCTATAAATCATGTAAAAAACAACATTCTTTTTGCTTTTCGATATGTGTGAAAGTTTTGTGACGAGAAAATTATCTAGTATTCCTCATCCATGAGTCATACAGTTGAAGTGCGTGTACAAAATTTATAAATTCAGGTAATGCCCATTTGCAGCCAGCATTACCATGTAAATTATATTTATATAGCTAAGTCAGTATGTCTATCTATTCAGTCCACTTAAAGCCACTTCTGGGCATAGGCCTCCTTTTTGTAACGCCACTTGTTGTTTATAACTTTGTCTTTATATAGTATAACTTTATAAATCTGGATTATTACAGGAACAGCAAAAGTAAATGCTAGTAGACGTTTAGGGGAAGGGAAAGCTAGTAAGTTGCATGTAGTGACGCCAGAATGGTTGTGGACGTGCGCCGAGCGATGGGAGAGGGTTGATGAAAGATTATACCCTTTACAAAGAGGTGGACAGGTATAGTGACCATTCTACTTATTTTGTTATAGTAGCGACTATTTATAGTTGAAGTTAGATATTTCGGAAGTAATTTTTTGCCAGAACTTTTTATTACACAACACAAGAATTGTGTTAAGAAACCCAGACAAATAGATATTAACTATTTAATATTCTTTTAACAAACTATTTGATATTATTTTTTTGCTTTTAGTAAATTAAAAAAAAAAATATTGTCTTATGCTTCATATTGAGAATTGAAATTAAAACTATTATGCTTCAACAACTTAATGAATTTGAATGAAATTTAATCCTAACTTACCTCATAGATGCTATTTATTTAAACCCACGGGGTTACTGCTAGTGAAAGAAAAAACTACGCGTTTTTGTTATTGTATTCTGATGGTATAACTGAAGCTGACTATGTCCACAGAGTAGCTCGCGGCGACCGCCGGCGCACTGTAGCAGCCCTCCGCCTGCGCCCGCGGCGCCTGCCCCCGCCGCTGCCCTACGCAAACGCACCCCCTCAGGACGCTTCATGGACACCCTGAATCCGCTGCTGTCCTTCTCGAGCGATGACATCGCTGATATGGACCGTGAGGTACTTCTTATATTTAGATAATAATATTAAGCGTCATACAAGTCACAGTAATTACTTAGTTCTCAAACTAAGTACCCTGTATTATTAGGAAAATTTGTTTCTTAAAATTGGTCTATCCAAGAATCAAAACCTTATGTATATTAGATGACCTTATATATATTAGATGGTTGAAAACAGAATGGTAGCCCTACTAACGCTATTAATTTACACTAACGAAGTACCAGTGAAGGATGATAGATGAAGATATAGTCAGGTAACTTGGTCGCTTGTTGCCGATTCGTCAGAATGTATTTACCACAGTACTTAATATACCATATAATGTATTGTTATAAAAAACCATTCATGTCACAATAAAGAAGGTTTAGTCCTATATTCATATACGGCATCTACCCTATTAGTTGCTATAGGTATTAAATATAAATATAATGAAGAAATCTGTTAAATCTTACTACCTCTCACTTAGTACTATTTTCCTGTGTTTTCTCTTCGTTTTCCTTCGTCATTTTTTTTCTGTTGTATGTGTGCTGTTAAGTATGTTATGTATATATTTAATTGTGTATATATTATATATGTATGTGTATATATGTATGTATGTATCTATATATGTTTGTATATGATAATATTTATATAATAGTGCGCCACCTACTATTTGTCTTTTTCTCAATGTCTTCTACCCAAAGGTTGTCTGGAAGAGATTGCTTAGCGATAAGGCCGCCTTTTGTATCACTTCTCATTAATATTTACTGTATTTGTTATTTCTCTTGTTACTTGGTGCAATAAAGTGTAAATAAATAAATAAATTGCATTAATATTATTGTAAAATTTTATAAAAAAAATTTTTTGCTTAATCATACTATTAAATATAAATATAATGAGGATTGTATTAAACATTATTGTAAAAATTTATAAAAAAAATTCTTTTCTTAATCATACTTAATCAGGCTACTTCCTCGTGATAAATGAAAGTAATTAATTTTGTCTACTTTTCCAGGTAGAAGATATCTTCAATGAGTCGGACGAAAGTTCCTCAGATGAATCGAAACCCATAGGAGATGACTTAGATGATGAAGAGAATCCTCCAGAAGACAGACTTATATCTGTCGAAACAGAAGATAGCTCACAAGATAGGTTAGATACTAAGCAATTATATATAAATTTTATAAATATCTATATGAAAACAATACCCATTTAATTTGTAATATTTTTTTAGGTTACAAGATTTGCAAGATGCAGGTTCCAGTGATTCAGATACAGGTGAAAAAACTATTTCTTTCTATATTTGCACTATAGTAAATTGAATTAAGAATCATTATTATTCTTTACTGTTGTTGCTTTTTAACTTAATATGATGAAATATAATCTTGTATCTCTTTCATTAATTTCAAACATTATTGCGATTGGAGAGTAAAAGCGTTCATAATCTCTACCAATGTGTGGAAAGTTACGCACTCTTAAGGTCTTAAAATCAATTTCCTTACCACTACCCATTATACCAAATTCTTATAAAGTTGTTATGAATAAACCCCACTTTTGGTATCGCCACATTGGATATTAAATAATTGGTATATAATTTTGGAGTTAACTTTGCCATTATAAGGGCCAATATAATGTATTGCTTGTATGTATTATGGGCTTATTCCTTATGAGTCTATGGAAGAGGCCTATGTTCAACAGTAGACAGATAACAACTGACTTGATGTGTTACGCTATATCTTCGCCATTTTAGACCGAAATTATAATAATTCTAAATTGTAATTAATAATTGTAAGATTATTAGTCAATATTGATAGTAATTTTTGTTTTTATCAAAACGAAATCTACATATATTCTAGATGAACCACGGTCTCGGAAAAGACCACGGCGATCCTCTCCTCCCTCGGATGACGAGCCACCAGATGAAACTGATGATGACAGCTCCTGGAACCTCATGGGCGCGGCACTAGAGAGAGAATTCCTGGCACAGGACTGATGGCGTCGACACCACAAACACATATGTCTACGAGAAAATAAAATGCTCTTTGGTGTCATTTGTATTTTATTGCTAGTAAAGAATTGTTTACTGAGAGTAACTTCCAATTTCCAAAAAATGCAGAGAAATAATCATTTGTATTGTAAGCCTGTTGACAGGTTCAAAGTTGGAACACAGTTCACACCCTTAGCCCTTGTAAAAGGAGGGGGTCCTTTTTACTGGCTGATTACTGAAATATCCCTTATCCAGTAATTTCACAGACTTTCCTAAGCATTTAAACTAATACATAAAAATAAAACATTTAAGAAATCCCAAGCCTCGAAAATTGATATGTAACAATTACAAATACAAAAATGAGCGAAGTAAGATAAAGATATGCCTTTAACACTGCTGTACTGAGCCTACGCTATAAGGTTTATAAAACAGAATTAGCCTAGCAAAGCCTAAACTAATTCTGTTTTATAAACAAATTTGAGTTTAGATTCAGATGAATCTAGACACAAATTTAGACTTTGTAAGACATCACATAACAATATCAATTGTTACACAATCAAATTCATATTGTTATATGATGTCTTACAAAGTAAGTCTTCCTACATGGTTAGACTACCATTTTGATAATGATAATCAATATTTAAGATAGAATGAAAATGCTCGAATTTCTTCTTTTATTCTTTAACTACATAAATTACATATTATTTCATTTTACTACATGGCACCCCTCTGCTAACATCCAACATTGCAAATAAAAGATAAAAAAATATATATCTGTTTATATTAACCTTATACAATGTACCAACTAAACTACAACTAATATAAATAAATTATATAGCATAAGGGTCATTTTCATCAAAAACATGAAATTTGGTGTATGTTGGTTTAGAAGTGAAATCTTTTTTGCCATCTTGCCAACCTCTTGGAGGTGCTTTGGTGAAATCAAATGTGGATTTAGTTTTTCCATATAACTCTGCTTCTCTTTCAATATCTTCTCTGTACCTCTCTTTTGCCACTTTTTTACCAGAAACTGGATCAGTAACGTCACCTAATGGGTAAACTACTTCCTTTACCTCGTGTGTTATGAGTTTTGTCAGCTTCTGTGGTAGTGCCTGTATAAGTACAATGTCTCCAGTTTTACATTTTTTATCAGGATCGTGACAGTAATAAAATTCATCCTTTCTGAAGTACTGTAACAAAGATTTAAATTGTTTTAAACAATTTTAAGAAATATAATAAAAAATGAAAAAAATTAAGTACAAACCATTAGTAAATTTTCATCCAATTCTAACCTCTTCACTCTGATTTTAGCAGCATTTTGTTTAACAGTAGGCACACATTGGCCTAACAATAAAAACTTTTTAGCAGCTTCTACTACATTTCGAGCCATATTTTAAATAATTCTTTATCCAATTTATACCAAATTTCTATTAACTATATAATTTCTTTTGTAAATATAAAAAAAATTAGAAAAAATTCAATTGTCTGACTGACACTGACATACTCATAATATGACATTGATAGTTAAACATCTTTTTAAACGATATTTCATGGCTCTAGAAGCCTATAAAATTAGAATTTCCTAATTACCCCATAATTAATTTTTTTCTATAGCTTTATAGTCAGGTAAATTCAAGGATACTGGGAACCAACTATGCATTAAATTTCTAATAAATTGCAATTTTGTATAGCCACCATATAGTGATGAGATTACAACCAATTTACAGATTAAATATCAATATATAAAATAATCTGAAATTTGTTTTCACTTACACCATCTTATTCTTATCCCGATTATTATTTTGGTTGGCTTGATATGTGTTTCACTGCCCTTATTCTCTATTCAGTGATTTCCACATACACTCCCATTCTGGTCATATCATCTTTCACAAAATCCATCCATGTCTTTTGGGTCTTCCTCTGTCCTTATAGCAATCCAAATTCATGTCAAATATCTTTTTTTAAACATGCTTCTCTATCCTACCCACAGTATCCATTTATTTCACATTACAAAAAGAAAAATAAAATATTTACAATATTTATACACAATATATATAACCTCGAATAACCTTCGCCTAAAAACTCCTTCACATACCTCCGTCTATTACACCAAATCCTTTTCCGTTCAGGCTGTGTGCCTATTGAAGTCACCACACTCTATATGGAAAGCCAGTCCTTAGCTTCATTTTAAGGACAAGTCAGATCCTATTTTCTTTCACTGTAGTTACTCTGTTCTTTATCTTATTTCTTTAAACTAGATTTGTCATATTTCCTACTGTGTGCTATGTATATATTTATATGTGTATGTAGTGTATATTATTTGTTATAATAAGTAGTCTAATAAACAATATGTACCTTTTTGATGTGTTTGTGCTTTATACGTAAAAATTATTAATTCGCTCTTGTGCCACCTACCCACTTCTATATGTTCTCCTTTAACCAAAGGTTGTGTATAAGAGATTGCCCTAGCGATAAGACTGCCTTTCGTACCATTATATTTTAATCTGTACTTCATGCTACTGTATTTCAGTTGAATTGTTTATATGCCATTATTTATTTTTATATTTTTGGTGAACTAAAGAGTTAAATAAATATATATAACACAATTTTTTAGGAAAATATTTAATAAACTACAAAACCACATTCCCCTTTATGAAAAACTGGTTTTAATATATAATACATACAATAAATTGTGTTGTATATTTTTTATTTTATGTATATAGATTAAATCCAGTTTCATTAACAATTTTAAGTATATAACAAGTCCAAGCATGTAATTAAACAACTTTAAGCATAATTTAAATGTACCTTAATTAATCCTTCATCCCATATCATAATAGTGAAAAACTAAAAATGACAATATTTGGAAGACAATTAATTAATCAAGCTGGCACTAACTTTGTGATTGGCTTAACAATAGTCAACAGAGCTGCAGCAGATGATACAGCACCTAATGCACCTATAGTGCTGGGGCTTAATTTTGTAAAACCTAAAGCAGTTAAGGGTATGAACAAATCACAAGAGTTCTTTAAGGTATCTATAAATACATCTTTATGACAGTTCATTATTGTGCACACATGCTTTGCACTATCAGTTAAACTGAAATGTTTTATTGTTCCACTAATTTCTGATGGTTTTAATAATACAGACTTATTCGATTCCAAAATATGCAATATTTCATAAAAATCTCTGGCAAGATTTGCAACTATGGATAAAAGCCAAAATTTGTTGGCTGTAGTATTCCAGTTGTCTGAATCTGTTTTTAAGAATCCACTCCTTGATAACCAAACTATGTGATCTGCATACAAGTAAAGTGCATGTGCCAGTTTGCTTGAAGTTAATGTAAATCTTAAAAATGGATCTTCCGTGTGCATAACATTTAAGGCAGCATAACAAGCATCTATGCACCTTCCAAGTCTTAGAACTGAAAAATTTAATAAAAATATTAGTCATAATGGTAGTCATATATGTAGCATAGTTGGGATTAAAAGATATTATTATGTAGATGTGAAATACTCACTTTTTCGGAAACTTCCAAGATTACTTTCCAAGTTTTTTATTCTATCAATAGAATATTTATTGGCGTTCCTTCTTTCCAATTGATGCCATACTAACCGACTTGTATACTGCACCAAACTTAAAAATAATAATATTTAATTGCAAAGCAATGTTTATAAAATATAAAATACAACATTATGAAATATAAGTAATTATATTCTTATTACCGTGCTAACTTATCTCTCCCATTTGATTCGTTATTAACTTTTACTAATATATCCATTCTTGACTGTAGTAACACTAATACGATATCAAAACTTTAAACAGTTATGGCGTTTGAAAAAATAAGTAATCAACAAATGAAATGTTTTAATGTACGAGCTACTACATATTCGACAATACAAAGTTCATTGTACACTTTTATTAGTATTTGTTTATTAATTGATAATGCCACTGATCACTGGAAAAGGGTCTCGTCAGAGATTACAGTCCTTGGGGCCAAAGTTTATTACAGAGTACTTTTTAAAAATAAAACTATTAAGTACTTATCAAAAGTATAAACTATCAAATGAAACAAAACAATAGATAATTTTGTAGTAAGTACAGACATAAATAAAGGGTTGATAAGATGAAACAATCACTGTATAAAGTGTCAGCACTGCTTATACTGGCAAAACGAAAAACTTGTTTATGCAACCATCTAGAAACATCAACGCAATATAAATGAATGTAGTGCAATACAACTACATATTTTTATAATATGCCTTTGTCCAAAATATCGATATTAATAAGTATCATAAAATGTTAGTGTAAAATTTCCAAATTCTATAAATTGATTTCATGCAAACAATTTTTATGTCGAGTGACGCAGGCTTTTAAGTTGGCTCCAAATCTTATACTGACTGACTAACTGTCTGACGGCCTGACGACATAATCAAAGAATGGACAAGTATGTGTCATTCATGAAACATTCATTTACAGTATTTGAGTCATGTCATTCTATTCCAATTTTTTATTTCATTTCATCCATATCTCTGTTTTGCATTTGTTTATATTTGTTATTCTCATAATGTTTTCTAAGTTTATTTAAGTTTATCTTTAAAAACTCAAAATTAATAAATAGGCAAATTGTTTTGTTGTTGCTTTATGCATTCTAGTAGTGTGGTGGAGGTGTTGAGTGGGAATCAAAGGTGATTGAGACCGTAATTACTTGTGGTAAGACTAAAACATTTGTGGGTTTAGGTAAAATAAATCTCAGGAATAAATAGTAAATTTGTGAACATTATTATTATTAAAGTGACGTATAATATTGTGCATTTCAGATAGTGCTTCATCGTACTGAGCTTTCATGATTGGATTATCGCATAGCGATAAAGATAGAGACCGAATAACTGTGAAAATTCGTAACATGAAAAGAAGTTTGTCGAGGGATAGTATGCGTACGCGTAGTAGCATAGGCAGGTGTGACAACAGCTCAGATGAGCGAGTGACTCCGGATCGAGTGCGGCGTAGAGTCCGCTCGCCGAGCCCTAGAGGCAGGTACGTATCACCGCACCGAGATGATTATGTCCGTTCACGTGCAATAAGAGAAAAGGAAGAGTCTCTGCGTTCCTATTACAAGGTTCTCTGTGTCAGTGCTCTTCACCCAAAGGCATCTGATGAAATAATCAAAGATACTTTGTACAGAGAATATAAGAAATTTGGAGATTTCAATATCAAGATTTCACATGAATTAGATGAACGTGTTGCATATGTTTGCTTTCGCAGTGCTGAAGATGCTAGAGATGCTAAACATGCAAAGCCAAGAATTATTTTGTATGATAAAGTAGCAATAGTCGACCCTGTTTATGAACCAGTCAGGTCAGAGTACCGAAGCAGACCACGCAGTATTACTCCTCCAGATTATGATCGCCAATACTCTTATGCTTGGTCTTCAGTCTCAGATAGGCGTCGACCACCTCCAGATGATAGAGTATATGGTATACCTCCAAGTATCCCACCTCATCATAGGGATTTTCGACCTCCAATGCATGAATATCCAATGTCAGGCCATCATGGGCCCCCAATACATCATAGACCACCTGTGCATCATCCTCCATATCCACATTATATGCCACGCCCATACATGCCTCGCCCCCATCATGCACATTTTGAAAAAATGGAGAATAAAAAAGATAAATTCCCAAACTACTTACACCATGTACAGCCAGAGGATGACCCACTAGCTACTCGCACACTTTTTGCTGGAAATTTAGAAATTTACATTTCAGATGAGGAGCTTCGATCTATATTCAGTCGCTATGGTATTGTTGAGGATATTGATATAAAAAGACCACCACTAGGGACAGGCAATGCATTTGCATTTGTACGGTATCAAACATTAGACATGGCTCATCGGGCTAAGGTGGAACTTTCTGGTCAATACATTGGTAAATTTCAATGTAAGATAGGTTATGGGAAGGCTACACCTACTACACGTGTATGGGTGGGTGGCCTTGGGCATTGGACATCAGTGGAACAATTAGAAAGGGAATTTGATAGATTTGGGGCTATTAAAAAAATAGAGTTTACAAAAGGTGAAGCTCATGCATACATTTTGTATGATTCAATAGATGCTGCTCAAGCTGCTGTAAAAGAAATGAGAGGATTTGCCCTTGGTGGACCTGATAGGCGTCTTCGTATTGACTTTGCTGATGCAGGAAATGGTGCACCACATAGACCTAAGCAATATGCACCTGTAGGTGAAAATGGCAAGTCAGTTGAAGGGTATGAGGGTACATGGGAGGATGGGTATAGTTATAGTGCAGGTTACAGGGGTAGGGGTGGTCATAGAGGCCGTGGACGTGGCATGTACAGGGGTATGTATCATGGAACTTCTGATTACCGTGATGAAGAATGGAGAAGGCCTCCAGTTGACAGTGAATATGGGAGTCGTGTACATAGATCTGGATCAAGAGAACCTGGAGTGGATCGGTCTCGGTCGCGATCATCTCGTCGCCGATCACCCGGCAGTGACTCTGATGGCTCACCCAGGAGAAATGGTGGTATGTTGGCTTCTGCCAGAACACTTCCAGAAGTGGTCCGTAAAGCAACAACTGTATGGAATGGAGCCCTAATACTTAAAAATTCTATATTCCCAACTAAATTCCATCTAACAGATGGAGATTCGGAAATTATTGACAGTCTCATGAAAGATGAGAATGGTAAAAATCAATTGAGAATTACACAAAGACTGCGACTTGACCAGCCCAAACTGGATGATGTACAGAAGCGCATAGCCACATCGAGTTCACATGCAATATTCTTAGGAGTGACTGGCTCAACGGCATCCATTACAAACGAGGATACATCCATTCAAACCAGACCCATGAAGAATCTGGTGTCGTATATGAAACAGAAAGAAGCAGCTGGAGTGATATCCCTCTTGAATAAAGAGACGGAGGCCACAGGAGTTTTGTACTCATTCCCTCCATGTGAGTTTTCAACTGAACTATTAAAACGGACATGTCACAATTTGACTGAAGAAAGTCTAAAGGAGGATCATTTGGTTATAGTGGTTGTGCGAGGTGGTTCAGCATAATTTGCTATTTGTTATCAATTATGTAATTAAAATAAATTTCTTTAATTTTTTTTAATTGTCTACAGAATACTTCAGGTAATTATGGTAATTGTGAATGTGTAGTGATGTGAATAAGTGCTGTACTCACATTATAGTAATGTGTGTGCAAGTGCTGTATTTACTCACAGTTTCTAATGATCAACATTAGGAGCATATTGTTATTGAAAATAATACAATTGGTTAGTTTCTGCTAGTATTAATTATTGTTTATTAAAATTGCATAAGTGTGTATTTTTCATTATGATTATAAAAGTGTATGTAGTGATAGGTGATGTGTAGTGAGTGTGTATTTATTAATAGAATATTTCATTTTATGTTGTAGTTTTTTTAAACCTGGTGGATTTGTGCGGTGTATGATGAACAGTGGCTCAAATTTGTGACACCAAAGAAGTGTATTACTTGTTTGGAAGTGATACAATTGCCTAATTTCCAAGTCAGTTCTTGTTTTATGACTTCAGTTGTTGCCAGTGCTTGATATGTGACTTCAATACATGCCTAAACAGTATTTAGTGTGTGCTTGTGTTATACATCATAGTGTGGTAACAGTGTTATTAGTACAAATCTTGGTGAATTAAAGTATTTATTTTCAAAATTGTAGGTATTACATTAATAGTAATAGATAGATACTCTTTATCGTTTCCTCCAAAAGATTACATTAGTAAACTTATAATCAAATAATTATAAACTTATTATTATTATTTATAAACTTATTATAAATACAAATAATTACAAGAAAAGATTACACTGAGAAAACAATTGGCGGTCTTATCGCTAAGAGCGATCTTTCCAGGCAACCTCTGGATATTTGGATAGAGAAGAGGAATTATAAACAGTTTTATCAGAGGCACGAAACTTTAAACTTACTAATACATACTTAAATGAATCTATAAATATATATATACACATATACATACAAACTAATACACATATAAATACGCATACATAATATTAATAAGACATAAATTACAAATATGACAAATTGCTCAGATAGAAATCCTCAACTTTTGTTTTGAAACTAGGTAGATATTATACTTCGTATAGACGTTGATACACTATTCCTTAGTCGAACAGCTTGCACAGTAAATTTGTAATAGTATGTAGTAGATTTGTTGTAAAAACTCTTAAAACGTACTGGTTTCTTCAGCTGGAGGCTCCCAGACGACCTTAGATTAAGAGAATTAAAGGTATGGAGGAAGTGAAGCCGCTCATTTAGGTAGCAAGAAGAAAAATGTGTGCGCCAAGAAACATGTGACATCGAGACTGGCTGTATCAGTAGTGGCCTTTGTATCGTTACCATCAAAAAATTGTCCAGGGTCATCAGGTAAGCTAAGGTCGGTCCCGTGTTTTGAAAATATGGACCTGATCAGAACTAGCTACCTACCTTTGTAAGTAAGTATTAATCGATTACCTAATATCCATCCACGGTCTAATAAATGTGGTTAAATTTTAACCAATCGTTACGAGTAAATTTAATAAAAATCATTAAAATCGGTTCATAAGAATAACTTACGAGGTAATAATTACGAGAATTAAAATCCCCCTTTTTTAAATTGATTAAATTTACTTATTTTACTACTTACTAGGTTTTACCCGCGACTTCGTCTACTGAACCAGAATATTTCAATTGACCAGGATAAACAGTATATATATGGAGGATTCCATACCATATAGTATGTTTATATCGAATTTCATAACGATTGGTTGAGCCAAGGATACTTAAATATCTATAGCTAAGAATGTATTTAAATACAGGGTACAGGAAAATATAAAATACAACTATTATATCTAAAATGAAGATTTATCATTTTATAACAAGTAGGCATTCCTTCCATGACGAAACTGAGTAATTACTCTGCCTGTAGATAATATATAATAGATGACTGATTATCCAATTCTGTCGGAGGTTTATATATAAATAGATAAGTAGTTAAATATATACAGAAATAAGGCAGGTCGACCTAAAAGAACAAAATTCCTAGCGATAAGGGCACTAGTTTCCGAGACTAATAAAAATCCACTTAGGGTCGAGTGCGTTTTCGGATTTTTAAGAAATGAAAATGGAATGGTAACTTCCTCTGCGATATTAATTTATGCGAATGGCGTACCACTGAGTGTTGGTACTTTAGGATGAAGTTATACCGGTCAGCTCATTGTGATAAATAGGTACATCACATTCACGATAGCTTTCAGGTGAGATTGCCAAGTGGTCGACCTATATGATAGCAGTGGGACCGCAAATTCGATTTGCCCCCAGCTTGCACAGAATTGACTAATTCAAGCTGTTCAGGACCTTTTTTTACGGCGAAACATAAGCGACACCTACATGCACAAGATGAATAAAGATGTAAAATTATTGTAATATGTAAGTATGTACAATTACATAGTATATATCATTCGCCTCACATAGTCTGTTTTAGAAGTAGATATTTGTGCAGTTTTGTATTTTCAGTCGGGAAAATGTCTAATTCTTGTAGAGGCTTCCATGAGTAACATCCCATTTTTTGGTTTCAACAGTTTTGAAATATTTATTGCTACATTTTATTTATTTATTGCATGTCACATAGGTAACATAAAACCCAGTTCGGGCATTGCAATTAATGGTAGCTACATAAAATTTTATACAATTACAAACATTCAATCAGTAATTTCTTTCTATAGTCATATAGAAGTATCAATTGTTTTCTTTACTATTATCCTGATTGTTAAATTACTAGATAGTTCCAAGTAACTAGTTTATAGGTTATACGTAACGAATCTGATATCTGTGATAACTATTACTGGCCATGTAATTTCTACTTAATCAATAAAGTACATATTTATTTATTCAAATTGTTTTTAATGATTTTCCTTATTCTATATTAATCGTATATTTTATACTTTTCAAATTATTATTTAAATAAGTACGTTAGATATATAGAAAATAAAACACTACACAATCATCTATTTGTTCTGTTACTTTCTAATGTGGATAAATTTCTTTTTTCCGAGGGAGACTTTGTACAAAAGTCAATTGCTTGGGTACCTCTGTCCCATTCGTGTTTCAACCGTGAAGCAGTTGAATTTGCATGGCTGTGTTTCGGCTTGAATAGTGGCATATGGCGTGAATTTACTGGGTACAGAGGAATAACACCTGAGTTCTCAGGAATGGCAACGCATGGGGGGTGTCATGGGCGAAACAGTATACTCTGTTATGTCCATGGTACTGCTCATGTCTATAGGCGACGGTTACCACTTTCCATCAGGTGGATCGTCAGCTTGTTTGCCATTCTAAGTTGTATAAAAAAAAAATCTAGCATAGGGTGGCAAACAATGGAATAATGGTAACCACTGTCTATAGACTTGAATAACACAGTATAGCCTGTACCCCTATCCTTATGTATACATAATGTATGAAATATGTTCCATACGTTAATTTACAAGCTTCGCGACCGTAACTTGTGTAAATGTACTGCTAAGGAGCTTTACTTTGTGACCGTATTTCTATGAAGAGGACAGTTAAATTACAAAATACAAAGGCATAACTTCTTACTGTGTGTTGATTTCATCGACGAATTCGCTTGCCGCTTGTCTAGAGAACCAGAAGTGGTAGCGCGTGGGGTGGCATAATTGCAAGGTGCTGTTCATATTTATAGACAAATAGCTATATCACTCGGCTCCGCCAGCGTGAATCAGTACATATTGTATCCTATCATAGGATCATCCTATCGTAACTCAGCACATAGGATTCCTATGTGCTGAGTTACGATATAACCTACCCGTGTACCAAATTTCATTCGAATCGGTTCAGTAGATTTTGCGTGAAAGAATAATAAACATTCATCAACTCGTGCATCATTACAAGCTTTTTCGTTTATTGTATTAATAGAATTAAAAAAAAATCTTGAAATCACAGGATACGATGGAATAACATCTTAGTTCTTAGAAATGACAATATATGGAGGACACCATGAGTATAATAGTAATTTTTAAAATATCCATGGTGTTGTTCAGGTCTACAGGTGATGGATATTATTTTTCATCAGATAGGCCGTAAGGTATTTGCCAAAATACAAGCATACCTAAATATCAAAAAAGTTGACTACTTATGCTAAAAGTTTGATGACATATATAAAAAAAATACCTATCTACCTCTTTCTATGTTTGGCATTTATAGAATGATTTACTAGTTCTTGACAAAAATTACTAAAATCTAAATCAGGCTACGATATAGTTGGATCAAATTTTTGACTAATCGACTTTAAATTTAACTACTACATCGTAGAAAGTAAATGTTATATATAACTTTAAAACAATGGCTAATAATAAAGTGAAACCTGAAGGAAAGATGAAGAGTAGTTCCTTACATCTTGGTAAGTTCCATCTCCATTCTAATTACATCAGCATTTAACTGTTCACTACTAAATATAGGCCTCCCCATAAGGGGCTTTTGCCAGTAGTTACTTGGCAGGCGGGTTGACAACCGCAATTAGGTTTTAGTGATGTTTTAAAACAGGCGCTGTTGCCCATCCCTCGACCATTAAATTCCCTTAGGCACCTCTTACGACACCCACGGGAAAGGAAGGGGTGGCCCAATCTGTTATAAACGTTTTGCTACTCTTCTACATGTATGTTTTTATGACGTGCATTGTCATTGTATTATTAAAGAATTACCTATCTAATGTCTAATGGTTTTAATTTATAAAATGTGGCGACGAGAGTAGAAAAAAATGAAACCTAATGAGACCAATAAAAACCTAAACAATAATTTTTTGAAATTGTGTCTATATGTTTGTTTGTTTGTTCTGGCATCTCACAACTACTACGCCAAATTGGGTGCGGTTTTTACAGTTGTGTTAGTGTTCCAGAAGATCTAACTTCATATATGGTATCGGTTTCATTTTGATACAACATCTAAAATAAGACTATTTCATTGGTTTTCTGACTTTTGAAATCCACGCATACTAAGTAGCGGGTAACAAGTTAGTCTATAATAAAATTGTAATAAAAACTTATCTATACACATATCACATTATTTATAAAGATATTTAATGGATTTTTGAATAAATAAATATTCAAATAATATTCGTACCTACCTAATATCGACACACAAGACTACTGGTACTTTTTTTTTAAAACAAAAGAAACATACTCATGTCCATAATGGTACGGCTGATGTTTATAATAAAATAAGGGTGTAAAAAATACGAGATTTTTATTATATTATTTCTCATTTGTGTCTTGACGGCTAAATGAGCTATGGCTCAATGTTGATTAAATAGAATGAAGTTATTGACCTTAGTAATGAAGGTAATTCAGAGGTTATATCGCTTTAATTCATTTGACATTCAGTACTTGAATAAATAATTACACCTATTTACTTCATTTTCCTTGTAACGGATTACGGATAGTCTCAATTGTCTTAAAAATGATGTGTGATATTTAAAACCAGTTGAGTTGTTTTATTCATTACAAACATTATGATGATAATGATGAAATCGAAAATAATAATTCACATAAAACCTTTTTTTTTTATTTTAGCTATTTTATAATGCATTTATAATTAATTCTTACTTATTTGGATAAAAAAATTAAGCTAAGATTTTTTTTGGCAAATACGGTCAAGAATCGAACCCGAGTACTTATTAACGCAACGCATCATGTTTTAAACTTCCACCAGAGTAAAACTGCCAATCATAACAATCATCTTACATAAATTCTCTTTATTTCTAATAAAATATAAAAAAAAACTTTCGTAGCATTGGAAAGGTGCATTGAATCCAAAGTTCGAATACTATTGGACTGAACACGTTGAACCTGAGAATCTTATTGATTACAAGGAGTTCGATATGGAAAAAGGGAATATCATACCATATACGTTTCCTTTGCCGAGGAACCTCGAAAAATAAATATTTACTCAAGAATATTATGTTGAGTATGTTGAACATTTTGAATTAATTGTCGTAATAATTTAATACTATTTCTGTTACATTATGTGGTATTTTTTCAACCGATATAAAAATAAGGAAATTATTAATTCGGTTATTTTTTTATATTAAGTTACAACTGTATTCCGTAATTTTTTAGTTGATATTATAATTTGTTTAATTATAGGTACCTATATAGTGTTTTACGAGTAGTTATTATATTATTAAGTTGTTGAAACAATAATTTCAGTTATAAATAGAGATATTGTTTAAAAAAAATACAACATTAATAGGCAAAATAAATTTATTCGACATAAATAAAGATCTATTCATACACAAAATCGAGTAAACTAGTCACTTGCTGCAGTTTAACGGTGTCTTAAAGTAATTGGATTAAATGTTGTGCAATAATTGTTTAATTTATTAATTATAAATATGTACATCGTCATCTACTAATACCACATCATCATTAAATGTCTGGTTTACATTCAAACCCAATTTCAAGTAGATTTAGCTGCATTTAATAGAAAAATCGCTTTGACCTGACAAATTGAGTCGTTGGCTATCTAGGTCATATATGAGATCAGAAAAACTGTTTAATACAATAAAAGCATTTGAGAAACATGTCAGTCCCCTTAATCACACACTTGAGTAAGATACGGGACCTTGCTATCTCGTTCTATCACATGCGTACGGCGATATCAACAGATTGATGATGAATTTTAATACAGATTTGAAAAGATAACTGTTGAGTATCTTGTAGAATATACTACACAACAAAACTACAAAAGAATCTTTCCAAAACTATAGTAGAAGCCTACTCAATTAAACTTAGTTGTATGTTACTTGCCTAGAAAAGTGGACTCATCATAACAAATCTATGAACGTTTTGGAAAAGGAGTTACGAACATAATTAACATGATTCGAGTTATACCTTTATCGAGAAACCCCTTCATTTTCAACAATCTTACACAAATAATAGTCATATAATTAAGAAATAATAGAGAAATATTTACACAAGAGTTATGTTGCAGTCATCCGAATTGATTAAAACTAAGACCTAATCTGTCAATGAACAATGCCTTTTAATAAACTGTCAAATGGAACGTTTTGTTAGTTTGAAATAAATATTTTTGAGGATGAATAATTTTAATGATTAAGTAATAAGCTGGACGTATTTTACATTATTACAAACGATGACAGATAAAAAGATTTCACACCTTGGAACCTAAATGGTCGCTGTCAGGCTATGGAATAAATGTCTCTAGAAATATAGTGTTTTTTTTTAATAGATGAAAATGGAATGGTAACCCCGCCCGTGCTATCGGCATACACCGACGAGGCACCAGTGGAAGATGATAGGTGAGAATTAATGCAGGTCAGTTGGCCCACCATGATGAATTCGACAAGATTTAAACATGATGGTTTCCAGGGGGAACCGCGTGGAGGTCGACCTGAGAGGGTCAATTGCTAGCAACGGGGCTATTAGACCTCATTACTAACAATCCCTTTCCTCCCTAGAAATATGGTGTTAAACACTAGTTTTTTTCTTTTTTATTTTTCAAATCAAGGAACATTCTCCAAATTTAAAATTTTGGTGCTGTACTGGTTTATGTGACCAGCAATTTCTGCCACTTAGCCTTATAAATGAACCATTGTGCGTAGGATTTGGATTCGAGACGTGCTAATTTAGATTTGCAACTAATTCGACGGCAGTGAAACAATGACAAATTAAATAAAAAATTGCAACAGTAGAATGCTACTAGTTACAAAAAAACAATTGTTTTTACGAGCTGTCATATCACGTAAAGAATTTCAAGTGTGCCGTTAATTGAATTGCACTATTCTGTGAGTTTGTGTCAAAAAAAAAAACTCTTTTGTGATTTTATCATCAGTTGGATGGATCACGCCTTTTTTTTACGAAGAGTCCGAAATGTGATACCTCGGACGTTCTAATATTATTAAAGCTCTTATCAATTAAATAGTTCATAATAAAAACTACAGTGTTTTCAACACTGAAAAAGTTCATTATACATTTTTTTTATACTTGGCATAGGTAGTAAACAATCTTGGCATTTATTTTTATTGTAGTAATTCAAAACAAGATAGATAAAACTAATAACATACATAAACAATTAAAATAACAACCCTACTCTATTATTTAAAAAAAATGGCAAGACTCTTTACTAGATACATCAAGTATAGAAAATAGATTCTGGTGCCTAATTAATTACTGTTAATATATATTGTTTCTAACATAGTCTGGTACCCTGCATCTTATCGTATTTATAGTGACCATTATTACGAAAATTTAGTAAATTGTAAATATTCAGATCTTAATAAATTAATTGAAATGAACAGTGAATTACAAATACATTTTTTATGTGGTTTATATAGTTGGAATTATCAGTAACAGAATAGGGAAGAGGAATTATCAATACTACCACAGTGTAAAGAAGTCTATTCTACTAGTTGTTCAACAGACATGTTGAAGACAGAATAATGTATACTGTATTATATAACATCTAAATATCATATACCTACTGGTTGTTCCTTACACTGTGATATTACTGTGACATACCTATAAAACTGTCATCTTGGTAGTATGTCTCGCATGAAAATAATGGATTATAGCTCAGCCTATAATAATATTCCAAGTTCTACATTCAAATTCCATTTCATTACTTTCAAATATGGCTTTTGTAAATAACAAGTAATTAAAAACATCTTACACTAAACAGTTATATATATACATTATTATACTTCCAGTGCACAAAGACAACAACCCACAAAATACTTTTTAGACAATGAATGTGACAAACCAACAATTTGTATATGTTAATGGTAAGCATGTCACAGTAGAGACTTGCTGTACCTAGGATGCATATGTCTTTAACATTAATAAAAACAGTACTAATAATAATTGATATAAAAAAATATAAATGCATTGAGTAACATAACATGCACAGAAAATCAATTATATTTTTCATTTTTGTAATAAGATACAAAAAGTGAAATACATCTTATATAATACATATAAGTATAATAAAAAATACAATTAAATAATTCGTAATAACAGAACACTACTACTTCAGATAGTCTTAATTTTATTTGGCAACTAGAAGCACCAATTTTCCAATAATAAAAAAAAAATGGTCACAAAATAATTTTATACACATACAGTACATTTTTTATCGAATTTACAATAGCTTTATAAGCTTTATCCAATACTTAATATAATATTTAAAAGCTAAATTATAATTTTAGTGACAAAGGAATTACTTATGCAAAGTTAAATTACCTATGCCTGTAGAAATATGATAAAATAGTCAACACTGAAATTCATTCTGTATTTCATTGTAATTAATAAATATATGGACCTACTGCCTATAGCCAATAATAACAAACATTCTGCCTTATTTTTCATTTCGGTGTAGTAACTGGTATATTTAGACAATTATATATTTATTCTTCTGTGCTGAAAACACTTCCTTTTTTAAATGCATACTATATGTAAATAGTTATAGTTCAAATGAAAAGTAATGTAAATAACACATTAACATTATTACAATATGATAAAAATCATTATTGGATTTAATTCATACAAAGTTCATTCCTATCTGTAATGACACTGAAGCACTCTCTATAATGTCATTAGCATTAAAAGAGATCCTTGTGAAATTGCTCGCAACTCTTGGTTTATGATAACAAAAAGTCTTTTAAACACTTGGGCAATGGCAATAACTTCACTGAACCATTGTTCACATATTGGAGTATTGCATCACGGCACACATTTTGTAGTGTTTTTACTGAAATTAAAAGAAATTATAAGAATATTGCTGTGTGGTCCCGACATAGGATAAGCCATCTCTTCTTTTCCCATGGTTGTCGTAAGAGGCAAATAAGGGAGGGAGAGGGATGGGTAGCAGCATCCTTCTTAAAACATCTTCAAAGCCTAACAGCAGTTGCCAATCTGCCTACCAAGCGTGGCAACTACTGGCAAAACTCGCCTTATGGAGAAGGGTTATGTCCAATAGCGGACAGTTAAAGGTTGATGATGATAAGAATATTATATAATAATAGCATTCCACATATAGGCTTTCTATCAATTACTTTTTTACAGTCTAAACTGTTGAGGTTTTCCCTACAGGCTAAAGGATAGAGTTCTTCAAACAGGGTGTATTAAAGTTTCTTAAGAATCGGCAACATATGTATGATGTCTCTGGTGTTGCAGGCGTCCATAGGCTGCACAGTAACTCCATTTACCATCAGATGAGCCATATACTTGTTTACCACCATAGTAGTATAAAAAAAAAACAATTCTTAGGTATGAAATGTGAAAAAAATCAAAATAAACAGCATCATCAAAAATATTAAAGTAGTAGATTAGTAAGTAATCAAGCAGTACTTATGTACTGGTACACATATACATACAGTCATCAAAAACACTGAGTTAAATGATCTCAGTTAATATCACAAACATACAAAAAATACAATAAAAATATGTTTTAGGAATTTAATTATTTGACAAGATTTTTGGTTTATTACATATCTATTTGACCTGAACCAATTCATATAGTTAGTTTTGTTAAAAATGTCATGACAGAAGTTCTTGTTGAGATATAGGCATTTAATTTAAATTAAGGGCTATTTAATTTTAATAACATGAATGCACTTACCACCATACAGTTGAACAATTTTGACTTGTTTTGTAGTCCCATACACATCAACAACAGCATGCAATGGTCCTCTTGTATATGGTATAGCCTTTGTGCAAGGTCCTTGGTCTTCACCATTAATAATGAAATGCATTTCAGCTAAATCAGCATCATCTTTGTTTATTTTTGGGCATGGAACAAACATAACACCTATGCGACTACCAGTATCCATAGGCAAAATCCCTTGTGGAGTTCCATTTTGTGCTATTGTCTGCGGTCTCAGAACAGTCTTAGAAATGTACCCTCTTGGTGTCCTGACACTATGACCATCTCCTAACACAGAAACGCGCGGTTCATTCTCTCGACGCCCACTCGTTCCTTGGTTCACTAATTCAATGAGTACATTGTTCTGTGACTTTGAAATAGGAAATATCCAAGACATACCAGTATTCGCTAGATCAGGGAGTGCATATTGCGGTAGGCCTTTCTGACCCAGAGCTGCTGTCTGTGGATCTAGCAGTGTTAATCCGAGACGCATGTGACCACTCCATCCACGCTCCGTTTTTTCAATCTCTACTAGAAAAATTTCCCCTGGCAATAAAGGTTTTTCACTAAATGTTAACCCATGAGCAAAACTTGCTTTTCTGAACGCAACCGTGTTATCTTCGAATAAAATAATATTGGACCCATGATAATGATGGAATCTGGATAACATGTTTGTCACTTCGGATAGAATGACACAAAAAGAAAAAATTTTTGGTTTGAAAACTAATAAAATTTGCTTTTTAGAAATCGCACATTCTACATTTTTGTTGTAAAAGCTCCGGAACAAAATTCAGTATATGCCGAAACACGACTCGATGACCTATTGACTCAAACAATACGCATTACAGATACAATTCGCCGAAATTTGTCCGATTAATAAAGAATTACTGTATCTTAAAGTTTTTCATTTCAAATTTTCGGGTAATGATTATATAAATTAAACAATTAATAGACCAAATTCAAATAGAAAATTACAATTTGCAAGCAAAGCAAAGTTTAGCAAAGAGAGACGGCAAGAGATGGAGTGTTTTTTCTCTAATTTTCTGTCAATGTAATGTCAATGTCAAGGAGTTAGATGTCAAATAAATTTGAATACCTTACTCTTATCAAGTTATACTATGGTTTAACTACGTAAACGATCACTTTTAATTATCTCGCCGTCTATCATAGCTTGTAGGACGGAGACAGAATTACTCCGTCTTATTTGTTTTATAAGCGGCTATATTTAATTGTTTTTTTTCCAAACAAGACATAAACATTTTTACAATATATTAAATATTCTGTATGCATGTGAAGGTCCCGCCCTCAACGTATTTTTAATTTAAATTTCTATTTAATTCTCTACTGATAGAAAACGCCAATAACAAATAAAATTTATCTGAGTAACGTTGACAGATTTCATTCTAACACATCGAAATTTATAATGCTGGACAAATTGAGGGCATGTTGAGCTTTATATTCATATTTTTTTATTCCATGTATTCACTATAACATAACAAACGACTGATTTTTTTTTTAAATTAACACTAATATTTTGTTATTTAAAATTTATATCATTATCTACTTATATTATTTGCTGGACCAGATATTATGCTTATGACTATATCTAACAAGAGGGAGGATAAGATTGATCGTAACGAAAACTAGGAGCCCCATTGCTAGCAATTTGCGCTATTGGGTCAATCTTCAAACGGATCTCGAAACCACCGAAGTAAATTCTGAATGAATCCTCTTTGGCACCCTGCCAGAGAATATTGATGGTGAAGGCGGAGATACTATTACAACTACGCCTACGCTATCGGTATACTTTGGGCACCAGTGATAGATAATAGGTGAGGATGAAGGTAGGTCAGTCGGCCTATCGTGAAGAATTCGACAAGAATTATCCACAATAATTTCCAGAGGGAACCGCGTGGAGGTCGATCTGATAGGGTATATAGCTAGCAATAGGGTTGTTTGAGCTCATTACTAACAAGCTGTGTTCCGTCCTCCCCCCGTCCAACTATATTACTGGATACCCATTGCACCTACTTCCTATATTTTTATGATTCTGAATTTTGAAATGGGCACTAGGATTTGAACCCGCACTTGGAGAAACGCTTTCTATAAACTATATATAACCACAAAAAGACATTCATTGTATTGCAAGATCAACCTTAAAGCTCTACATAATATAAAACAAAGTCGTTTCCCGCTATCTGTACGCTTACATTTTTTAAATTATACATATGCATTATACGCAATAAATTTTAATGCCGTTTTTATCAGTAGATAGAATGATTCAAGAGGAAGGTATATGCGTATAGTTTGATGTTATTTTGTATTAATTTATTCAAATATGATGTCACAAAATGAAGTCCGTTTAAGATATAACAAAACGAAGTATGGTGGGATTGTGTCTCTTTTATAAGTTTTTTTTTGGTGGGGCGGGCTGCTAGTACTAATTCAATTGAGATCAAACTCATAAATCTTCATAAGATATATGTATCGTAAAGGATGACCTTTACAGTTTATAGCTGCAGACTAAGTAGGTATACATTACACACAGCTACATATCTGTAGATACTTCTTTATTACCTGATCTTTGATGAACCGGTCTAAGTGCACTTGGATTCGTAACAAAACAACATCGTTCAGACGAAGTCGCATTTTGATAAAGGACTTACGTATGAGTCGTGTTTAATAAATATACCTTAAACTAAAATATATACAAAATAAATTAATAACTATATTTAAACAGTATTAACTATATTTATACAAATAAATAAAAATATTTATAGTTAAAATAAATAAATTGTAAGTCCTTTTATTTATATCGAGATAATTTTTAATTAATAAATAATAAACAAATTTAGTTATAATTAAATAAAACTTTCACATATCTTCACACCATTATACTTATTTTTCAGTCATCTCTAATACGTGTAATAACTCGTATATTATTATTGTATAAAAACATATAAATTGTTTCCAAAAAAATTTAAGATACCTACTACGTTCTGCCACGCTGAGTGAATTTTCAATAAAGTAGAAATAATGAATGTGAATAAATGTGACTTTCTTACATTGTCATGTTTTTTAACTTTATTATATATTGCGCAAGTAAGAAGTTCTGGGGCCTTGAGTCCTTTGGATCCATCCTCCTTTTCAAAGCCTGGTAAGTGTGGTAAAGACCTTAGTATTATATTATAAAATATGCTCATAACTCAAAGTTTGGATGGCTATAGACAGAGAGCTATTGACGTATTTAATATTATTTCTCAGTGTGGGCTTGGCCCCAAAAAAAGCCTGTGTAATATGTACTCTCAGACATGACTTTGCTCATAGCTGAAAGCTCCGCTCACGTCGTAGGGTGGGTACCAGACAATTCTGGTCCTCATTGCTACCATAATACCCCGTCAGATCAACCTACACGCGGTCTCCACAGAAAACTGAAAAAACTGGTCGTAGTTAATTCTTAGTGAAATCACCACGTCGGGCTAACTGATCCGACTTCATCCTCATTTATGTGCCCCGCCCCTATAGTCTGTGTATGTTGGCAATTACTCGCGCATGTATATACTCGTAGTATATACATGCGCAATATACATAAAAACTTGTGCTATTTTACAATTTCTCGGAGCGCGACTCAGTAATATTTTACCTTTGATTTTGAATATCTTTCTAAATTTACCTGTATAAGCGTTCATTATAAAAGTATATCATGATACAAGTATCATGTATTAAGAATACATTGTACATACATATCTAGGATTCCCATTCATACCAGACTTTCATGATAAATCAAAATATCAATAGGCTAAAAAGGGGAATCTTGTGGATTAGTGTTATCTTCGTTAAGCACTTACTATATACTTGTTATAGATTTGGCTGTTATGAAACATGTGTCACTGGTTTGGAATGTAGATTTCGATAGAAAAGTATTGGATGGGGCAGCTGTTCTTGATTTTGAGATATTGCAAGATACTGGAGAATTGGTAAGTCGTTAAATTATCGACATATTTTGCCCAGAGGCTGCAGTCGGCTAAGGCCGACCCTGTATCTACTGCAGGATAGCATTTGATCCTATGGAGTAGACACTTTGAATTTGGTTATTCAGCTACTAGGATTACATATGTACATATAATATAATAATACTAAGAATAATTCGGGATTTGACAATAGCTTTTCTTTAGAAATTCTTAAAAATGTTCCTAATATTCATTTAAATTTTGGATGGAGTCAATATAGTTACTTTTGGTCCTAACATCCTATGTATCCTCGAGTTAAGATAGGGCCAGCCTGTAATTTATTATCACTATAATTTTATGGAAACTTCGCTCTTGGGACTTGTTTATAAACTTGTTTTATCTCGATAATAATAATCTCGTCTTTTTCCTTTTAGTTTTAGTAGGTATCTACAAATGCAAAATAGAAGGAAAATGGAATCTTAAAGCAAACCTACCTGTGCCTGCGACTAACAGGATTATCTTAACCGGTATCTTTTGTCGCCAAAGATTTTTTTAGTTTATTTCGTGACATAAACAAACATTTTATTTTTTATTGGTATGAATACTTATTATTTAGCCTATTTCGATAGTCGTTTTACTGTCTTCATGTTCGATTTCAGTCATGTTTATTTATAAATTGAATAACCTTTGTACAAAATACATTTACCTAAGTACCTTCCCCAGGCTGTATTTCGGCTTGAAGATTGAAATATGTATATACGTATGAGGAGTACGCATTACAGTATATTTTATGAAGTCCATGGTGTTACTATGTTTATAGATTATAGTTACCGTTTTTGTTAAGGTAGGCCGTCAATATGTTAGCCATTTTAAGGTTCATAATCTATCCAGCGTGATGCTATTCCTTTTTTGAATCGTCATATGAAAGTTATATTTCAAAAAGATGTGTGTGCAATCAAATATTCTTCTCTTGTAATAGTGTATTATAATTTAATTCAGTAATTAAAAAACATAGCAACAAAGCGACAATGGACGAGACCATTTAGTAATAACGAACGAGCAAGAATATTTTACAATACATTTTCAGTAAATATAATAATAATAATATTTTCAGATATTAGATGTGAAAAATTTGACTATAGAGAAGATAGATTTGGAGGATGGTACGCCATTACAGCACAAAATAGATGATGAAGTGCCTAAATTTGGATCTAAGTTAACTATCACTCTACCTAAACCAGTCACTACCGGTGATAAGTAAGCTTTTAATGCTTTTTAAGTATTTTGTCTTTACTAATATAAAAAAGTACATTTTTTTACTATTAACAAATTATTTAAACTAATTAAAATGAGTCGTGGAAATTTTTTTATCTAATGTTAGGTACAAATCTCTCTCCATTAGTTAACCAGCCGACTTGAGATGGTGTTTTATTATATAATAGGTTTTCCATTTCTTATACTGGATTACTGTGCTAAATTACCCTAATCGGATCTTAAAACATCTTGGGGAAAAAAGTTATAAGTATAAATATATTCTCATTTCAATATCAGGAGTTATTTGAGTATTATAATTTCTTAATTTTGTATATGTAGATGTAAAGATGAATGCAAAGGTTGCGTGTGTATATATATAAAATTGATTAACTAAATAAGTATTTTTTTATACCACTGAGGTGACAAACAAGTATACAGCCGACCTGATGGTAAGCGGTTACTATAGCCTATGAATGTCTGCAATATCCAAGGTATTACGCGCGCGTTGCCGACTCTAAAGAAACCTCTTTACCCCCCTTTTGAAGAATCCCATGCTGTAGTCTCTTGGGAAAACCTTGACAGGAAGCTCATTCCATAACCTGAGTGTTCGTGGGAGAAAACATCTCTGAAACCGCGTTGTACGCGACCATTTAGGCTGTAAGATATGAGGGCAAACTCCCTGTCGATGGTGAGCCGTACGATGAGTAATAGTAAAGTATAGGTAATTACTATTTTTTTCCAGATTAAAAATAAAAATTAAATATGTGACATCCCCGTCGGCGTCTGGGCTTCAATGGCTGAAACCAAGCCAAACATCAGGGAAAATTCATCCTTATCTCTACAGCCAGGCTCAGGTGAGATTAACAAAAAAAATTGCACCAATTGAAATAACCAAACGGTAACGTCTTTGAATTTCACAACCACACTCATTCAGTATAATAATCAGTTTTGGTACTCCACAAAAATGATAGCCGATCCACGCCCTATGTTCAGCAATGAACAATAAAGGGCTAAGAGAGATAGAGGACGCTGCGAAAAATAACAGAGAGCAGTTGGTGCGTTACTTGGTACAATGATAAGTGATTATCGCTAAAGCAGTCTCTTATGGTACTATACAGCCGATCCACGCGCGATCAATCCTGCCGTGCCAAGACACCCCAGCGGTGAAGTTCACGTACGATGCGGAGGTGAGAGCGCCCAAAGAGTTCACGGTACTCATGAGCGCGCTCCGAGGTGAGGCCAAAAACAACAAGACCAGTTTCCAGCAGCCCGTTCCGATACCCGCATACTTACTGGCCTTGGCTGTTGGCGTGTTGGAGTATAGGACTGTTGGACCGAGGTAATTTAGAGTTACTTTCACTTACATCCTAACCATAATATATACATAGTGGAAAATAGTTGTTTATTTATATTATTAAAAGCTGTACTTATGTGTGTGTATGCGTGTGCGTGTGCGAGTGCATGTGCGTGTTCGAGTGCGCGTGCCGTGCGCGTGCGTGTGCGTGTGCGTGTGCTTATGTGTGTGTATGTATGTACACATGTTCTCATGTTTTATTTTATTCAGTGGGAATATTAGCAGTAGGACTATTTTAAAATTTCCTAGCTAGACAGCATATGTCTACTACTGTTGATTTCTGGAATTCAATGAAGAATGTTTTATTATTATTACTAAATGTGAAAATGAGTTTGTTTGTTTGTTCATTACGCTTAAACACCTTAACTGTTAAATGCATTATGTTAAATTTGAGTATAATATTGCTTTCAAGGTAACTCGTGCCGACAATACGCTGTTCCTGTGACATAGCGATTTTAATTTCAAATTAAATAAATTATAAGTTCACAGGATTTTTTATGTATTTCAGGAATGTTTAATGTATTTAATTTATAGATCACAAGTATGGTCTGAAAAAGAAGATATCGAACGTAGTGCACAAGAATTCGCAGAAGTAGAGAAATACCTCGAAGCTGCAGAGAAATTATGCGGCAAATATGAGTGGAGCCAGTACGATATGCTAGTGTTGCCGCCCTCTTTCCCTCACACGGGTATGGAAAACGTTCGTCTTACTTTTTTCCCGCACTCTGTTGTGGTAAGTTTATTAATTTAGATATATATCTGTATTGTATAATGTTTAAATCATTTAAACTTATATAACAAATTTTAAAATACAAATTAATGGAAAGGGAAACTTTCGCAAAAATTGTGGGTACCTAATACCAGAAGCTTGGGGGAAAGGGATTGTTACTAATGCGGTTTTATTACTAGCAATATACTCTGTCAGGTCGACCTCCCTGTGGTACTCCCTGGAAACCATTGTACTGAAATCCATGTGTATTCATCACGATAGGCTAACAGACCCGCCTTCCTATTCTGGCGGGTGACCAGTGAGGAATGTTAGGTGATATCATCTCTCACTGGTGCCCCGCCAGCGTATACCGATAACGCAGGCGGAAATACCACTCCATTATCATCCATTAAAAAAAATAATACCAGAAGCTTAGATTATAATGATAGAGCATTGAGCTTCAAAAACAGGTCAACTTTTTGTCAGCTACTTGTCAAATTAGCTGACTCGTTCTTTTTTTTTATTAATGTTCTATGTATTTACGCACACAATGTATCTATGTGTAATTATTTAATAAATAAAATGAGTTGTTGCGCATTAAAAAGGTGCAAAATTTGTAAGACAAGATAAATATAGAAGTTATAAAGGAATCACTCATAACTATTAATCACGCAAAATTGTATAAAAAAGTTGACCCGCTTTTCTCAAAGCATTTGTATGGAGACACTATCACTACTGCCAACCCTCCCCCCCCCCCCCTATTAGGGAGAGTCGTATATGCAGCAGTGGAAAGTTAACGGCTGATATGATTACGATGATGATATAGTCGAAAGCTTTGACTTCGTCTTCGGTGTAAGGTTCCATAACCAAAATAAGTAAAACATTCAAAGTTTACCACGTTATTATAGTTGCTCTTTTAATAATTGAAGCTGACTGATTAGTTAAGAAGTACTTAAATATTCTTTACTTAGCTACAGTAATTAAAATACTTACTCTCTCCCTCAGGCAGGTGACAAGAGCATGTTACACAATATTATTCATGAGATCATGCACAGCTGGACGGGTAATCTCGTAACGAATAAAAACTTCGAGCATTTCTGGCTGAATGAAGGCTTTACCGTATTTCTTGAGAGGAAAGTCAGCGCTTCATTAATAACGGATGCTGAAGAGGCTAAAAGAAGTAGAGATTTCCATAGTCTGTTAGGTTTGCAAGACCTGACTGAAACTGTAAGTTTGCTCAAATATTTAAGAAACCTAACACATTTATATTGGTAATGGTAAAAGATTTCTTAGGATATCTTTGAATAGGTTTTGCTAGATCAGATATATCATTATAATAGCAGACCTTTTTCAACGCAACCTTTTGTTTTCGTCTTTCATCAATTTGGCACTGGGGACAAGTGAAAAAGAAAAGAGATGCCTATAGATTTAGGATAGTACCTTCAAGTATGTGGCTATCTCGTAATATAAATTAGAAACCTTTTACTGCAATATTCATTACCTGTTTTAATAGCCATTTCTATGATATATTTCAAATACATAAAGAAGAAAAATGTATGTTTTTTCCAGATAAAGGATCATCTTGGTGTTACAAATCCCTTAACACGACTCGTACCCGATTTGAATGGCGTACACCCAGACGATTCATTTTCTCAAGTTCCTTATGAGAAAGGCTCACTGTTCCTGCGCTATCTGGAAGACTTACTAGGAAGGCCCGGTGAGTTATAAAATTTGAATAAAAAATAAATCTAATAAAATTAAAAGATATATTGTATATTAGAATAAAATCACAAAATTAAATTGTTTATTGCAGCGTTATTTGATGATTTTCTTCGTTCATATATAAAGAAGTTTCAAAAGCAGTCAATAGACACAAATCAGTTTAAAGCGTATTTGCTCGAATACTTCAAAGATAATGAAAAACTGAAGAGCGTTGATTGGGAAGCATGGCTGTACGGCAGTGGCATGCCACCTGTAATACCTAAGTAAGTGTAATAAATATGTTGGATTCTATTTTCTTATCGCCAGAGCCCGAGCGAAATAGGTATAGTATATCAAACAATATATATTTTTATTTATACTTATATGCCAATCCTTTTACACGAAGATTGTCTCTTGTATACATACATGAAAAGTGTATTACAATACACTTTTCATCTAACCATAAAAACTGATAAATAATGTTCATAACAAGTCAAAACCTCCGATCGGTCCAGGTATCCACTTATATTACTCTGCATAGTCTTCTTTACTTCCTCTAGTAATAAAACTAATAATTAAGTAAGTAATTTAATTACGTGCCATCCGAAATTTCGATTAGCCGTGTAGGCCCCGACATAGAATAGGCCACCCTTTCCTTTCCCGTGGATGTCGTAAGAGGCGAATAAGAGAGCTTATGGTGGAAGGATAGGCAGCAGCGTCCCTCTTAAAATATCACCAAAAATCAAACTGTTGCCAACCCGCCTGCCAAGCGTGGCAACTACTGGCAAAATCCCCTTACGAGGAAGACCATGTTCAGCAGTGGACAGGTAACGGCTGATACAATAATCCGAAACTTGTTATATTACAGTTATGATACTTCTATGACGAAAGAGGTGACAGAACTTCTTTCAACCATCAACGACGCTAACACGACCCTCAACTACAATGACGTGAAGAAATTTACTCCCCACCAGTTCATTTACCTGTTGCAACAATTGATTAGACAATCTCCGCTTCCGGTTGAAAAATTGCGAGTTCTTGGGGAAGAGTATAAAGTCAGTGATAGCAAAAATGCGGAAATAGCTTACAGGTAAAGCTGTAATTTACTTAATTATCTTAACGGGATCTCTAAATTCAAAAATTGAATTTGATATTACAGCAAAATATTTATTACATGAAATTATTTTCTATATGTTTAAAATTATTGTTCATATTGATCTTAATAATAAAGATTCTGCTCAGTTATTAAATTGAAATTTTAATTTTAGAAGTATCTTTAGAGAGCTACGGAATCGGCTCCATTGCCTGCGACGTTACTTCACTGAAATTATAGCCGAGATATATAATATATATATATACTAAATCTTTTAAACTAATTTATTGCCGCAGGTGGTTGAGATTGTGCATCAAAAGCCGAGACATGACGAAATTGAACGATGTGTTCGAATTCATCAATCAAGAAGGTGTAATGAATTATATACGACCTATCTACAGGGACCTATATGCTTGGGAGGATGTAAGAGAACGAGCTATAGAAAACTTCCTGAAAAGTGAACAAGACATGTTCCCCGGTTCTGCATACACCATCAGACAAGATTTACATCTTATTTAATTACTAATTAATAATTTTATTCGTAAATTTGATCAGTTTAATAAGTAATCCGAACCTGTGGATAAATAGGAAACGAATCTATGTTATCTACCACATATACGATACAGAACGAAACAGAAACATTAAGCCACTTGTTCTTTCATTTGCAAAAGGTAGCGTAAATGTATCTACAGATTATATCCCTAGATACATTTACGCTACCTCTTGTTATATAACGGTATTTCGAGGATAAAATTTAAAAATAGTTCATATTAATTATTTTATAAATATGTAGAAGGTTATTTTGTAAGTTTTGGAATAATTAAACTATTTTTAGTATTTTGTGTATAGTTTTCAATTTCCTTATATTGTGTAAGTAGATTGGTTAAAAAAATCATGCGTTATGTAGGTATCTTGGCAATTACAGTACGCTATGTATATATATATATATATATATATATATATACATTATATTAACGAAATGTTAGACGGTATGTCAAATCCCTACATAACTGGGGAGAAAGGGATTGTTAGTAATGGAGGCTGAGAATCCCATTGCTAGCAATATACCCAACCAGGTCGACCTCCTCGCGGTTCTCCCTGGAAACTATCATGGTTAATTCCTGATGAATTCATCATGATGGGCTAACTGGCCTGTTTTCATTCTCATCTATCACCCTTCACTGGTGCTCCGCCAGCGTATCCTGTTAGCGCAGGCGGGGTTACCATACCATTTTCACCCATCAAAAAAAAAAAAAAATCCCTACATAACTATTTCATCATATATTTGCTGTCAATCTTAATTTTGACTTTTTTTGTAATTATATCATACAAACTTTCACTGGGTCTAACTTAAAACACCCAAACCCGAGCTAAGAATAGTTCGTTTCCTATATTGGTGAAAGATTGAACTCGGGACCTAATTTTATTCAAAAAAATGTGCCAATATTGCGCCGAAGGGGGGGGGGGGAAGGGATTGTTAATAATGGGGAGGTTAGTCCCCATTACTATCAATATACCCTACCTGGTCGACCTCCACGCGGTTCCCCCTGGAAACTATTGTGACTAATTTATCGTTGAATTCGTCACGATGGGCCAACTGAAGGTCAGTTTTCTTTTCATTTTCACCTATCACCTCTTACTGTATCACCCCGCCATTGAAAAAAAAAATACTGCGCCGTAGAATACAACCCAACTGCTGCTCTTTTTCCCAAAAATTTTATCAATATGCTCTTAGCAAAGATAGTCAAAATTTGCGCCATTTAAATTTTTGCCACTGGTGCCTGTGATTGTTGCATTTTTGCAATCATCATCATTGGTGCTATCTCTAAAGAGCTATTTAGGAAACAAAATTACTATAATTATGATTGTCACAGATAAGTACATTTAGCCCATTTTGCAATTACGAAGTAATAATACTACATTTTTTTTGACATTTCGCAATATTTTATGAAGTGTTATGTTTAATAATCTATGGATTTCATTACCTGTGTGCAACCAAATTTAAAAGAAAAATAATGTCTTTTTCAGGAAAACTAAAATTTTCCTCGCGGGCTTTTCTTAGTAATTGCCGTCTCTTTGTGAATAAATATCACAAGCCAATTTTTACTCGGGTAATTAGATCAGGTTATCACTGCTGTTCATTTCCATTAAAACAAAATTTCTACGGATTTCCAGTCAAATTTCATAATTTATTTCACAGGTAAGTTTGCCTTTGAATAGTAAAGTGCAATATAAATTTTGAATTAAACATGTTATAAAGCTTTTTGTATTAACTTCACTATTAATTAGACAAGGTTTTTGGGTATCATATTTCACTACTTTTATTCCAAGTGTCAACATTTGATTGAAAAAATAAAACGCGACCGAAGCGATTAGTTTTGTTTGAATTTTGATCAAGTTGTATCTTATCACATTGCAAATATTGCAATCGTCTCTTTATTCAGTTTTAATATACTGTCCAATGTATTTTGTATTATTTTCCCGTAGATAACTACTCAATTTGGTAAATAAGTAGTGTACCTCTTAATAGGTATCTGTTTTGACTATCGAGCCGGTAAGTAATATGTGTAAATATAATTAAGTATTAATTTAAAAATAGAATCGGTTAGTTACAGCTCAAATTACGCAAAAAAGTAAAAAGACTTTTCAAATGATATCAGTGACAATGATTTATTACAAAAACATTATTATCTTATGACCTAACCTCTAATACCTCAATATATTGTTGCTCCACTGCCCAATTGCCTTTCTAATGTATTCAGTGTAGTATATCAATTCAGAATTATTTTATTAGCCAATCATAGTTCATTGAGACCAGTTCTATTGTGATCTCACAATGAATAGGAGCTTAAATTTAGTGTCTTTTATTTCATTTTTACTATATTTTAGCCAAGTGAAAGCTATGGGTGCCTTAAGTTCTCTGGATCCCTCTTCCTTTTCACAGCCTGGTAAGTATAATTATTATTATCATTAAATTATATTATAATTTAATACTTTAATACAAATATTTATTCAATGATATAAAGTTGATATGTAAATAATTTGAAAACAATTTAACTAATGTAATTTTTAATAAAAAAAAAAATACTTAGAAAAAAATATTTTCTAATATTTTTTTTTATTAATTTAATTCACAATACTTCTAGATACATTCATATCAGTTTTTAATAGATATTAAATCTTACATAATTGTAAACTCCTAATGGGAGTGTTACTGCCCTGCAGTGTTGGAAACTTCCATATATCTTTATCATTTACAACGATATAAAATTTTGTATTTAATATCAACTATTACAGACACAGAGACCATTGGAGACAGTTGGAGGAGGCCTTTGCTATTAAGTAAACAGACAATAGCAATTAAATAAATAATAAATTGTTAAAACAAGTTATATTTGAATAAAAGCTTATATTATTGTTATTATAGGCTAGAAGATCTTGATATATTCTTTCTTCCAGGATAGATTGGGAACTTATTAATAAAATAGAAATAGATTGGGAATTTATTCATTAGAGAAATAATTCCATACCTAATTTATTTGATTCATTTGTATGGTATTGCACAAAATTTGAAGCTTGATAAGATTGCATGACACAATTAGTTAAATTTAAAAGTTAATATAATTCATCCCTAGAAAGCATTTTATTTAGTTTTTTTCTTTTAGTATCAGTGTCATTATATATTTTACTATTATTACATTTTTTGTAAAGTATTGTAAAAAATAAATTCCTTAATTATATATATTTTTTTTTTAATTTAAATGTTTATATTGTTACAGACTTGGCTGTTATGAAACATGTATCTTTAGTTTTAAATGTAGATTTCGAAAAAAAAGTATTAGATGGAACCGCTGTTATTAATTTTGAGATATTACAAGACATTGGAGAATTGGTAAGCTATTAAATATAAATATAATTATTTAAAAGTATAATAGGTAATGAAAATAATTTTGTATAGCATCTGTTTTATTTGTGAAGCAGTTGTGTTTGCATGGCTGTGTTTCAGTTTGAAGGGTGGGATATGGCAGTGAATTTACAGGGTACAGAGGAATTCTCAGAAATGGCAATACATGGGGGTATCATGGGCGAAACAGTATACTCTGTTATGTCCATGATTTTCCCTGGAAACTATTATGGTTAATTCCTGATGAATTCATCATGATGGGGTAACTGGCCTGTTTTCATTCTCATCTGTCACCCTTCACTGGTGCTCTGCCAGCATATAGGAAACTATGCAATACCATTTTCACCCATCAAAAAAAAATATCCAATCTCAGGTGGAAAGGGGATTGTTAGTAATGGAGTTTAACTGATTCATTGTTAGCAATACAGGGTGTATTGTTAACATCAGGTTGACCTCTATGCGGCTCCTCCTAGAAATCATCATTGTTAATTCTTCTTAATGGAATTTGTCACGATGTGCTACTAACTGATCTGCTTTTATCGTCATCTATCATCCTTCATTGGTGCCCCGTTAGCGTATATTAATAGTATAAGCGGGGTTACCATATTTTTAATATTTTCAAATTCATATTTGAATAAAAAATTGTTATTACTCTGTCACATTGTATTCAAATACGATGGCATCGAGATTGGCATACCAAGTAAAGACTACCCTTTTAAAAATTATATGAGTGCATTTTAATTCTTGATTTAAAGTTTTTCATGCAACTGGATAATTATACAAAATAATATCTATCAAGTGGAATTCAGCTTACTTTAGAAAAATACCAAAACACTTATAGATAAAGTCAATCACTGATAACATGATGTTATCAATTGTGTGTCACAACCTTATAAATATCTGAAACTATCTAAACTCGAATCAAAGATATTATAATTCATCTCAAATTCGTATTAATGAGTAGATAAAAAAAATATCATACCTATATAACTTTGTATTAACTGGTGTTTTAGATGTGCTTCAATTAAATAATTATTTTTTTTTACTTTGTTGTAAATATTTTTATTACAATAATATTTATAATACAATGAAATAGAGAAATACGCAATGCGCAGCTTTATAATATTATAAATGTGAAAGTGAAATTGTTTATTTGTTACCTCTTAGCGCTTTAACGGCCACAACTCATACTATATAGGATGGGCATGGGCTACTTTTATTTCAGTAAATCAATATATCCCAGATACGCGGAGGAATTCGTGGCTGAGGACTAGTATAAAATATATATGTTTATCAGTAAAAAAATATGATAAGAATCAAATGTAATGTTGTAATGTAGAGAGCTGACACGTTTTGAAATATCTAGTAGATATTAGGCAAAGATTTCGAATAAATTACACAACTTCATCACTCACGAATGGTACAACAAAATGAACTTTATGCAATAATGAGTATAGTTTACTATTAAAACTTATTTATATAAAGCAACAGAGAGAGATGTACAAAAATCGTGTTTCTACCACGAAACAGCATTTAAATGCTTGCATTGTATGGCACTGTTTCAGTCTGGTAAATGAAATATAAAGCAATGAAATTATAAGGTATAGATGTACAACACCTTAGTCCTCAGGAATGGCAGCTTGTAAAGGATACCATGTGCATCACAATATTCTCTGTCATTTCTATGTAGTTCATGCCTAGAGGCGACATTTGCCACTATTTTTTTTTTCTTAAATATGACTGCTCTATAATTTTATATCTTAATCCAATATGTTTCTTATATCCCTACTGTCAACATATTTTGTACTAACGCAAAAATTGGTTATTCTATGGAATACGGATTTTTTATAGAACTTAAAATGGTAAACAAAGTTACGGCTCATCTCGTGTATTTTTACATCACTTAGGTGTCAAACAAGCATACGGCCCACCTGATGGTAAACTGTTACCGTAGCTTATGAACATCTATATTTTAAGACCTGAGGTCATGACAAAAATATTAATCGATATATTTATATTCCATTGTATGTGTTGTACATGTCTATAGACGATGGTAGCTTTCCATTAGGTGGGTCGTTAGCATTGGTGTTGTTTAAGATCATATTTAAGAGATGACTTGGCCTCTTAAAAACTTTTAGACATGTTTTTGCGAAGCTCCACTTGCAACCTGAGATGGGCACTATACAATTCTTGGTTTAGCATGGTTCACGCGGCTTCCCCTAAGATATTGTAAGATCATAAAAATAAAGTATTTAATTCAATAGCAAAATGACTATCGAATAACGGTGTAAATCTCCAGGTGATTGAATAACCCGGTCTACGCAATGTTTTGTGTAAAACGAGTTTTTATTAGTATTCTTATAACACACCAGTTTCATAGAGCTCTTATGCTATAATATTAAGTCGTAATGCAAGTACAATTTCTTCCCCGGCTTATGTAAAATGATATTGTATAAATTAATAGCATATTGGAATTAAAGTAAAACAGAATTTTTTTATTTGTAATGCTTTTTAACGCTTTGTCAATACTAGTTAATATATCTGAAAACAAGTTTGGAATACCTAAACTCGTTTTAAAATATATATTATTCATGACTTTGTCGCGTTAGTTTTATTTTGTGTGTCATATTAATAATATGTCTCATAAAAATTTGCCACTGTATGAGAGAAGAAAGATAAAAAATATTTTTATGTGTTTATTAGTTTATGATATAGTTTTATTTTTATAGATATGACAAAAAATATCGAATCTCGCCTATGTACCTAAAGTAATATACTCATATATACCTTGAACACAAAATATACTGTACCTATAACAGTACTTACTTATTACCACTTTCAAAATCCTGACTTTAGATATTGGCCATTATTTAAAATATTACTTTTTCTCATAAACTTAATCTCAATCCAACATAGAGAATCTATTGTCGTATTCCTAAATTAATCTGTGTATTTTGCGCAAATCATTAACAAACGTTCATTCATATATCTTCACAAATTTTCGCATTTTTTATTAGTAGTAGTACTCATAATAGTAAAGTTTTGGAGATTTTTCTCTCTGGTATCGATTTTTTATGCTTGGTCCACAATAGAATACTGAATTTTTATTTCAAAACATTAAGAGTTAACCACTAATTGTTACTCATTAACATTTCAGATATTAGATGTTAGAAATTTGACTATAGAGAAGATAGAGTTGGAAGATGGTACGCCATTGAAGTACAAAGTAGATGACGAAGTGCCTAATTTTGGATCTAAGTTAACTATCACTCTATCCAAACCAGCTACTACTGGCGACAAGTAAGTAAGGCTTTATCATCCTCCTTTCGGAATGACTCAATCAATGTATCCTTTTTTCAATCCTTGTCACGACATCATATTTAAGCCCTCATTTCTGAGATTAAAATCTCACCATTTCTCATTTTGTCTTTTATTGTCACATTCATCTAATTTTCATAATTCCACTATACCTTCAATTTAGTTTAATCATAGGCGTATTTAAGGAGGCGGGGGAGGGAATGCATTGGTCCACCCATAATTGACTGGTGTTTTGCTCAGGATTTGAGCAAAGCTAAGCGCAAAGCTAAAAGTACATATGCATCTTTTTTAGCCTCTTCCTCCTTCTAGAAAATAATAATAAAAATAAAAACACCAATGAGTTTGATACAATCGTTAGTGTTAGTAGTGTCTGAATTATGACAAGACTACGCGATATCTTTTTGTTTACCTTAATTGCATTGGCGTATTTAAGATTATTTTCCAGGGGGAGGGGAGCTGGCTCCTTAAAAATGCGCATATGTACTCTCAGAAATGTCTGCGAAACTTTGCTTGCAGCATGAGATGGGCACCACGCGATTCTGGGGTGGGCATGGCCCACCTGGCCTTCCATTAAAATACGCTTATGTCTAATTTATTACAAAGCTCAAGGAAGTAAGGAATACTTACTTTCAATATCACGTTCTTACCCTCCATATCTCCTTAGCAATTAAACCAAATACTAAATTTTATGAATGTTCTTCAGTTTTTCGTCTCCTATCATTACTAAAAAATAGATTGCTTTTAAAAGAAACATCGAAGATAGTCCCTCGTGTATAAATGTCGATGAAGCGTGCAGACATATTAAACAACCGTCTGATGATAGAATGCGATGTATCTCACTGCAATTTACCGGATTCGCTTATAAACCAATTGCGAACGATAAATACGAGTACACAGAAAAAATTTCGAGGCATATAAAGACTGGTAGCTCTTCCGAATGCTGCTTTTGTAAGAAAAGCCAAAACACAGATGGTGGTACTAGGTTAGCTATTTCAGTATAAATATCACCAAATATGTAGAATCATGTGAAAAGTATGGTCATATTAAAATGTCAATAGAATTTTAGCGTAATTCATGTTATAAACTTATTACGTTATTCCCTTTCATGCACGGCCATAGCGGGGGGGGGGGGGGGGGGTTGGGGCTCTGCTCTACTTTAAAATGAAAAATAGATAGATTAATTTTTTCGAAGTCGATTCTTCGCCTTCGTCTATCCGATAGTAGTTGCTATACTTATAAAGTGTACTTGTATTGAAATTCTTTTTTTATATACCATTTTACTTAAATGCTTTTTTTATTTTGCTTACAAATACATGTATTTAAAAGTATTTGTAACAAATAAAGTAACAAACAGTGTAGAGTTAGTAATTGATATTTTGTTAATTAAATCTTGGGCTTGGATCCATTTAGAATCTAAATGTTAGTATTTTGTTTAAATTTCTATATGTGTACTTGTAAATTGTTATATTTAAAACTTATGTTTATTTTTTAGCGATGTACATACTAATATATACATACATACACAACGGGAATTTTATGAATTTACTGTTTTTATTTGCGACAATGTTTCAACTTTATCCGGAAATTTTCTTAAGGGGGCGTACGTACTTGTAAATTGTATTAAAAATTAAATCCTTTTAATAACTATGAAAAAATAATTTGTTGCAGATTAAAAATAAGAATAAAATATATTACCGCTCCAACAGCGTCAGCTCTACAATGGCTGGAGCCGAGTCAGACGTCAGGGAAAAAATACCCTTATCTCTTCAGCCAGTGTCAGGTGAGTTCTCGTAATTTGATAGTCAGTTTTTTTCTTACATTGTTCAAAACTGTTTATAGTTAAAATATCACCAAAGCCTAACTATGGTTTCCAACCCACCTACTAAACGTGACAACTTCTGGCAACCCTCTCCCGCTTATCCCTCTTATGGGGATGGCCTATATAACAGTTAATGACTGACATAGATAGAGGACACTGAGAAAAGAGGGTAGGTGGTGCATTAATCGGTATAATGATAAGTGGTTATCACTAAAGCAATCTCTTATGGTGGTACTATACAGCCGATCCACGCGCGATCAATCCTGCCGTGCCAGGACACCCCAGCGGTGAAGTTCACGTACGATGCGGAGGTGACGGCGCCCGAAGAGTTCACGGTGCTCATGAGCGCGCTCCGAGGCGAGGCCAAGAACAATAAGACCAGTTTCCGACAACCCGTGCCAATACCCGCATATCTACTGGCCTTGGCTGTTGGTGTGTTGGAGTATAGGACTCTAGGACCAAGGTAACAGGGTATATATTTCATCCTACTAATATTATAAATTGAAATTTTATTTTTTGAATAATTATGTAAGTAATAATTAAAAATTGTGTCCTGCAAAAGAAACCGACACTTCTCAGTTGTTACAAAACTATTTTGATTTAAAAATTAAACTACTGTATTTGACTAAAATTTCTATGGGACCCATCTGTAAGTATATCCTTTCGGATAAATAAGAATTTTGCAAATGGATAGAACTGACGAAGTTATGACGCAACAAAAAATCCAACTGCTCAATGCTTTAATGCAGAACCTTCATCTTATTAAAGTCTGTTGAAAATAAATAAATAAATTAGGTAATTTTAGTCAAATAATCTACAACTAATTCTGGATTTTTAAACTAAATGAATAGCACATTGAAAATATATGTATGTTTATTTCTAGATCACTGGTGTGGTCAGAAAAGGAAGAAATCGAACGCAGCGCATGGGAATTCGCCGAAACAGAAAAATACCTTCAAGCCGCTGAGAAATTATGCGGCAAATACGAGTGGAGTCAGTATGACTTGCTAGTGTTGCCGCCCTCTTTCCCCTATGGGGGCATGGAGAACCCTTGCCTTACTTTCGTCACCCCAACTCTATTGGTAAATAGTTTTTTTGTCACCCACATTATATATGCATAGGAAGACGGATAAAATGGAAGATTTTACTATTAACAACACTTCACTGAGGAAATACTCAATGTATGTTAATTGATTTGTAAATATACGAGCTTTACACACGCATACACACGCACATTCATATAGTTCTCTATTATGTCCATTAAATGAGGTTTACATATATGCATCTTTGGCATGTATTTTAAACACATGTAGTGTACAGTATTTTTACAATCCGAGAGTAATGGCATTTTCTATTATCTTAATTAGTACTTATTAAGATTAATGGAAATCTGTATTTTTATTGGTTATTGTTTAAGTAGTTACTATTGCGTCAAGTAATGGATTTGTTTTGGTCATTAGCATCTCTTATGATATGGATTTCCGCAAGATAACACATAGTTCAGTAAAACTCTTAAGATGTTGCTTTTATATGGCCTATGGACAATATGATCAGTTTTTTATTGGTTAAAAAAAATAGATATGTTTACTTTATTGCAAGTGTTTAAAAGAAGAACACACCAAATATATATGCATCTGCAAATGTATTACTTTGACTTTGCAAATATAATACTTTAAACACTTGCTTAGAGGTAAAATACGTAACTAATAGAATAATTTATCATTTGCTTAAAGAACTTAAAATCATGCATTTGGCAGACTAACTTGCATTATCCCATATGTATGTTAATCATTCTTTTCTGGGAGGAGAAGGGAGGGATGCTAGCATTTAAAAAAAAAATAGTATGTATTCTCATACATGTGTTCGCGCATAGTTAAAAGCTCTAGCCATATCTTAAGGTTGGCACTGGACAATTCTGCCCCCCCCCCCCTAAATACTCCTATGTCTATATTCCCCTATGTTATATTTAATGAAATATAATTCCCCAATGTGAGATAGATTATCCTGTTTATTAGGCTGGCGATAGGAGCCAAGCAGACGTCATTGTTCACGAGATCATGCACAGCTGGACTGGTAACCTCGTGACGAACAGGAACTTCGAGCATTTCTGGTTAAACGAAGGCTTCACTGTGTTCCTGGAGAGGAAAGTTGCCGCCTCGTTAATAGCTGATACAGAAGAGGCAAGAAGGAGCAGAGACTTCCACAGTCTACTGGGTCTACAGGAATTGAATGAAACTGTAAGTTTAACATCTGACTTGCTGGTTTGAAGACAAAGAATACAATGAAAAATAATGTGGTATGGAGAGGGGTAGGCTTCAGGGGCTGCTTCTTACGGGGTGACTAAGTACAGCAACTAGTTCCTAACTACAGTAATGTTTCAAAGTGCCAAATTAGAATTGAGATATTGGGTTAAAACTTAAGTTTATCTGGATCAAGAGGAAAGGGGTGTATTTAAATTTTATCGGGGTATCCTCATATTACAAAGTTTATCCACTAAATTAAATACCATAACCAGTACTGACCTGTACATCTCCGAATTGATTAGGTCTATTTTTACTATCTCATTTCGTAAATCAGTTTAGAACTCTACTGTATTGTTAATAAGTTCTTTCTTTAACCTGCAAAACTATTGTACTGCACAAATGAACGATTAAGATCATTTAATTATACATTAAATAGCGTAAAATGATAATGTAATTTATATTTTTACGCCCAAGTTTTTAAATGTGAAGAATTATATTTTTTTACAATATTCTATTGAAGATATAATTAAAATTTTTGCAGGTTAAAGATCTTGGCGTTAAAAATGCCCTAACACGGCTTGTGCCCGATTTGAACGGCGTACACCCAGACGATTCGTTCTCCCGCGTTCCTTACGAGAAAGGCTCGCTGTTTCTACGCTATCTGGAAGATTTGGTAGGAGGGCCTGGTGAGTTATCGGTAATCTTATTCTAGGTGAAAGAAGAGTTGGGTGTTACTAACCAGTTAACGAAATTAGTGGTGGATTTGAAGGCGGTGCATCCTGATGATGCATTTTCAACAGTGCCTTATGAGAAAGGATCATTATTTTTGAGATACCTGGAAGATTTAGTCGGAGGGCCAGGTAAGGTTTGAAGTTTTTTATGGATAATAATGGAATGGTAACCATGACCTCGCTATTAATATATACTGGGGTCCAATGAAAGATGATAGGTGAAGAAGAAAGCGATTCAGTTGGCCTATCGTAATGAATTTAAGGAGGTCGAACTGATAGGGTGTATTGCTAGCAATGGGGTTATTAAACCTTATCATTGCAAATTCCTTTTCCTCTCAGGTTTGAAGACAAGTTGTTAAATCAATTGTATAGACTCGATTATTAAAAGGAAACCTACTAGTAATACTAACAATCGTTTTAGGCCAGGCAGTTTGGTATAAAGTTTTCAATCGAGTCTCCCTTGTGATAATCTTTTATATAGTCTATGAGGAAGGCTTTAGTAGTGGACAATAAAATACACACTTGAATGTCGATTTATAAAAGTAACCTGTTATATACTACAGTATGAGTAATAGAACTAAGTGATATATTTACCTAGCTTTAGTAGTCATAATATATTGAAATTTCTTTTTAATATTGATTTATAATTTTTGTTACAGAGGTATTTGATGATTTCCTACGTTCATATTTAAACAACTTCCAAAAGAAGTCACTGGATACTGATCAGTTTAAAGCATATTTGCTTAATTACTTCAAAGACAACGAGATTCTGAAGACGGTTGATTGGAATGCTTGGTTGTACACTAGTGGTATGCCGCCAGTAATACCTAAGTAAGTAAATTAAGCTAGTATCCCTATTTATTATCGATTTACTGTATATTATCAGGATAAGTTCTTTTTGCATGACAAGAACCCTTTAAACTTAATTAATTAATCGGGCCATCTCTTGTCCCGCCGATTGGTAGGGCGGGCAAGGCAGGGCCTCGAGGCGTACCCCATTGCTCTGGCTTCCACTCCAAAGGCTACCTCCGGGTCACTTGATTTTAAGCCAACATACATTGGTGGTCTGTGTATGTCGACGTGGCACTTTTTATACTTACATACATTTTTAGCTCTACTCACTTTAGTCTTATTGCTGAAAAGGCAAAATGTGTTAAGCTCCATTTAATGAATTTTACAAGAAGACAAACCAATTAATTTAAAAAAAAATGTTATTCATATGAGTATAATTCAATGTCGGCCACAGTGGCGCTTAAAACCTTTTGCTTTTCAAACGTCGATGCAGGGTTTTACAGATACTTATGTCAAGTCAAAATAAAATTGTGGGATGAAACTTATTAAAGTTATTATTTATTACAGCTATGATAGGTCTATGACTAAGGCGGTTACAACACTCCTATCAACTATAAATAACGACAGTGTGACTCTCAACTACAATGACGTGAAGTCATTCACACCGCACCAGATCATCAATCTATTACAGGCCCTGATTGATCAATCACCACTGTCAATCGAACGGCTTCGGTCGCTTGGGGAGGAATATAAAATTGATAGTAGTAAAAACACAGAAATTGTGTACAGGTTAGTTGGCAATTTAAATATATCTATATAAGAAAAAAAAAACATTTCTTATTTATTTAAAATATACGTAAGCGCTTTGTATCTTTCCTTTTGTGAAATAGTTTCTTATTCGTTAAATTTAAAATTAAAAAAAAATTATGTATTAATATTTTATCACTCTTAAATCGAGAAATTAGTGTAAAAGAAAAATATACACTTCAGTTGTTACAAATACATTTGAGGTTTTTATGACTATAAGGTTTAATGTGAAAGAGACAGACTATATTAATAATACTTATAGAAGTTATTGATAGATTATAAATATCTAATACTTAAAATAAGCTTATTGGAGATACTAAATACGAATCTTAATAGAAAATAGAGTAGATACCTACGTTATAATATTTTTTGCAGTCTTTCAATTAATAAAAATAAATTATCAACGATGTAAGTCTTATTACATAATGACCCTATAAAAATAAAAAAAGAATATTTCTTTCAGATGGTTGAGACTGTGTATTAGAAGCCGAGACTTAACGAAACTAAATGACGCATTTGACTTTGTCAACCGTCAAGGTCGCATGAAATATGTAAGACCTATCTACAGAGACCTATATGCCTGGGAGGATGTCAGAGAAAGAGCTATAGAAAATTTCTTGAAAAATGAACCATACATGATGCATGTATCTGCATATACCCTCAGAAAAGATTTACATCTCAATGAATGATACCAGTGTTCAATATTTTTATCTAACTAGTATTTTTTATAATAATCAATAAATTGATAATTTTATGCATATATGAATAATGTTATAAGTTGACGAATAATAAAATTATTTTTAATATTGTACATTGTCTAATTATTTAAAATTTCATATAATCGTCCAATTAATTCTAGTCGCCTCATGAATTATAATGAATGGTTCGAGGTCTACCTAGACCTTTACATCTATCTATACCATACATCTCTTAATTTATAGATTTTTATCTTTGGGTTCGTTTATGGTGTGGTAGTATTACTATACATGACGTAAACGTAAGGATAATCATTCATTGTATAATATTGGCGACACTATCATTAAAAAAATTTAGTTAAACAACTTTCAATACATACTCTCTGCGCTAATATCTATTTTCACAATAGGGTAGCCAGAAAAAAAACAAGCTTCCGTCTTTATATCTCGCTAAGTCCACGCTTTTGTCCTATTCTGTCTGTGGTCAGATATCACACGGTTTACCTCTACTACCCAAACATTCTTATCATAATTGACAAATGTTGAGCAGAAATCGCTTTTCAGCTGCATTCAGTGTTTCAGAAAACTCGACTCCACTTTGTTGTGAACAAGTTGCATTATAATTATTTGTTGCACAACCATGGTCTTAAACAACAAATTTTGCACAGCGCTCGCTTTTGAACTATATTTATATACTCATTTATTAGTATACTGTGTAATTCAAAACTGCGAATTTCGGCTTATAACTACCTCCGACTACATCATAATATCACAACATTATCATCATTTATTAGTTATTATTTTCTTGCCCGTTACTCGTTTTGGACACAGAACAAATTATATAAAGATAATTAAAAGATGCATTGCAGGGAGTCAATGGATGCAGGTGGTTTAGGACCGTTCTTTATGGCAGTCTATGAAGGAGGCTTACATCCAGCAGTGGACGGATAATGGCTAAAATGATGATGATGAATTATAAAATGTTCAAATTGATGTCTGAAGTGTCAACGTCAACTGTCAATATTGTCAAATCACTAACATAACCTAAGTTCTTACCTAACCTCGAAACCGAAAATTCCAGCAAAATAATAATAAAACTTAATTAATTTACATTTTTGATACATCTAATACATAATTATAAATGCGTATTTTCATGTACATATAAGTGACAATGTCTGCATTCAAAAGAGTACAGGTATATTAGAGTTTTATTTTCACTCAGAATAAAATTTGTTATTCAATGTTTTATATAAATAAAACCGAACTTAAATTACAGCAATGGGCCACCTTCGCACGTACTTGGCACGTATTCGATTGCAAGTGGCAGGATCCTTACGAATCAGCTTTTATTATAAAAAAATATTTAATGGGTTTACATAAACCTATATACCATCCTATGAACGATTGCGGAGATGTAGTAGTATGTATTAACAGTCGAGATATCGCACTTAGGGGTGATGAGTGGCGAAAACGTGCATACTTCCATCATACTGGGTATCCTGGTGGTGCAACATGGACCCTGGCTTGGGAGCTCCATAACAAAGACCCGACTATGGTATGTATATGAAACAAATATTTAGATAGATTGTTAGTACATTAAGACTAGTATAGTTGGTTTTTTTATTTGGTGTCTTTAACAAATAGTTTCTTACAAAGTCTCAATCTATGTCTGTTTTACCTTCCTCTTGTTACTCACTTCTTTTGACCCACATGCCAGATTTTGATCAGTTTTCACTGACATATATATATATTTTTTATAGAAAGCTTGTATATACAATTTGCATGCAGAGCAGATGCAAATTGTACACACAAATCTTCTAGAAGCTGATATGGTAAATCTGAATGTAAGGAATTCATATGTATGTTCTGTTTGTGTAGATGGTAATTTTCTTGTTTTAATGTTAGGCAATAAATAATTTAGATTAATAATAAAAACTCATATACTAATGCATTATTTTATCCAAATTTTGTAAGAATATTTGTGCATATTTGACTACAAAATAAATTAGTACAATGAATTTAGTTAAATGTACTCTATTTTCAATGTTAATATTTAATTTGTATGTCTCACATTAATTGGTTTAACTTTATATGAAGTATGTGTTACAATGTTCATATTCCAAGTAAGAGTTCCACTAAGTGCCAATAATCTGTACTATTGTGTTAAGAAGTTCCAATTGGGGATTCAAGTGACTTGTGCTATATAAATATGTGAAATTTGCACAGTGTATTACTTTAATTCTAAATGCACATTAATTATAAATAATTACTTTTATCTTATCAATATGTACTTAATTGAATGATGTATATGTGACATAATTTAATCTTTGTATGGAGAAATTACATAGAATGTTCTATATTGTTGTTTAGTATTAATCTAATTAAATTTTTAAGTACAATATTACTTTAGATTTTAAATTATCGAGTAGGCCATAGTGTTATAACTAACTAGCCTCTTTGGTTACTTGGTATATTTAAACAAAAAAAATTGGTTCCAATTATTTTGACAAAGCTTTTAATAAGTATATTGAAAGAAAGAAAAAAAGAAATATTTTTATTCAAGTAAACTTAGATTTAAGCATTTTTGAACAGTTCTTTTTTTATTACCACCCATTTAAAATGCAGCTTCAGAATTTGAATGCTTAGATAAAGATAAACTGTTCTTTATATTTCAGATTATTAGAAAAGCTGTGTACAGAGCAATGAAGGGAAATTTACAAAGGCGTCATACAATGGAACGCTTATTCATTTACCCAGGTGAAGATGTTCCTGATGATATTATGCAGAATGTTACAAATCAGATAAGACAATGGCGTTTAGTACCTACCAGACTTGATCATATACCTGAAGAGGAAGTGAAAAAATTCCCCAAGATCATGGAATATCCAGAAGATTATGTTTTAAAATGAGTTGTTTGTTTTTTTTTCTTCTGTTATGCATTAGCTAAATAAGGTTTAGTTAGTAAATAAAAATATAAAAACAGTGTAATTGGTTGATGTATATCTTTATACCTCTAATAGGCTCCTAGAAAGCTTCTAGTAGAAAGGTAGGTATGCCTATTTATTCATTAATTCTATTAATTGATCAATAATTTGAAGATAGTTTTAAAAAGTAAAACATTATAAATGATTATATCCATATTGTTTTTTACGATTTAGTTCTACTAGTAGAACAGAACAGCCTGAAAATAGTTTGTAGTTCTATTAGTAAGAAAGACGGGAGAAGTATATTAATTTAAATCTGAATTATTCAATGATTTAGTTCCATTATTTTTTTTCTAATGAGGTAACCTCATTGTATTTCAAATATTTATGTGTATATAATTCAATAAAGAAAAAAATATGTTTGATGTAAATATTATTATAGAAAAAAAAATCGAAGGTTTCTTTTACATGAGGGATATAAATATTATACAAATCGTATTTATAAAGATAGCACTATTATTTGGCATTGTAGCAAAAATGATAATAGGTTATTTGACTGGTCAGATGCTTTGAAGATTAAGATGAGCATCTTCAGTATCATAACGTATGTTTAACCAGAAACTAGACAGAGACTTTGTATAGAAGTCGTCTGCATGAATATCTCTGTCCCATTTGTGTTCCTTTTATGAAGCAGTTGTGTTTTCATGGCTGTGTTTCGATTTGCGGGGTGGAATATGGCAGTGAAATTACACGGTACATAGACATAATACCTTAGTCCTTAGGAATGGCTATGCATGAGGGGTGTTATGGGCGACACAGTATACTCCGTTATTCATTTGTTAGTCATGGTATTGTGTAAAATGTCTATAGGCGACGGCTTGCTTGCCAATCTAAGTTGAAACACCACTGTTCTCTCAAACTACTTACGAATATCTTTGTCTTGTTTAACATTCGCGTTTTTTATATAGTTTAAAAAAAAACATTCTATGTATCTAAAAGAAAATAATGTATAGTACATTATTTACATAAAAATTATTCAATGAGTTACGAAAGTGCAGGAATAAGAAATCTATATAGAAAGGCTTTTAGCACTCAGTACTTTCTGCCTACCCCGCAAAGGACTTGGTGTGAAGATAAAAATAGTAGTAACATGTTTTTAAAAATTCCTTATTTTCCTTCACATTATGTGCTTACCTGTTTTTACTCAACATAATATTGAACACAAAATGATTGAATGCAGAGAAAAATTTATAATCTCCAATTTTGAAAAGTTAGTTCCTAAAATCACACAACAATGAAAAACTTACAAAACGGCTCATCAAAAACAAAAGATTATACTTGTATGGATCTTAACATTTATGGCGATATAGTTCTAGTAAAACGTAGGACTTAATTTATTTTCACACTTGTAAAATAGAATTAAAGAAACAAAAAAATAATTATTAGTTCTTTTAGTTCTATTAAAATCATACTGCAAATAGTAGAACTAAAGGGACAAAAAAAGTCCGTTTTGTTCTACTGCCTGTAGTGTAACTAAATAGTAGAACTATACGGATCAAATCTTTTAAATGGTAAGTATTAAATTTTGACCAAATGAGTCTTTAAAAAAAATCTGAATCGTTGACGATCATGTGACATAAAAAATAATCCAATTGAGAAACTTTTAATTTTTAAGGTTAATAAATCAAACAAATTTTATATTTGACTGCGTCATTTATTTACTAAAAAAAAAATAACGAATTATAATAAATTACTATTTGGACCTATTTTCCTTTTTTAATTTATCGCCATGTAGGGTCAGCATATTGCTTGATGGGCGAAAATGGGCTATCAACGAGGGGCTGCTCCGCATTTTGGAATTCCTCATTGATGGGCATAACTTTGACACTTTCGGATAGTTCAGATGTGCGAAGATTTTCAATTACGTTTTTTGCTTCCTCAACAAATCGTACAGCTAACGCAGGAACATCTATCGGGGCTTCTGCGAGCGAATCTTTTACAGAACGCCATGTAGGGTTAGTATATTGTTTGCCGGGAAAACGTGGGTTGTCCCCAAGTGGCTGTATAATATTGAGTGTGTCTTCGATTTCTTCATTAATAGGCAAGTCAGCGACCCTTACGCTTTGTAATTCGGATGGATTTTCAAATACATTTTCAGCTTCCTCAACAAATTGTACAGCATCTACAGGAGTTTCTATCGGAGATTCTACAAATTTCACTTCGTGTACTTCTTCAGCATCGACTGAAGGTGCAAGGGGAAGGCTTAAAGGTGCAGGCACGTTATCTTCTGAAATTTCCGGAACTTCTTCTACGAATTTGACTACATATGCTTCTTCAGCAACCTCCAAGGGGGAATCTACAAATCGCACAGCGTCAACTGAAGGTGCCAGGGAAAGGCTTATAGATGCAGGTAAATCAATATCTTCTGAAGCTATCGGAGTTTCTACAAATTTGACTGCGTATGCTTCTTCAGCAGCTTCCAAGGGGGAGTCTACAAATCTCACAGCATCTACTGAAGGTGCAGAGGGCAGGCTTATGGGTGCAGGTACGTCGTTATCATCTAAAGCACCAACAGCATTAAGTTTTTCCATTATTTCTTTAGGTACAATGAGAGGCCTGAAGTCAATTTCTTCAAAAACTGCTGAAGATGATGGGCGCAGATGCATCGGTTCGGGGAGGGCGGTGGCCACCGCCAGGAAGGCCAATATTATTAATGTCTTCATATTTCTGGAAATGAAATATTTTAATTATTGAACAATAATGGGATGGGTCACCACTTCCTTTATCCCCAGTTTACCGTAAAGATTATGGTAATTAATCATAACACTAATAGTTCAAGTATTTGAAACAAAAACAAACTGTCTGATCAACGTGATCTCATGATCTCAATAGATTGATACTCTATATCAGTGATTCTCAACCACTGTGCCGCGGCACTTATGTGTGCCGCCAAATTTTGCAAATATTTAAAATTTTTGTCATAAACTATTTATGCAGTGTGTTGTAGTAAGTAAATAATTTTTATCTTTTTCTTTGCGTGCCGCCAAATTCTGAAATCGTTAAATATGTGCCGCAACAAAAAAAAGGTTGAGAATCACTGCTCTATATTGTTCCCTCCAAAAGATTACAGTAGTAGTTTAAATATATGTTATGCACCCTTTTTATGGGGAGACCTGAATTATATGCAAATAACAGTTTTTAGTAAAGTTATTATTTATTTAAATTAGTGGATATATAAAGTCATTATTTACATATTAATCCCCAGGAATGACAACGTACATAAAGAGAACCATGGACGTCCCTGTATATTTCGTGATGTCTATTTTTCATGAGGTTAGCAGTCAGCTTGTTTGCTATTTCAAATTGTATAAACAAAGTAACTAGTTGTGCCACTAACTTCATCAGCCTTTTAGTCGAACAAAAATATTTTTTTATAATTTTATCATTGTACCTTATAATATCGTCTATTATTTTTTACACCTATACATTTGGAAAAAATGCTTATAGAATTTCAATGCACTAAACTAACTTGTACATTGTTTTATTTCTAATAAATACACTTAAAACAATGTTCAATAAAAAAAGCAATATTCACCTGTTTTATAAACTGCTAAAGTGCAATACACTAAACATTTTAGTGCTTATCTTCTATATATATCAGTAGATAAAATTACTATCGCCTTGTACCTATAAGCCGATTTCGATAATAGGGTTCTATCTAAAAAGGTATTCGTAAACAGTCATTTAAGACTCCATTGTAATATATCATTGAGTATCTATTTTTTTTTTTATACAACTTAGAATGGCAAACAAGCTGACGGCCCACCTGATGGAAAGTGGTAACCGTCGCCGATAGACATGAGCAGTACCATGGACTTAACAGAGTATACTGTTTCGCCCATGATACCCCCTATGCGTTGCCATTCCTGAGGACTCAGGTGTTATTCTTCTGTACCCAGTAAATTCACGACATATCCCACCCCTCAAACCGAAACACAGCCATGCAAACACAACTGCTTCACGGTAGAAACACGAATGGGACAGAGGTACCCAAGCAATCGACTTTTGTACAAAGTCTCCTTCTGGTAGGACACTTTCCCTCATCTAGAACACTTTGTAAAAGTACTCTGCAACTACTTATGATATTAAGATGATTAACATGCTTATTCGGGTTGAGGGTACAATATGGTATTAAAATCATTGGATTTTTTTATTTCACAATTTCTTAATTTATTATCACAAAGTTCGTTCGGTAATGACGGATGAGTGACGAATTCGCTAAGAATCACTGAACACGAAACTACGCGAAGGTCGATCTGACTACCTATATTGTATGTATTGGGTGATATAAGGTATTGCTAGTAATGCCGCCATTAATACCCATTATTGGCAATAATTAAAGCTTATGTTCGTCTCAATTCCAAATAGAAATCCGTGTAAATTAAATTACATAATAAGCCGTTAAGGCGTCGAAGGATAAAAAAAAACACATATTTACATTTATAATATCAGTAAGAATCTACTAGTTACTTATATTTTAGAAATTCTAAAAGAAAAATTCTAAATTCTACTCTTAGGTGTTTTAGTAAATTTAAGAAATGAAATGTTGAATGAAATGTCACTGCTCGGCAAAATATCGAGTATTAATAATAATAATAAAGTCATTTATTCAGCTACAAGTATAGCAATAGTTGAGCAAGGCATATTAATGACAACTTTATTCTATACCGAAATATTAAAATAATGTTTGCATGCTGAGATAGCATTTGTGTTACTTTCGCCACAACAGCGATAGCCGGACATTTATATCTCTGATTACCCCATTGAGGATTATAGTTGTGAGTATATTTTAAGGAATACCATGGCGATCACAGAGTATTTCGCGGTATTTATGGTGTTGTTCATATTTGTAACCGACGGTTACTATTTCCCAGCAGGTGGACCGTTAACTTGTTTGTTATTCTTTTTTTTTTATTTATTTTTTTGCAACTTAGAATGGCAAACAAGCTGACGGCCCACCTGATGGAAAGTGGTAACCATCGCCTATAGACATGAATAGTACCATGGACATAATAGAGTATACTGTTTCGCTATTCTAAGTTGCATATAAAAAAAATATTAATTTTTGAGAAACAAAAATGATAAATATCATCAGAAATGATGTAATTTTAGCAGCCTATTTCATCGGATTTTATTTAAACGGAACCCAACTGTTAAGACACAATTTAATACTACTTAATTAGGTAGCTACTAATCATAATAATCTCTTGGAATTTATTTGTCCACGTGTACTTTACCTGTAGGTATATCTCGAATGCTCTGATTTGTTCCATAGTTGATTCAGATTGTTATTAATCAGATGTAATAAAAATAAATGTTTTGTAATCATATTATAAACCTGTGCATAATTAATAGTTATATTGTCTTCCACAAAAAAAATCTACTTAAATTGTGACTAAAATAGTTATTTGGATGGCATGACGGGTATCATGGGCGAAACAGTAAACTCTGTTATGTCCATGGTACTGCTCATGTCTATAGGCGACGGTTACCACTTTCCGTCAGGTGGGCCGTCAGCTTGTATGTCTAAGTTGCATAAAAAAAAAAACTAAATTATTGAACCGATTTTGATAAAAATTTTATGGCATCAATCTGTATGTCCTTTAAGATTAAAAAAAGAATTTTCTAAATCGGTGTAGGTACAACATGAAGTTATGAGGTAACAAACATAAAAACAATACTACCTAATTGAGAACTACCTTCTTTTGTCTGTTAAAAATTACAATGGATGCTCAAATCGCAAGTCAAAACTGGCAAGACCGTCGAAATTTGATTGTTAGATACTATTATGTATGTAGAAAATTTTTTTTAATGAGTGATAATGGAATAGTAACCCTGCCGGCCTTATCAGTATACGCTGGCGGGGCACCAGTGAGGGATAATAAATGACGATGAATGCAAGCTCACCATGATGAATTCGATAAGAATTAACCATGATGGTTTCCAGGGGGAACCGCGTGGTGGTCGACCTGAGAGGGTATATTGCTAGCAATGGTGCTATTAGACCTCATAACTAACAATCCCTTTCTCCCTATTTAGATAATTAGGTAGGTATATTTGTCCGGATATTTGATGGACCATGTTTACTAAACGCCTTGATGAATTTTCAGAAATAGGGCGTTTGGAGTGGTGGTCGTAAACTTAAAAAATGTTAAACTATCATAATGTATACAAACAATAATGATCTATCTATAGACACATGATAAGTAAGTATGTTATCTATAATGATAATAGGTATTGATTGGGTTTCCCAAGGTGTTAGATTTTAACTAAGTACTTATTGTAATTATGCAGAATCTATACTAAGTTTTGTATTTGGCTCCTGGATCCATTATTGTTTATGTCAGACAATAATATTATAGGAGTCAAAATATAGTGCGTCTTAATGTAGATATCAATTAGGTATAGAGTACGGGAATCAACGAGAAATTGTTTCGACCATTCGAAGTTACGTTGGTACATTGTCCGTGCCTAATCTATGATTGTTTTTAAAGATTGAAACAAATAATGAAACTCATCAATCACTGACAACCAGTTTCAGACATTTAATACCTAAATATCTTATCATAAATTATATTTATTTCAATTCGTTTGGACAATAACATTGTGTTCTAGCGTTTCCGGAAAATTCTGTAAATATTTATTTAGTACTTAATTAGCTCTTGAAAACTACTCAGTTTTAAGGTTAAACGATTTTTAATCTATAAGAACCCACTGACTATTGCAATAATTCACAAGGACCGTGTTCAATTCATCCAATTCATAGAAGAATACATACAAGCGCGAATTTATTAAAAAAAAAAACAAAGTGAGATCCGTAGATTTACAGAGGCCGTTGTCCTTGCTTACATCGCTAAAACGTAGCGAGAAGGTCGTATGATAAGAATATTTACAAATATATTTTGGCCACTAAGGGAACTTTTGGGATTTTCTTGACGAAGGTTATCAAAAACATAGTAGGCGCATAGACATGTCTGAGAGTACATTAAATCTGCCTCCGAGGAGCGTACGCTGACCAAAGCGATTCTAGACCTAAATAAATCCGTTTGCAGCATGTCTACAGAAGCTGACCCATTAAAAACACCTTACGATTTACCGGATTAGGGAACTTAGAAAATTGCAAATAAGTTGGTATAGGTTCTACAATCGTACTTTTTATTCATGAGCGTACGGGTATTCGTTATATTTAGAATTCATTTGTATATTAATATATTTTAATCATGTCTACTAACGGTATGACGAATCATTATCGAGTTATCGTTATCGGTTTTTATCCTCACCAATGACCAACTCGTTTGTTCATAATCCGGAAAATCGTGAGTAATCTTATTGAAATTTAAAACACTACGTCATTATAAGCTTATTGATAGCGATTTTATTTTCAGAAAATTGACTATGCATATGATAAGTGGCTGACAAATACAAAAACCTTTTTCGATTATCTCGTTGCGGTATTTTATGGTTTCCTATCAAAATGGTAATAAGAAACCTTTATAGAGCATATATTATCCACTACGGATTTCATTGTCTGTTAGACTGTTATATAATAGTATGGATAATTGTTTTTATCAGAAACTGTATAATTATTTATAAATACTATAAACTTGGGAATAGAGTTTTAAATCTCATTTATTTCTTTTATGGAAAATTTGAATGTACGAGAATATGCACCTTTGTAGAAATCAACAAATTTAATGTTTTGTAATGAATTGCATCCGTACGAAGCCAAAACAGGTCGTTAGAGTATTATACCTATATATAGCTGAGTAATAATTAGGTTGCTATAAACAAAAGGAAATAAAATCACAAATGTTTGAATTCGAAATCAACATTATTTTATTTATATTTATCTCTTCCGTTACACCAAATTACCTCTAAATATATTTGGCAATATAAAAAATAAGGAATACATTAGACTCGAGATTTTTTCAATCACTCTACCTAATAATTATCTAATAAGGTAAATATTTTGTTACAGACGAAGTCACTAATTATATATTCTACGCATTTCCAATAAAACATAATGTCGAATACTTAACATGTATGCACACATAACATTTCGCACTGTTGTTGTACGACTTTAGTATTATAAATGTAAACATTTTTAAAAATATTGGGTTGGTGCATATGAAATTGCAGATTGCGTAACAATGTAAAACAGTGGGCGCGTATTAACGAACACGTTTTGATTTGTTAATTTTTGTTATTGTAAACAAAGCGTAGCATGTACTTGATTGATATTTTAAACAACAACAGAGGATTCAGACGTTAGACGTGACTTAAGTTTTTCTTTGTTACCATGGATTCGAAAAAAAAATAGAGGTATCATGTTTTATGAGTTCAAAGGTGGATTAAGTTCACGTGAAACAGCAAAAAAAAAAAAAAGAGAAATTAGGGGAGAATACAGTTTCTAAAAGGACAGTGAGAAATTGGTTCCAAAAATTTCGTTGTGGAGTAGAGAATTTTGAAAATGAGCCTCGCGGTCGACCTTCGCGCGTACTGGAAGAGCAAATTTTACAACAATTAGTGGAGTCCAATGTGCATATAAATACACAAGAACTTGCACAAGAACTCGCTGTCTATCATGCAACTGTTGTTTGAGGTCTTAGAAGAATTGGTAAAGCAAGGAAGCTTGATCAGTGGGTACCAAACTCTTAGAGCAAAATAAGAAAAAATCGTTTTATCATTTCTTTACCATCGACAAATAACTGAACCTTTTCTTGACCGTATAGTAACATGCGATGAAAAGTGAGTGCTTTATGATAATACACGAAGGTCTAGTTACATAAGAGTGAACGTCCATGTTTGGCCCCAAATCAAAACTTCACCCTCGAGAAGTTATGCTTACTATATGGTAGTCACAAACAGGCGTTATCCATTATAACTTTTTGCCACAGTGAGACAATGAATACCCAAAAGTATTGTGTCGAACTGCATAAGATGCATGAAAAATTAAAAGAGAAACAGCAAAAATTGGTTAGCAGAATTGATGTAATCCTGCTTCATGACAACGTTAGACCACATGTCGCGTAAATCGTTAATAAAAAAATACATGAGCTAGAATATGAAGTTTTACCGCACCCACCATACTCGCCTGATCTTTCTTCAACACATTACTCCATATGTTCAGAAATTAGGACAATTTTTTGAAAAATAAGAAACTTAAATCTTATCAAGATATTGTATATGTTGCCTTTCGTGAATTTATTGATTAAAAAAAAAAGATAATTTCTTTTTATAATAGCATAAATTCTTTGGTGGATTGTTGGTTGTTATGTGTTGAAGCCAATAAGTAATTATTATATCACAAATAAATAATTTTTAAATGAATTATTTTTTGTTTTTGATCCTCTGTTTAAATCGGCAATTTCATATGCACCAACCCAATATGTTATTTGAACAATAAAAACAATAACGCCTTAAAACATTATTCACGTAACCAAAATAAAGTATTAACAAAGTCAAAATCGATCACGTATGCTTGATCAAGAAAATATTATTACCATAAAATATGTGGATGATACATTTTTAACAACAATCTGAGCAAAATACACCATGTTAATATAATGTGCAAAATTTACGTTTTAGAATTATTGAGAATGTCCAAATTATGACTTTGTCTGCAACACACACGTAATCATTCTTTTGGAATACAATTTCTAATATACGATATCTAGTATTCTTATAGTTAAAATAAAAACAATGACTATAAAAATATACATACAAGTAATAATGACATTATAACTGCTGGATGACGAGTCTAAGATGTCCCTCCAAATTATACCTCCGTTCCAATTAAAAACCATAATAATTCATTTAAATGTGAAAAAAATAAAATAAAAATTACACTGCATTCCTGAAAATTATATTTTATTTTTAGAAAATCCTTTTTTCTTTATTCTCTTTAGTTTGGTAGAAATTCTTCATAGGAATAAGTTCGTGAAGTAATACTGTTCCATATTTAGACATTTCCCTTTGTTGTTTCCGTGTACAATAAAAATTTTATAAGAAAAAAAAAAAAAGTAAACAATTAGCATAATTTGTACATTTACCTATCACACAGAATATCATTATAATAACAGCTCTGTTAGACAATGAATAACACAAATTAAATGGATTTTCTCTCTTTCTCCCTCTTTTATCTAGAACTTCTTGAATGTTACACCGACGCCCCCTAGTTATAATGTCATAGTAATAACTAGTAACAAAACATGAAGTGCCTTACACACTAGTATAATGAGTTGAACATTATACAATGAAAACTATCTAGGATCAATGTAAGACTGCATCGTACACTGACCGATTTATACATTATATTACATTTAACATTATGGTCTAGTGACTTGAATGCAGTTTTGAGGCTTTGAGTTCCTTGGTTTGATTCTATTCTCGAATTGATAATTATTCTTGATAAATACGTAATGATTGTTCATTGGACAATAGGTAAGTAAGTCTAGAGCCTCGTTTATATACATTTTTCTTGACAAATATAGTGTTTTTATCTATTTATATTTAATAGGATCAGTGCAGACCGACGCCATAACGGCGAAGACTAACTCGTTACTGAAATATGCATTGTTTAAATATCAATATCATATCCCAATAATTATTGTTTGAAAAAAATCCATGACCACTTGAAATTTGACTTTAGTATTTAGAACATATGATTGAAATTGGTACAACAAAATAGATAGCGCCTGACAAGACCTGCGTTATGTTTCATTGCGAGTCTGCACTGATCTTTATATATATATATATATATATATTATATAAGATCAACTATTTTTATAGAAGTAAAATCCACACGACTAATAAACCCAGATGGAGTATTCATAGGCATTCTGTCGATTATTGATTTTATAGTATACGTAGCACTCGATTTGTACACAATATTCGAATGCAATATGGAGAGGGATAACAGTTTATACAGAAGTAGTCACGTAATCATAAATTTGTATTTAGTTAAATTTGTAAAAAAAATTTAATTAAAAGGTTATTACTGAACTTTAGGTAGGATGGATTTTAAATTTAGATAATTTTATTAAGGAATAATTCTCGAGGTACGAATGCATGATTAAATGATATTTTTCGTGAATAAAAGTTATTCGTCTGCAGACGCCCTAAATGTCAAATTAGTTACTGATTACAGAATAGCTAAATATAATAATTAATAAATAAAAATGTATACGAAATAATACACTTTCCTTATTGCGAAATTTCTCAATTGTAAATACAAAATCTTAGTTTTCCTAAAGAGAAATATAAGTGTAGAATTAGCATTTAAATTGTCTTCATAAAGACATTATGAAATATTACAAATCAAGGCTAAACTTTGATTGTAGCCAAAGCGATATGCAAAGAAACATACTATGCTACACGTATAAAAGTATAAAATAACAGAGATTATGTGGTCCCGAATTGAGGGAATGAATTCAACAATACAATAAAAAAAAACATAATTGTGTTCAATAAATAATTCAATATAAAAAAATGTAAGCAGTTCGCTTGCGCGTAAATACTTAAGCAAGTATTTATCCTTATGTTTTGGGCTCTGCGTGGTCACCATAGCTTGGTAACCACGAAAATTAAAAACTATAGGGACTATTAAATAAAAATCTAATTGCACCCATAAACACATACCTCCATATTTACAAAAACGTTAAACCTTTTATAAACCTAGTTTAGCAATTGAACTGTTTTCTCTTTAGATTTTAATTCCCAATTTGAAAGAAAGTGTCAAAACAGTGAAAACTGACTCTTTCAAATCAGATTCGTTAAAATAGATTTGTAGAAAGTTTTAGTTTTTATGAATAAGTGGGCTACTTACAATATTTTTAGGTTTGTCTTTGACTCTTTATTTTTTTAAACAATAGATTTTTTTTTAAATAAAGCGTACAAGTGTGTTTATTAAAAATAAAACACATTCACAATGTCGTAGTTAATCATGAAAGGTTTGTAATAAAAATATTTTTTTTTTTATTTCTAGATATTAGATTACGAATATACACATTGTTACATTTTACCTATCTAATTAATAATCAATACAAACAGATGGTTGTACAGCGTGGGGCAGATTTTTATACTTTTTTCATTACTCACCCATCAGAACATACTTTCATATTTTAAATTGTTATGGGTACTTTATGTAAGCCCTATAAGATTCAATTAGTAATCTGCGAATGGAAAATATTTATATATCTGATAGATATGTTATTTGCATTACTTAAAACACACAAATAATAATATAAACATACACATAATACAGACATAAACAGTAAAAAGAGATAAAAAGAATGAAAAACAAAAAACGCTACAAAATACAAAAAAAAAAAATTATTAAACTACAATTATAATTAATGTATATACATAAATAAATAAGATAATCAATACTTCTATGACGTTACCAGCTGTATTCGCAACCTCGTCTGTGTTACCGAGATAGTCTATGTACATCCATATATCAAATACTAAGTGCAGAGGCGGCTTTACCTATGGTGCAGAGCGCGTAATGCAATACGGGCGCAGGGTCTTAGCAAGCGTCGAGTCATTCATGATTCTTTCAAAGAGCAGGAGTCATTTGAGTGCATCGTTAGTTTTTGCTAATGCAAAAACACGACAAGTCATGTATTTTTTTTTTAATATATTTCCATTGTATCACGAGCGTCTTGTATTGTAGTCAAAAATATGTGCTTGTTTTATCCTTGTAATCGTTTTTTCCCTAAAAAATACTTTTTACTCGTATACTTATTGCTTGCTAACATCATTTAAAATTACCCGCATTTCTGTTCATTGGTAAAAATATACCTGTAAATATATCATTTTGACCGCGTGCCTACTCCTCTAGTAGGATATTACTTGCATGCACTTGCACTAGGATATTGATTGCATGGGCTAGAGCCGCCTCTGACTATGTGTATACTAAATGTGACGTTTGGCTGAGCCGTGAAGGCGCTATGGGGTAAGGAACTTGCTTTCATATTCATAATACTACTAAGGATTATGGTATCTTCAAATTTATTTCTCTTTATTGCACCAGTTAAAGATTAACACAAAAAATATCCAATGTAATCCTATTATTATCACAAATGTGAAAGTTAACGAATATGTAGTGCATCACACTTAAGATTTGTAAGTTTGCTATTCTCAGTAAACAGTTTCGATTAAAAATAATGATCAAAACCGTGTCACAAGTTAGCGAATATAACCGGGAACATATCTAAACCATACAATTGAATTCCTCCTTTTAGAAGACGGTAGAAATATTTTTAAGAGCAATCAATCACTATTTCCTATGTTCAAAGTAGATATAGTAAAGGTAAATCGTCATAGTCGTAGAATACTGACGGATCTGACAAAGATTACATATATAGATCCGTCAGTATTCTACGACTATGACGATATATTTGACTTTTAGATAAAAGATAAATATTAAATTTTAGCTATTTTTATTAAATATTTTCCATTCGCAATTAATAATTATATACATTTTGGCAATTTGAGATCGCTTATAGAAGTTATTAGTGATCTATATTTTAATTCGTGATTAGGCAAACTTCTTTCCTTTTTTAGAGTTTATTTTACAAGCGAATCGTTTTGATAAACCTTTATCCGACAATAGGAATTATATTATAATAAAATACGGAAAAACTCATTGAACACGGTATTGCTCGAACACTGACTACATTTAACATATTTCATCCTTATGTATATTAATATAAGGTAGACAATTAAGGTCGGTAAGTATGAATATGCTCACGTTCAAGTGGATGGATCAATGGATAATAAACCTTATGGTTAGGGTGTTAAGAGCGATGTGGGTGCGGGTGTCGGTTGATGGCGGGTGCGGTTAAGGCGAAGCGCGCCGCCGTCATTCCCCGACTCATTTAATCGCCCGCGCCTCTGGCAGGAACGCGTCCCAGTAGCGAATTGCCTGCAAATAAAAGAGAAATAAAAATACACAACCCTAATGTGAAAAAGCGCGGGAAACGTTTAAAAAAGCGGGAGTGTTTTTTGATCTTCTTTAAATTAATTTTATTTTTAATTATATAAGGATTAGTTTTATTTATATATTGTGTATTAGATTGTATATATAATTGTATATTTTGTAGTAATAGTGTTTGTTGCTGTAAATATTGGTAAGTAAATTACCTATATTAATTAGACATTATGGATCCACCTATAGACCCTGGGGGGACAACCCCCCAGGTGTCTGCAAATATAACTATCCCATTTAATAATAGTTTTGATATATTGGGTGAATCTAGTATGGACACAGATGGTTCTAGCGTTGCAAGTTCTAAACGTAAGCGAGTACGTGGCGAACGTCGCATTTGCAAACATTGCAATAAAAAACGAAGGAGGCACACCAAAGGTCTCGAATCTAAAATTAAAGATAGTGATTGTCAATGTATTGAGGATGAGAATCAAACTCTAGTATCAATACCAGTTGTAAATAATACCGAGTCTGTTAAACCTGCTTCTCCACCCAGTACTTTAAGCAGAACTTTGTACAATGCCGAGGATGTAGCTCCTTATGTCGTTCATGTACAAAAAAATGAAACACATCCTAATGATAACACTACATTACATCCTATTGCATTTGGTCGCTTTTTACACACTAATAAGATAAATAATATAGTGAATGGTAGCCTCAAAAGAATAGGAAGAAACCGTTTATCGCTTTCTTTCTCAAATTTTGAAAATGCAAATGCATTTTTAAATAATAGTCACTTAGAAACACATAATTTTAAGGCATTTATACCTTCTTTCCATGTAACCCGTATGGGAATTGTGAGGGGTATTCCTAAAGATTGGACAGAAGAGGAAGTAATCCAAAATATATCAGTACCTATAGGTTGTGGGAGAATTCTAAAAACCAGAAGAATTAAGAAAAAGACCATTAATGAAGGACAACCAAGTTTTATTAATACTGAAACCATTGTTATTACTTTTGATGGACAAATATTACCAAAAAGAGTATTTATGTTTTACACATCATTAACTGTAGATTTGTACATTTACCCCACTATCCAATGCTATAACTGCTGTAGGTTCGGACATGTCAAGATGCAGTGTCGTTCAAATCCTCGGTGTTATAAATGCAGGCAAAATCATACAGGTGATAAATGTGAAGTAGATGAGGAAAATGTTTCTTGTATCTTGTGTAATGGTTCTCATTCAGCAATTAGTAAGAAATGTCCTGAATATGCACGTCAGAAAGCCATTAAAGAAACAATGGCCCACAGTTGTGTTTCTTATGCTGAAGCATCAAAATTTCATCCTCCCACTTCTAAACTATATTCAGATGTATTAACATCATCATCTCCGTCCAATAAATCTCATTTTCAATCTTCTTTCCTCAAAGAGAAATCATCATTACCACATATTCAATCATCACATAAAAAAACAGTTACACTTAAACCACGCTCTCCTCAAAAAGCACAACAAGGATATGATCGTTCTGCCCATGAAGCCATAGTTAAGGAATATAATATTCCTGCTCCCTCTAATGGTTGTGCATTATCATCAAATAATATTGACAATAATCAATCCATCTTTGATATTATTCTCATGCTTATTAAAGTGTTATCGCAATCGAAAATGATACAAACAACTTTACCACCGTCCAACGATGCCATTTACAATGTATTTTCTCAATTATTAACTTCTCACAATGGATTACAAAGTCCTAATAATTCAGTGGAACTGTCGTAGCATAACAAACAAGAAATCAGACTTATTTTATTTGATTAATAAATATAATCCTTTTATAATAGCTCTCCAAGAGACTTGGTTAAAGCCAGGATATCCTTTTAGGATTTCAGGCTTTACAAGTCTCCGTGATGATAGAGCTGACGGATATGGCGGTGTTGCCATATTGGTCAAAAACTCCCTTCCTTTTTCTTCTTTTTCGCTTCCTGTATATAGCGGCATTAATGCAGCTGCTATAATTATAAATGGTATCTGTTTTGTTACTTTATATATTCCTGATCCTACATGCCAAATATATTCACAACTAGAACAATTATTTTCAATTTTACCTAAACCTTTTCTCGTAATGGGCGATTTTAATGCTCAACACCAATCGTGGGGCAGTTCTACTTCTAATTTTTATGGTGGAAAACTCCTGACGATAATTGACACTTACAACTTATGTATTATTAACTCAGATGTACCAACACGTAGAACTGCACCGAATGAAGGGTTTAGTGCTCCTGACATTTCAATATGTTCTTCTGATTTAGCTTCTTCACTGTCGTGGTATCCTCATTCCTCTACTTTCGGAAGCGATCACTTTCCCCTCATTCTTTCTTTTCCAATTTCCATTCCCTCAAGTCGAAAGAGTGGTCCTCGGCTTAAATATAATTTATCAAATGTAGACTGGAATATTTACAAACAATATTTAGATAATAAAATATCGGAGTTACCTATTGTTTACCATGGAAATGAACATCAATGTTGTAATGACTTGATGATAAATATGAAGGAGGTTGCTGATTTATTATTTCCTGTTAAAAATAGTGCTTCAGGGAAAATTCCCTCGCCACCTTGGTGGGACAAAGATTGTACGGAAGCAATTAAAAATCGTAAAGAGGCTGAAAAAAATTATAATAATTACATGACACCAGAAAATTTTGAAATTTACACCGCAGTTTCACGTTCTACTCGAAAACTACTGAAAAAAAAGAAATTAGAAGGCTGGAGAAGATTTTGTTCTTCTATCTGTCCAGAAGTTAATTCATCAGTCGTTTGGAATAATATTAAAAGATTCAGATCTGCCTTTAGTGATCATACATCACGTTCTGCACTCGATTTAACTTTAGCGAATAAATTTTTAGATCGTCTTGCTCCTAGTTATGTGCCGGAATGCCTTTACAATATTTCTCTATCCGTCTCTGACGAATTATTCGAACTTGACTCTCCTTTTACTCTAGTAGAACTTAAAGGTGTTCTAGCTTCTATTAAAGACTCTGCACCGGGAGAAGACGGTATACCGTATTCCTTTTTTAAAAATGCTAGCGATGCGACATTAATTTACTTTTTAAATATAATTAATTCCATAATTATTTCGGGAAATATACCTACTTCATGGAAGTCTCAGATTATTATACCATTTCTAAAGCCTCATAAACCACCTTCTGAACCATCTTCATACCGTCCTGTTGCACTTTCCTCTGTCTTACTAAAGCTAGCTGAACATTTAGTGAAAAACCGTCTAGAATGGTTTTTAGAAAGTAATAACTTACTATCCCCGAACCAGTTTGGTTTTAGGAAAGGTAAGAGCACCTTAGATAATGTGAGCATTCTTATTTCAGATATTCATATAGCTTTCTCACAAAATTTGTCAATCCTCTCAGCCTTTTTAGATATAAATTCTGCCTATGATAATGTAATAATTTCTATTTTAAAAACTAAATTACAAGCTCTAAATGTACCGGTAATGCTTTCTAATTTCATTATTAATATTTTATCAGAAAGAACAATATATATGAATTTAGATGAAGATACCAAATTATCTAGAACAGTATGGAAAGGCCTTCCACAAGGATCTGTTCTCAGTCCAATCTTATTTAACATATACACATACGATCTAGAATTATTCCTTGATAAATCCGTCAAAATTTTACAATATGCTGATGATCTTTTATTATATTTTATTGCGAAGTCCATAGAATCTGCTTCTGCCAAATTATCTGATTCATTAGATTTGTTAAAAACGTGGTTAGATGCAAATGGTCTTAATCTTTCTGTAACCAAGAGTAGTGTAGTTTTGTTTTCAAGAATGAGATCACCGCAACAAATTAAGGTGCTTTATGATAACTCATACATTCCTATAAAGACTGAAATTAAATTTTTAGGTATCGTGCTAGATAATAAATTAACAGGTCTGTCCCACTGTAATTATATTTCTACGAAATGTGAGCGTAACCTCAACATTCTTAGGTGCCTTGCTGGAGTTTGGTGGGGAGCACATCCCGTTTCACTAAAACTTGCTTATAATGGTCTTATAAGGAGTGTCATTGATTATGGAACTTTTTTGTTAGCTCCAGGAAGTTCATTTGCTTTTAAGAAATTGGATTTAATTCAATCAAAGGCCTTGAGGATTATCTCTGGAGCAATGAAATCAAGTCCAATCAATGCTTTACAGCTCGAAGTCGGTGATCCACCTTTGGTTTTAAGAAGACAATATCTATCTGATCGCTTCTTTTTTCATTGTTTACAATTATCTGATCATCCGCTTATTCAAAAGTTATCTCAACTACATATCTTTATTTCGTCTTCATCTTATTGGAAACATAAAAAACCTCCATGTTTAATACAAAGTTATGAAAAATATAAATCCATAGAATCTCCCACTTTTACATCGTCCTGTTTTCCCATTTATAAATGCTCATATCAATCTTTAGTTTTATCTCCTAATATTAAATATGATTTTGGGTTATTAAAAAATGATTCAGAATTGAATGCCAAATTTATGTTTATAACTGACATTGAATGGAATGAATGGCACTACATCTTTACTGATGCATCAAAACCAGACAATAGCGGTTGTGTAGGTGTGGGTGTGTTTCATTCACAATTTAATATCGTTCAAAAAATTAAACTTCCACCGGAGTCTTCAGTTTTTACCGGGGAATGTTATGGTATTTTAAAAGCTGTAGAATATATACTTTTAATGAAATTACATAAGGCAATAGTTTTCACTGACTCTATGAGCTCTTTGCAAGCTCTAGCCAAATATCCGTTTAAATCAAAACCAGTTTATCCCATTATTTGTGACATAAGACAAAGTCTTTATCTTTGCATGTTGAGAGGTTATTCCGTTTCTTTTGCCTGGTTACCAGGACACAGTGGTATTAGCGGCAATGACAAAGCTGACCTTATTGCAAGAGAGGCTGTAACTTGTGGTGATATGTATCCGTATCATAATTACTGTAGTGACCTAGCTTGTCTCCCAAAAATATATTTAAGGTATGCCTGGAAGGAATATTGGGAAAAAACAAGTACAATAAAAGGAAGATTTTATCGCCTTATACAACCCGATATTCCTTTCAAACCATGGTTTTGTAAATTAAAGCTTGGAAAGACCGCAACAACTATTATAACTCGTATGCGTCTAGGTCACGTATGCACACCTTCTCATTTATACAAGCTTGGTATTGTACAAAGTTCGTCGTGTAATTGCGGTGCTGAAGTGGCGGACTTGAATCATATATTCTTCTCATGTTCTAAATTTGACCACACCTCCCTTTTTAATCATCTCCGATCCATCCGTGTTCCATTCCCAACTTCTATTCTTACTCTACTTTCTTCCAATGATCCTATTATCTATAAAATACTATCTTCATATATATATGATAACAATATTAAGATTTAGTTATATTACATGAATACATTTATAGTTGCATCAATTGCTTTTCCTATATATTTATAAGTATATTCTCATATGTACAAGTATATGTTTCATATCCTATAAATATCCTAGACCTAATCCTTATCCTTTCTAAATTCGTTTGTGTTAGGTATTTTTATTACTATTATCGTTTCCCCGTTTTGTTCTTGGCAAAATACCCTAATATCGGGGTGAACGCCACAAAAAAAGAAAAAAAAAAAAAAACCCTAATGTCAAGACATTTGTCTCAAAGATCGGAGGATCGTAATTAGTTTTTCATAATTCATCTCATTTAAAAATTTAGTAAGAATAAGGTAGTCTGGAAGAGATTGTCCTTTGTACTTTGTAAGTGTAATGTATTTTTATATTACTCTTTAAGTAATGTAATAAAGAGTAAATAAATATCTAAAATAATTATTAAAGTGGGTAGATTTAGGTACTTTTGTGAATTCAATAATGCCTACAAAATGCACCCTTCCACCCTGAAGACTCTGCATAGGTTTGGAGGATTATCACAAATTAATTCGATGTTTATTATATATTTTTCTCAAACATGCTTGGAAATGTGAGCATTATTTTGACAATCTTCTTCGAGATAAATCAAAATTGCCGTACTAGCCAGATACATGCGGGCAGCGGCCAGCAAAAGTTGTATGAAAATCCATATCTGTCGTGTTTTGCGGCCAGATAAATTACTATGTAAACTCATATCTGTCCTGTAATTTAAAAATGGAATGACCTTTTACTTCGAAACATGGCTACCAAGGAGGTAACTAATAAAAGGTTTTATTTAAATTTCGAACTGGCTTGCAAATAGAAACCTGTTTATTGAAAAAAAAAAAAAAAAAAAAAAAAAACAAAGGAACATTATGGCGCATGAAAAATTATTATTGTTCGTTATTCGTTATTGAACTTAAAAAGTAAAATTGTGTTTTTGATTTCCGCGCATTGTTTGAAAAAAGTACTATACAAGCCTTGGCCACTAGGCATTGATGGACTCGTGTATGTGTGCCTCGGCAACGCCTCGGCCCACATTTGCACGTTCGTCCATCAATGCCTCAGTTGCTGGCCGCTGCAGTAATATACTATATATTATTTAACAAACAACTTTAAGATATGACACGACTCACGCGACACGTGCGAGTTAGTGAAACGTATCATCTCAGTTGCTTGTGAGCCTTAATTTATCGGGACTGCAATTGGACACGAGCTGTCAGTTCGCCAATGTAATTATTATCGAATTCACAGGAACATCAATTCTACCTTTACATATATATTAAAAAAAAAAAGATTATGATTAGCTGTACGAACCTGTGCCTGATGCTTCATATGCTCCTCCAGGTAGCGCAGGATGGTGGCTCTCAGCTCCGACAGCCGGACTTCGTCCCATCGTTCCAACTCTTTCTTGATTACGCGGGATATTGTGTCGAATTCCTGTTGTCCACGTTCCACTTTCGCTTCCCACTGTGTATAGTTAGACTTCATATTAATGTTTAATTTTATTATTGTGGAGGAAAGGGATTGTTAGCCGCAACACTAGTAATATACTATCAGGTTTGTTTGGGTACAGTTGTTTGTGCATGGCTATGTTTCGGTTTTAAGACAGCGAATTTACAGTGAACAGAGGTGTAACACCCTACTCTTTAGGAATGGCAAAGTATAAAGGGTATCATGGGCGAAACATTATACTCTGTTATGTTCATGTCTATAGGCGACGGTTACCACTTTCCATCAGGTGGGCAGTCAGCTTGTTTGTCATTCTAAGTTGCATAAAAAATCTCTGCAATATATACCTATCGGAAATGGGTATAAAATGATATATAATCCGACATTGAGGTTGATTTTGAGGTGCCATTTCCCTAACTGAGTTATAAATTTATAAGTTGATATCCTAGCGAAATCTTCATGCTAAGGACTAAAATGAACTGAATTTCTAAGTATAAGTTAGTAATTCTGGAAAACTATAACATTACATTATTCGGTTAAGAAAAATGGCGTCATTATCAGTAATATATATAAAAAAGAAATGCATACCTCAATAATTTCATTGGATGCCTGTTCAATCTTTTCAGGTCGGTTGGCTAATTCGGCCTTCGCTTTGTTTTCTCTTCGCTTCGTAAGTTGCATTTGAGCATGTTGCCAGTTTTGGAACACCTGTAAGATAATAAAAATAATTGTCAAAACTTTACTGGTATCACAGATCATAATTGGTAATTTAAATAGAGAAGCTCCTCCACTTTTGAAGTTGGTTAAAGATAAGTGTTCATCACATATTGTTATTAATAGTTTTCAACTATTAAATATGTAATTTAATTATTCTTTATTGCATAACAAAAAATTGTACAAGTGGCGAGTTTAATAACATGATTTTGATATATATAAAAATTTTCATTTGCGAGCTAAAGAAAAAAATTGAAGAATTTAAAAAAAGATTGACTAAACTTCATAATTTTGATGTTAATAACCTTACCTTGACTCTTTCGTGGAAGACATCCTTGATGGCACCAATAAGGCCGAGGTAGTCTTTAATGTGTTCACTCAGTACATAGAAGTCAGTGTTGGATTGTTCAATTCTCAATTGTTCGATCTAGAAATGAAAGAAATTCATTAAAGTCGTTACAAGTAATTCGTAAACTAATATTAAGGCTCTATAAATCTAGCAAATGACCAAAAAGTTTTATCGTAAAGTAATATTTGCGATTCAAGTAGTAGGTTATGACTATTGTACTGTACCTCGATTGATTCTCGACTACACCACGAACTGCGTTGATATGTCGCGTATGTTGACGAACATATATAGAGAATATATATAGAGAGAGTTACCAAAAAATATACAAAGACATGTACTATACTCGGGTTTATATTGGACACATATAGCACAAGCTTTCGTATAGGATCGTATACAGCGCGGCGGCGGCGCGGGCGGCGTCGTGCGCGCGCGCGGCCAGCTCGCGGCGCTCGGCGGCGTGTGGCGGCGTGTGGCGGCGTGTGGCGGCGTGTGGCGGCGGGCGTACCTTCTCGTGCAGGTCGGCGGTGTGCGAGAGGGCGCGCGAGAGCGGCGCGTGCGGGTCGGCGCCGGAGAGCGCGGCGGCGGCGCGGGCGGCGTCGTGCGCGCGCGCGGCCAGCTCGCGGCGCTCGGCGGCGTGTGGCGGCGTGTGGCGGCGTGTGGCGGCGTGTGGCGGCGGGCGTACCTTCTCGTGCAGGTCGGCGGTGTGCGAGAGGGCGCGCGAGAGCGGCGCGTGCGGGTCGGCGCCGGAGAGCGCGGCGGCGGCGCGGGCGGCGTCGTGCGCGCGCGCGGCCAGCTCGCGGCGCTCGGCGGCCAGCGCGTCGCCGGCGCCGTGCAGTCGCCGCAGGCACGCCTCCAGCGCCTCCACGCGGCCGCACCGCTCCTCGAACCACTGCCGCCCATACACATTGCACTCTAAAGAGCTCGGTCACACTAATCATTGGCACTAGTGTGAAAAACCCTTAATATATTGCTGTTAATCTTACTGTTTCATAGTATAAATTATAACAATATTAATTAAGAATCTTTGTTTTCATCAGTACAATTATGTACGTATAGTTATGCAATATTAATATATAAATGTAAAAGTTCAAATCATATTTAAACAGCTATATAAACTTGAGTAAAATTTAATATACAGATGATAATCCACATCTTTTTTTAATCTTATTCGTGCTAGTAGTATAATAAACTAAATGAGATCTTACCGGATCTGACTCGTCCATTCTGTAGGTAATCTTGTTAACGGTTTCACCCACTTTGTTAAAAAGACGCAGCACCCCAGCACCACTTAGAGCCGACGTACTCGTCGCTTTCGGCAATTCAGTATCTAAGCAAGATGAAACAAGATATTAAGAAAGCATTCACACTTTCCAGACACGAAGGTAAATACAATGTAACATATTGCTATGTTATGATAGAAAAAAAGAGGGTGAATATGATAAAGTCACAACAAATTGAATATATATACAATAAATAATAATATTAACAATATTCTAAAAAAGATCTCTTCTTGTCAACCCAGTGTAGTGAAAGAGAAAATAATTAACGGGTGGTAATCTAGTGTAGGAAAGGTACAAGAAAAAAAGTGTAAATACAAGGTAAATAGAATACAAATAAAATATATAACATACATATAAATATAGATATAATACTATGTATCAAAATATATTAATTCACCAGATTCTAAAAACTCCCTGAAGTCAGGATCGATGCACAGAACGGGATGTTGTGCGACGCGATTGAGAAACCGTTCCAGAGCTGCCCGACGCCGCTCCACGAATTGGGACTGTACACTAGCTGCCGAGTTGCTTCCATTTGCACTCTCAGTAGATGGTGTGGAAGTCATTTTTAATTTGGTTGTTCCTGATAGAAAGAGCAAATATAGTAGTAACAGCAGTTACAGCTGTAGCATTATGTTAATTGCATAATGTCACATCTAGATACTATATAAAGAATTACGTGATCATATGTATTTTATCATTTAGCATTAATAATGTATTTCACTCTTATGGTGTTACTAAAATCTTTAACTTTATAATGTGTAACAGCCAGGAAATGTTAAATTCGTCAGAACACGCGTGTTCACTCACCTGACATAAAACCACACTAGATATTTCTAAGTACCCTCAAGCACAATATATGACCAGGTCATATATTGTGCTTGAGGGTACTTTTTCCTTTTTTTTTTTTTTGCTTCTAAACAAAATTAAAACTTTGAACTGTAGTTTTTCCAGCAGCCATTTCTACATCAAATTCACTAAATTTTATTACCATTTTTATTATTCAATTAAGGCATCTGTAATTGTTATTTAATGTTTGCACTTTTTTTACTAGTTTTCTCGTCGCCACTAATGTGTAACGGGCAGGGAATGTTAAATTCGTCAGAACACGCGTGTTCACTCACTTGACATAAAACCAGACTGGATATTTCTAAGTACCCTCAAGCACAAAATATAACAACTTACCAACTATACTCTTCTCAGGTGCCGGCGGTATAATTCTCCCGGAACGTAAATATTTCTCGGTGAGCTTCTCGTGCAGACCCAGGAAATCACTGAAACGTCTGAGCACAGCAAATTCGTGTTTGCTGAATATGGGCATGTTGGTTTTAGTAAGCACACGATACGCAACATATGAGCTCATGCCCTCTCCGATTTTTTGTGGTTCCGTAACTGTTATTATAATGTTGTTTGCTCGTTCTGTAGCTATCTGTAATATATAAATAAAATACCTATTACCTACTCGTATTTTATTACATTTTTAAGACTGCTAGATATTTACAATTTAAGACAAAAAAGCATTACCTACCTAAATACACACTTTTTTTTTATACAACTTAGAATGGCAAACACGCTGACAGCCCACCTGATGGAAAGTGGTCTCCGTCGCCTATTGACATCAGCAGTACCACGGACAAAACAGAGTATACTGTTTCGCCCATGATACCCCCCACATGTTACCATTCCTGAGGACTCAGGTGTTATTCCTTTGTACCCTGTAAATTTACGCCATATCCCACCCTTCAAGCCAAAACACAGCCATGCAAACACAACTGCTTTATTATACAATAAATGTAAAATTGTACAAATAATTAAGCATAGTTGTTTTTCCTGATGTAACATGATTTGCAGAATTTAGTAATTATTTATTAGACAACTGATTATACGAATCTGACTAGAAGCATGAAATTCTAAGGTTTAATTGAAGGTTATCACATTTAATTTAACAATTTCCACAATTACTTATAAGAACATAATATATTAAAAAATTATGATATAAATTATTTTAAAATTGATTCTTTTGAAGAGTACAATTTATTTATAATAATACTTCAAACAGTAGGAAACCTGTGGACTAGAATCGCTTAACGAAAAGAAAGATTACAAGTTATACAAATAACTTAAGATTTTTCTCTGCAATTATAATAGCAAATTCAAATTGTGGCAATACTAATATGGGATATAATAAAGTTAATATCCCACATATTTGTGGTGCTTAAAAAGTGCTCTTAATCCTAGTAATCCAATGAATAGATATAATTTGTTTAATCAAAAATAGTATTAATTTATCAGAACATGGCCCTTCTATTTACTATAATCACATAACAATGTGTTTGTACCACTATAATGCGTGTTTACAATCAACAGAATAATAGATAACAATAGAATATCAATACACTATGCACAGAATAAGGACCATATTTGATGATTTAAAAGAGCTTGTAAACAAGTTTATTTAAATAAAGATTATTTCTATTCTATTCTAATCTATGCAACTGATGATCTTCATTTATGTATCCTTACTTAATATGAAAATGACATATAATGTGAAAGGAAGATGGTTTTTTTTTAATGGGTGATAATGATATGGTAACCCAGCCTGTGCTATCGATATACACAGGCGGGACACCAGTGATAGATGACCGATGAGAAAGAAAGCATGTCAGTTAGCCCATTGTGACAAATTCAACTAGAATTAGTCACGATGGTTTCCAGGGAGAACCACATGGAGGTCGACCTGACAGGGTATATTGCTAGTAATGGGGCTATTTGACCCCATTACTAACAATCCCTTTCCCTCAAGGGAGATGGTTTATTACCTCTCAGTGCTACAGCTCAACCAATTATGATAATATTTTGTATACACATACCATAAGGGATAAAAAAAAACATAGGCTAATATTTTCCTGGAAGAAAGGGATTGTTAGTGATGGATTCTAAATGTCACATTGCTTGCAACATACCCTTTCAGTGACCTCCATGCCATTCCTTTAGAAACCACCACAGTATATTTATAGTTATGTCATGATAGGCCAACTGACCTGCTTTGATTGTTTCAACCTCATCTATCACTCTCATTGGTATCCTGCTAGTGTATACCGAATGTGCAGGTGGGGTTACTATTTTATTTTCAGTCATTAAAATAACTATTTATTACTTTTATTATTTCATTATATAATAAATGTGTTATTAAAGAATCAAAGATGCAATAATCTTAATTATGATTTAAAAAAACAATATATAAACTCTTTAATATTACCTCTTCCATGATAGGGCTGCTGAGAGTAGTTGTTATTGATGGAGGTTCACCTATGGTTGCCTTTTCCAAGCCCTCCCGAGCTCCATTAACTTCAGGGTCCAGGCTGACTTCCTGCACAATGAAGTTGGCAAATTCAAAGCTAATTTTACTGTGCTTAGTATATTTGTCAATATAGCAATACAGAATTTAATACTGTGTTTATAAAAATATATCATTATAATTATCAGTATATGGTAAATAAAAATACTAAGATATAAACATGTCATTGTACCTATAGGACAAACAAATAATAAAATATTTATATAGATATCTAGGTAGGTATTTGATTGATGAAAGGCATAGGTTAATTCTATGATTGAGCTATGTCTTACATTAATCAAAGCATCATTCTATATGCCTTATGTGTAATAAACAGGATGTCAGAATGATCTGGTGCCCACCATAAGATATGAGAAGAACAGGCTTCCCTTGAAACCAATCTTAAATATGTCAATGTGCAATCTGATAATAATGTGCCTTAAATCAATTAATTCCATTATTTACTAGAAAATATTTGTTAAATTTTAATTGATCTATCTATCATCCATCACCATCTATTAATCATGATCATTATCTATTAATTCATTTTTTTTTTAATTATGGAGTATCCTTTTATGCAAGTCAGAATGTCGAAAAATCTGATGATTTAACAAAAAAAAATATATATATATATATAATTTTAAAATTTGTAAAATTTTTAGACTACCAAAGTTTACAAACATTCCAATAAATAGTAGGGGATAAAAACATGAATATTCCTGTGCATAGGGAAGTACCATTAATATGATTAATATATTAGGTAGTATTTTTCTATTATTGGTACGGTTAACTTTTATTACAGCAATTTAGATGACACCTTAACATCCTACTATAACTACCTTCAATTAAAATTCATGATAAAAATGCAGTTTTACATCAAGGCCACTGTGTGTGTACAACACAAGTTATAAGTATGTTAATGACAATATCGCACGTAAATGGTAATAATTGAATCACCAAATCGGCAATTTTATGCAGCCAACAATACAGTTTAAGACAGTAATTATTCAATATCAGATGACGATAATAGATGAAAAAGGGGCGTTACCCCCTTTCGATGTATTTTCGGGGGCGTACTTGTGTGCAACAATGTAGTAAAACGGGATTCCAATAAGATACCTGGACCGCAGATGCAAATAGGTCTTCATCTTCTATATTCTCGCTATTGATGTCTACAGTACTAAAGGGCGGTGTATCTGGCCCATCCGACATGTTTTGGCTATCACAAATTCCACTGTCGTATGCAATAAATATAATATAATCAAAGTTTTATTGTATTCTTGGTGAAAACAATGAAACAAATCCAAAGATGAGATATTGGATTTGATTTGACAAACTAGCCGAAGTTGACCGAACGAACGAAAGAACGACGGACGACGACCCGACAGATTTTTATGACGTATTCAGTTGTGTTTATAAAGAACGCTTATTTTATACCGCGATATTATGGAAACGTAGTATTTGATTGAATAAATATAATAATTAATAGATAAATAAAATCTACATTTTTATAATTATAATAAATAATACATGAAAATAAATTTGTAACCAAATCAACATGAAATTAGATCAACATGAATTAGTCATTGGAGGATTTTCTACTGGTTGGTTTAGAACTTAGGTTGTCTTGGATTACAGGTTTAGTATAGGTACCAATGTGTTTATTACGAGTTTACTAAGTAGGCTCTAATTTGATTTGCTAAAATGTATGTAATATAAGTATAACAAATCTATAACAGGCCTGCTAAAAGACTGTTATGCTATTATTATTAAATCTTTCACTTTTTTTGTATGAACAAACATTTTTTTCGCATTTCTCATGTCAAACTTAAAATAGTTGCAAATAAATGTAAAAGGCAGCAGGTACTGTCTTAAAATCTATGCAAATAAAACAAAGTTAAAATAGTTAATTCAAGAGTAGTAAGTAGTTTTTAAACATTTTGTTAGAATTCATAGTGGTTTTACCTACAAGGATTTCGGCTTGTGTAAAGCAAAAACTGAAAAATTTTAAGAGACGCTTTACTTTGCGTATTAGATTAGAATTTATATATATAATTATTACGAGCCATTTTACAGTTTATATTTTACCATATAAATACTAAAAAGAAATGTAAATGTTAAAAACTTAAAATTGTGAAGTGTACATGTGAAAGTATTTCTATTTTAATTACATACAATGTTTGAATTACAAACTTAGATTACAAGTTAAGTATCATTTTTTGTAGATGTGCGACGAGTATGAAATATTCGAATATTTGGAGAGTGAGTACCGAATGTATAGAAGAAATAAACGTCATCGGCGAGGGTAAAATTTATAATTTAATATAGACTTTATTGTTTTCTTAATTTTTACTATAATAATCCTATTTGTCTCTAGAATACAACGACAATTTAAGTTAATAATACATACTAAGCATATTAACTTATTGTAAAATTATTACTATTTTACAGGAACTCGTAAGCGTTCAATTAACATTTAGTCAATTGACATACAATAACATCAGTGGCCTTTGTAATAATTATAATTTAATTGGGCGGAATAAACACTGGGTCGAAGATTATTAATTTTTTTTATATAAATAATATATATTATTATTAATTGTGATGAGATATATAAAATGGTGTGGAAACGGTAAAATGGTAACTGCAGCTATTGGGGGAAAAGGGATAGTTAATAATGGTGTTTAAAGTCCCATCAGTAGCAATATACAATTAATATCAGGTTTACTTCTATGTGGTTCTTTCTAGTAACCATTGTAGTTAATTCTTGTTGAGTTAGTCACGATGGGCCAACTACCCTTCTTTCATTGTCATCTATCATCTCTCACTGGTGTCCTAGTGGCGTATACCTACCGATAGCGCAGGTGGAGTTACTTACGTACCATTCATGATTCGAGATGGAGAGGGAAAGGGTTTATTAGTAAAGGGGTATAAAAATTCCATTGCTAGTAATACACCCTATCAGGTTGACCTTTACGCTGTTCCCCCTGGAAACTATCATGATTAATTCTTAATAATAATGATATCCTACCCTGTTACCCTATTAGTATATACCGATAGCGCAGAAAGGGTAAACATCTTCACTTTATTAAAAAACTATGCATTTCGAGGAAAGGGATTGTTTATTTATCATGCGATCTAAAAGATATATCCTAATGACGACGACCTCCAGGCGGAGCTACCTGGAAACAATGGTGGTTATTTCCTGGTAAATTCGTCACGATGGGCTAACTGATTTGACTTCAGCCTTATCTATTGTTACTTACCGGTGTCCCACTAGCATATACAGATGACAAAGGTGGAGTTACTATTACATATAAAAACCGTTCCATTTCATCCTTAAAAAAAAGTTTGTAGTTACTATAAACGTCAATGTCAATATTTCTTTACGGTGTCAGACAGATGTAGGTTCTCTGTGCAGGTTACTAAACTGTTGTAAACAGTCTGTTTTGATCTTATTCTATATTTGTTTTTGTTTTCTTAGGTACTTATTTATGATAAACCATAAAAACATTAGTTTAAAAACAAAATTTCTTGTATTTTTAAATAGCCTATAATACTTATTTCAATCACGAGTAATAATAAATGAATAATAATAATTATATTATTATCGTGATATTTCTTGTAGCGCATCATCAAAGCGTGAAAAGATGAGTGGATCAGACAAACCTAAAATTCCAGAAGCACCAACGCCAGCTTTGAATACTGGGAACTTGCTTTCTAGTGTTGCGCCACCATCCCAGCTTCCGAATTTCGTCACAGCCCCTGATATCGTATGTTTGTTTTGTTGTTCTTTAAATCATAACGTGGAGCTAGTTTAATAAGGAATAATATAAATATATGTATATTTAATTTGTCTTCTATTTACCTTGTTTTTACACTTTTTATTGTACCTATCAACTCTTTTTTTAGTTTAAATTTACCTGTTTTTCTTACAAAAAAATATATCTACAACATTGCTAGTGTATGTAGTTAAGTAGTGAAAGAAAGATCTTTAAGAGTATTCTGCTTTTTTGTTTTGCTGTAAATGTGTCAAACCCATGTGCATTACATTGGTTTGATATTTTTGTATTCATTACATGATACTGTTCATGTGTATAGACGGCCACTTTTTACTGTGAGCATACTAGGTATAGGTTTTTTTTGCATAACTAGCTCCAATTGGCAAAATAAATTTAAGTGTACTGACATAGTTCATAATTATGTCAATACACTTAAATTAACATAGACAAGTTTCATAATTTAGTTAAGAAAAAAAAAACCTGATGAAAAATGGTAACTGTTGAATTTCTACAATTTAACAATTCATAATTAACTTTTAATGTTAATTAATATTAATGATTTTAATTTGTAATTTGGTAGTGTTATATTTACAGAATTGTTAATCTGACTGTACAGATACACAGAGGTGAAAGGCATAAATAATTATCTTTCACCTGAAAGCAATGTAAACTTTAAAATGAAAGTCACTGTCTATTTCTTTGTTTACCTTTTCTAAACTATTAAATGGATTTTAGTTTTACTATTTTCTACATATTTTTTGTGGAAGGTTTGTATGAATATCCTAATTAAATTTTTGTATAATTGAATTATTGCACCCATGCATTCACCTGTAATATTTTGCCACTATATTTTAGGTATCAAATACAGCACCAGTACAACCAGTCATACTTCAACAGAGAGTGGAACCACAATCTGAAGCTACAGAAACTTTTAGGTATTGATAATGTTCATTCTAATGCTATAAGTCTTACCCACAGTATAGTAATATTTTTCAGGCAACTTTTGGATTGAGAGGAATGATTAAACTTGCATCTGGTTAAGGAATTAAATTGGATATTTTGTATATTTGCCTTTGGTACATTAGATATTAACTGTATGTTGGCAAATCAGTGTTTATGTCTATAGGTGGCATTTATCATGTTCATGTTGTGGAGATCCAGTTTGCTTCCAATATATATATATTACAATTTACGGCGTGAATTTACTGGGTACAGAGGAATAACACCTGAGTCCTCAGGAATGGCAACGCATGGGGGGTATCATGGGCAAAACAGTATACTCTGTTATGTCCATGGTACTGTTCATGTCTATAGGCGACGGTTACCACTTTTCATCAGGTGGGCCATCAGCTTGTTTGCCATTCTAAGTTGTATAAAAAAAAAAAAGACAGGCCCCATTTAGTTGCTGCATTCTAATTTGAAGAGTAAATGACTTGCTAAATACTTTGAGTCTTAAATAACACCTTGGTTCTTATGAATAGCATAAAAGTACTGCAGAATCAGATTTAGACAATATTATAAAATTAGTTCTTATGTAGATATTATTCTTGTAATGAAATATGATCATTTAAATATGAAACAATTTGCTCACTACAGCCCTGCTATACCACTGAGCAAAGGTGAGCCGACAGTCTCTATTAGATCTCCAGAGGATTCACAGACCACACAGTCACCTGAATCTCTACCAGCATCTACTCCTGAACTGGAATCTATTGGTAATGTTGAATTCTTAATTACAATATATACAGAAGTTGGGGCATGATATTTCACAGATAGTGGTGGGGTGGGTCTTATTATAAATTTGTATGAAATAAGTCATATCCAATCTGTGGTGATCTCAAGATATAAATTTGATATATCTTGTTATTTATGTTTTTTATATATTACTCATATTTTGTTATAGGTGATGTAATGCCTGGCAGTGGCTTGTTGACATGGATGAAAGGTGCTGTTTCCACTGGCGGCATACTTCACAGGGTGGCGGAGAAGGCAAAGAGCTCAGTTGATTCAATGATCACGACATTAGATCCACAAATGAAGGAATATCTCAGTAAGTTGTAGATATAATACATTAATTGTTACTGTAATAATACATTAATCTTAAAGTAATGAGTGATGGACTCTTATGAGAAAATAATTATTTTCCTTAAATATATAAATAGATGGAAATTTATGAAAACTTGTGTGTGCTGACATCGCCAAAAACAGCCATGTGGTCATGATATAGAATGGGCCACCCTTTCCTTTCCCATGGGTGTCTTAAGAAGTGATTAAGGAAACTAAACGGTTGAGGGATGGGTAGCAGCGTCCCACTTAAAACATCACCAAAGCCTAACTGCGGTTGCTAACCTGCCTGCCAAATGTGGCAACTATTGGTAATATCCGACTATAGCGAAGCCTATGTTCAGCAGTGGACAGTTAACGGCTGATATGATGATTGAAAACTTGGTTATGGTTTTGTTTTTAATGGTTTTGATTTAGTTCTGAAAAATTTATATTTATAAACGATTTTGATATTCCGAGCATTCATTACGAAGTATAGCAACGCCGCAATTATCTGTCAATTTAAAAAAAACAATTGAATATTTTTCAAATGTCTGTTTGATTATTTAAAAAATACTTTGCCTACGAACTAAAACGTTAGTCATAGAACACATTGCATATAAATGTACCACTCAAAACTTTACACCTACTTCCTATTTTGCTTTGGATTTTTTCAAATACCTTTTTGCTACTGAAATCGAAATTTTCTCTGTCAGCTTAATAAATATATATTGCTTGATTAATGTTTTAGTTCGTAGGTATTTTTTTTATGCAGCTTAGAATACCAAACAAGCTGACGGCCTATCTGATGGGAAGTGGTAACCGTCGTCTATAGATATGAGTAATACCATGGACGTAATAAAGTATACTGTTTCGCCCATGATACCCTTCATGCGTTGTCATTCCTGAGGACTCAGGTGTTATTCCCTTGTACCCTGTAAGTTCACTGCCATCCCACCCTTCAAACCGAAACACAGCCATGCAAACATAACTGCTTCATGGTAGAAAAACGAATGGGACAGAGATGCCAAAGCAAACGATTTTGTGCAGTCTCCTTCTGGTGCAACACTTTAAATAATCCATCAGAAATGTTGAAAATTCTTATATAGGTATAATTTATTGTAGGTAAGACTGATTTCGGAACTATATTACGTGAGCTATTGTTACAGTTCTCTCATGAATACTGTTGGTTCAGAAATTTGTTTTCTTTTACAGGAAGTGGTGGAGACTTATACATAGTTGTTGCGTCAGACAAGGACGTCAAAATCTCGTCAATTCGGGAGGCCTTTCAAGCAGTTTTTGGGAAAGCTACCGTTGTGTATGATTATTTTATTTTTTAGTTTCAATAAGCTATACCTATTTCATTTCGAGGAGTGTTTGGTCAACGCTCGAGGACGGACGTAACAAGCCAATTTACGACATTTAAGTACCAAGTATTAAAAGTACCCGTAACCGGCGAGCGTGTATGAAAAGATTAATGAATGTGGAAGAAGCGAAAGAGGTTTGTTTGAATCGAAGCATTTGGCGTTTCATTGTTTCTGCCTACGTTATGTCTGCTATGTTAAGAACCACTGTATGTTTGTTTTCGAGGCATCCGTTTTTTTGTCGAACCCTAACGTTACATAGTGGCTAGCCAATAATTTTATTCTTTTGTTCAGTTGCTAGTCGTGCGAAACTCTCTTACTTCTTTATACTCGTAGAATCGCAACTATCGCGGAATAATTGTTCCAAATAGTGCAAATGTCAGAGCATACAACAATTTGGCACGACACGGAGCGACCCAACAGCAAACCTCGGTGAGATCTTTCCTATCTGTTGAATTTCATATGCACAACCCAATAAAGGAGTAGTACTAAAATAATTATATTTATATACATGTAACACCATTATACGTTCATTAAATAGAAGTTTTGGAAGTAATTGCCGCAAATCTGTTGTCACGGAATTAATTTAAATTAAATGTAATGAAATATCACAACGTTTTTATTTCTTTATTCGAATAGTTTTGTCAGCAGTTTCAATCTTAACTCTTTCTACAGGCAACTCTAGAGTTTTGTACAAAGCACATGGAAACGGATCAATTAATAATGAAATCATTAACTCTTAATTAAAAGAAAGCAATTATAAGAAATTATATTACTCTACTCGCCTGCTGGTTTATTAAAAAAAAGTAAAAATTCCACCAATCAGCGCATACAAGTGCATATGTGCATCACATGAGTCGAAGAGGGTCGTACGCAATTGTAACTACAAGTGAAACAAAAAACCCACTTAGGAATAGGGTCTGTTATAAATGGTCAGCGTATCTTAGAGAGTCTGCATATTGTAGACAGTAATTATAACCGTATTTCCAAGAAGCAATCTCAAACAAACTTTGGGTATCTTACGCAATGGGTGGTTGACTTGAAAAAGGGAAAGTATTGTTTAAAATCAACAAAAACAAGTTGGTCATATATAAACAGCCATAACAACTTCTCGGTGACATCTTAATATCTCTGTGTCCAATATACACAAAGATTCAGAGCCCATGACATCTGGGAACTGAACAATATCGCTTGGTACCATAACGTTGCGTTGTTCGTTTTGGAAAGGGAAAAAAGGATGAATAAAGGCCATAAATTAAGACTAAAGGACATGGAACCGCCCAACTGTACCATAAAAATTGGTAACAAAAGGCTGTAGAATAAAACATTATCGTTCATTGCACAATATTATTACAGAAATATAAGAGTAAATCACTATTTAATAAGTAAAATAACATGAAACGGCGGAAACTGCCTGTATAGAGCGATAACGTTATTCGAGCCGCCGGAAACGGACAGTGAATTCGAAAGTGTCTCATTGACAAAATTGGAAACTGGAACATGTCGAAGTTATAAATGAATCAACTTTAATTCAGAAACATTATATCACAACGCCCATAGCAAGACTGCCTACCAACAACTAATCTGATCATCAACGCTCATTTCCGGTTGACTGACCCCTATATCTATCTATACCTAATATCCTATATGAGGGGGAAAGGGATTGTTAGTAATGGAGACTGAGAATCCCATTGCTAGCAATATATACCCAACCAGGTCGACCTCCTCGCGGTTCCCCCTGGAGTTTCCAGGTCATGGTTAATTTCTGATGAATTCGTCATGATGGGCTAACTGGCCTGTTTTCATTCTCATCTATCACCCTTCACTGGTACCTCGCCAGCGTATCCCGTTAGCGCAGGCGGGGCTACCATACCATCTTCACCCATAAAAAAAAAAAATCCTATATATGCTTAAGGTTAAACGGTCGGTAGTGGTCTGCCGGTTGCGGCTGGTGTGTACATGTATGTCACTATTTGTTGTATAATTTAAAATGTGAATATATTTGCCCCTTAGATTATATAGATAGAGCATCGAGCCTCAAAAACGGCTCAACTTTTTGTCAGCTAATTGTCAAATTAGCTGACTCATGTTTTTTATCAGTGTTCTATATAACATACGCATAAAATGTATTTTCATAGCTTTCAAATGTATTATTTAAAAAATAAAATGAGTGATAAAATGAATGAAATGAGATATAGAAGGTATAAATGAATCACGCAAAATTCTATGAAAAAGTTGATTCGTTTTTCTCGAAGCATTTCTATGCGGAGATTCTATTTATATAATCTAAGATTTGTCCATGTAGGGGCAGCGAGGCACCTAGTTCGGCGACAGCGGCGCAGCCCGTGGGCAGCGCGGCCGCGTACGCCGCCGCCAAGCAGCGCCTCGCGCATGTTCGCTCCACACACGCCAACCTCACCAACAACGTGCCCGTCGTAGCCATCGAGGGCTTCCTGCAGGAGACACAACCTGACAGGTACGTGCGCGCAGTACGGTCAGCGCCAAAATCTAAAACATTTTATTTTGCTCGCTATATTCATAGCTGTTTTATTTTTGTGCAATAAGAAAAATTACTGTAGCTTGTCATTTGTTGAGAAATTACAGGAGATATACTATCAGGAAAGAATATTCGTTCCGTGGTTTAATTGGGAACACACTTAGTTCCGATAACAGAGAGAATGTGAGTTCCAATCCAATTGTAAAGAGTTGTCTGTCGGATTCATACATTATCCCATTGTATATGTTCAACTAATTTAAATATTATATGATTATTTTTTTTATACTACTCGTGCTTAAAATGGCAAATAAGCTGACGGCTCACTTGATGGAAAGTGGTAACCGTCCCCTATAGACATGAGCAGTACCATGGACATAACAGAGTATACTGTTTCGCCCATAATACCCCCCATGCGTTGCCATTCCTGAGGACTCAGGTGTTATTCCTCTGTACCCAGTAAATTCATGCCATATCCCACCCTCTAAACCGAAACACAGCCATGCAAACACAACTGTTTAACGGTTGAAACACGAATGGGACAGAGGTACCCAAGCAATCGACTCCTCGAAAGTCTCCCTCTGATGAAATTGGTATCAGTTTGCAATAGTTTACATTGGTAAAATGCACTAATATGCATCCATCAGAACAGTATAAAACTATTATGTCACTAGTATTGCAATTTGAGAGTGTGAAACATTACAATTCCAATATCGATCTATTGGGATTTATTTCAAGAACGACCCCACAGTTATTAGAGAAGAATAATAACCACAATGGTTTCCAGAGGGATCACGCGTCGGTCGACCTGAGAGGATAGATTGATAGTCACGTGTTTGTTAGACCTCATTATACTAACAAACTTTATTTAATTTTAGTTAGTGAGTTGCTTCGTCTTTTTATTTTGCGCTAAATTATTAATTTTAAAGAAAGTTTTCTTGTTGAAAATAGGTAAAATGTGTTTGTGACAGGTCTTAAGTTTTATTTATAAGAGGGTTTACTAGCCATATTATAACATGACAATGGCTTATATTTGTAGATGGTATGAGCTATCGTTGCTGGTGCTGTCGCAGCCTTCACTGGGTATCGAGTTGCAGTTGCAGTCGCAGGGCACGCCCGTGCCGGCGGCGGCGCTCGCGGCGCTGGCGGCTGCCACGCCCGCGGACTATGCGCACGCGCAGACCGGCTACAGCGTTACTATAGGCTCTGTTATGGCTGCTAGTTTACAGGTAATAGTAGTCAATAGCTGAAATGTCAAATATTTATTTGGATTTTTTTTAATGGGTGGTAATAAATTGGCAGTAACCCGCTTAGGGATAAGGATTGTTACTGCGCTATAGGGATACGCTGGCAGAATTTTAGTGAGGCATGATAGGTTAGGATGAATTCAAATTAGTAAAGCCAAATTTGGCGTATTGTGACTATTTTATTTTTAATAGTGATAATATATTGATAACTCCGTATTCACTATCTATATACACTGGCGGATCACTAGTGACGAATGATAGGTGGGGATTAAAAACCGATCAGGTAGTCCATCGTGCCGAATTCTATCAGAATTAAACATGATGGTTTCCACTTAAAACTGCTTGGAAGTCGATCTGATTGGGGTATATTGCCGGTTATAGGGCTGTTAGATTCCTATTACGATCAACCCTTTTTCCCTTTTATTATATTATCACCTATTTTATCACCAGGAACTAACCAGGAGTTGCTAGCGGAGCTTGCATTGAGGTGGACCTGACCATTGCTAGTAAATATACCCTATATTTGCTAGTAATGGGTGGTTAAATCCTCTTTACTAATAATCCTCTCTTAATGAATGTAATAATAAATATAAATATATCAATTCTAGATTAACGAGTTTACTAGTTTATTATTTCAATTAACACGAGCAAAGTCGCTGTTTATAGTTAGTGTGAAACTTAACCGTGTTACCTTTTGTTAGCGTTTTTTTTTTTATTAATGATATAGGAGAATCTTGTAACATTTATTGTGATATTGATTGATAACACAGTTATTTTTAAGCTTTTCAGTTTAGTATACTTTATCAGATATATCGAATCACAAATTCACAATCAATCATTCAATCTTATCACAAATTGTTTAGATAGATAGTAACTAGTAAACATAAGTATTTATGTACCTCACTCGACGTTTAAACTACGTTGCGATAGTCGTGGTTGCGAGTGGACTGAAGGATACATATTTGCTTATTTGTAACAGGAAAACCAATGCTTATTTACGTATAACGGCAAGATAACAACAATGAAGTCACTTATAGATTTTCACGCATAGATACAATATACATAATTTGATAGATAGACTGAGTAAAATTAGGCAAATAATTAAAGATTGTGTCCCATAAAGAAAAAAAATAATAATTGTAATAAAACCAGTTAATTCGATTAAAAAAAAAAAATTAAACTACTGAATCGATTTAAAAAAAAAATCTATGTGACCAATCTGTAAGTATAACCTTTCAGATAAAAAAGAATTTTCCAAGTCGGTTTAGCACTGATGAAGTTATGATGTAACAAATATAAAAAAATACAACCGAATTGAAAATCGCCTTTTTGAAGTCGGTTGAAAAGTCGCCTATTTTGAATACCTCTATCCCACTCGTGTTTCTCCAACTATGCTTGTATGGAGGGAAAGGGATTGTTCTTGACTGACTGAGAATCCCATTGCTAGCAATATACCCAACCAGGTCGACCTCCTCGCAGTTCTCCCTGGAAACTATCATGATTAATTCCTGATGAATTCATCATGATGGGCTAACTGACCTATTTTCATTCTCATCCCTTCACTGGTGCTCCGATTGCGTATTCCGTTAGCGCAGGCGGGGTTACCATACCATTTTCACCCAACAAAAAAAATGATGCTTGTATGACTGTTTCGGTTTGAAGAGTGGAATATGGCAGTGAATGAAGTATGGCATAATACCATACACTTAAGAAATGACAATGCATGAGAGCGTCAGAGTAGTCATGTCTACATAGGCATAGGTTACCATTTTCAATCAGGTGGGTCGTAAGATTTTTGCTAAGTTATATAAATAATAATAATAAAATTTACCAGGTACCACACACGCAATGGCAAGAGGCGGCGACGGGAGTATCTCGTAGGGAACTGCTAGTGCTCGCCGCCCGTTCGCTCGCCGGCTCCTACAAGAAAATGCTGGCCGTGTCTGCTGCGGAGACTTAACTTGTCCACACATTGACTGATGGATCATGATCTTGGCTTTTACTTTGTAAGTTTTTAAACTGAAACTTGTTTAGTTTTTTTTTAATGGGTGAAAATGATATGATAACCTAGCCTGTGCTATCGGTATTCTCTGGCGGGGCACCAGAGAATGATGATGGGTGAGAATGAATGAAAGTCAGTTGGCCCATCATATAAAATTCGACAAAAATTAACCACGATGGTTTTCAGAGGGAACCGCGTGGAGATAAATTTTGCTAACAATGGGACTATTAGACCCCATTATTAATAATATCTTTCCCCTTTTTTTCTATGTATTAAAAATGGAATGGTAACCCTTTGTCCTCGCTGTTGATATTGTTTATTATATGGCGGAGTATAATAGGTGAAAATAAAGTCAGATAAATAACTCATCGTATGATGAGTTATCATGACTTGACCGCAATGGTTTCCAGAGAAAAACTTGAGGGTGTCACCCTGATATTGCTAATGATAGGGCTGTTATCCCCAATTTGTAATAATCTCTTCTGCCGTCGGTTCTTTTTTAATGGGTCAGATTAAAATGCTAAAACTGCCTGTGCTATCGGTATTCGCTGGCCCCCACCAGTGAGAGATGATAGGTGAGGAAGGAAGCAGGTTAGTTAACCTATTGTGACGAATTCTACAAGGATTAACCACGATAATTTTCAGGAGGAACCGAGTGGAGGTCGTCCTGATAACCCTGTCGGGACGACCTCCATGCGGTCCCCTCTATATTGCCAGCAATGCAGCTGTTATATTTAATTATTAACAATTCATTTCCTTTCTCTCCCGTTAGCACTCATAATCACACGGCTAAAGACGATACCGTCTTTTTTAGGTTGTCATATAAAGACTTCAATAGAGTTACATTGTAATACAACTAATACTAAAAATTTGAAAGTTTTTAAAGTTGTTTTCATATTTGTTACGAGCAGGTTTTGTATCAAAACATATAATACTGATCCATACGGGCAAATCCGCGAGAAACGGCTAGTGTTATATATTTAGAAATTTGACATATGTTTAAGCCACCTCATCACTGCAACTGGGATTACTATTGTGATCATTTTGTTTACTGTCCGTTATCTATTGCTTCGTAGGGCAGAAATTTATCTTTGATGTTTATACAAAGCCTAATACCCTCGAGATAAATATATACGTATTTATTATATTAATTTATATTATTAGATTATTATAATCAATTTATATCTTGCATTAGTACCATTCCACAAGTTTTTTGTTTATTAAATACGTATGTTAGATATACTCAAAAAGCTCACAACCGCCTTTGAATACAATACAACAACGCATTCAGGGTACTTCTGAGGTTGCCTCGATTCTGTAGTGCATCAGGGATATTTGCGCACGCGCAAGTGGATTGCTTCTATTCAATAATGCGCTAGAGGTGCGTACCCTTGATGCAGAGGCTGCGGGGCAGTACTATCGTCATCCTGAGCATGATTAGGAGAAGGCTGGACTGTTTATAATAATTAAATTATTACTTGACGATTGTCCCATTGTTATTTTCAATAGTATATATTTTTTCATTAATCTACAAAATATTTTTACATCATTAACATTATTTGTTTATTTTTTTACAGAAACATTTCGGCGAGGACGTCGCGAGAATATATGAATTTATTTAATATAAGTGTATATACTAATACTAATATAAAAATATAGAAAGATAAGTAATAAACTATATTGGGGGCCAAATTGTTTTTATTCATACTTTTTAATTTCCGATTTCCGTTTCGAAATTCGAATTTTCTTTCTGAAAAAAAGTTACGTGATTGTTTGTGGTATATTTTTATTGTGCGATAATTATCTATTATTAGCTTTAGATTAAGGATAATATATTCTTTAATCTAAGTTGTAAGCTACTGTAGGTTATTTAGGTAATTCCAGTCCGTTACGTAAATAGCAAAGGTTGTCACCTGTTCATCGCTTATTTAATGTTTAATCTTTTTATTGTAGGTGTTAGGTATGTAAATACTAAAAAAAACTTTGGCCATATTTACCTAATATGAGTAAAATAATAATATAATATTGTTATTGCCAACGGAGTTTTCAGTGTTGGTTTTTCTTATGTTTCCCATAGGAATAGTAGTGTTGTAGGCTTGTAGGCCGCAATTGGGACTTCGTCCGTGGCATATGTATAAACTGAGATAAATGTACCTTATGGCCATAAGAATATCCCAAGATGATTTTCAGCAAGTGAGATTTATGTCTAATTTATTTATTTACTTTTTATTATTCCACTTAAAGTATAATGTAATGGTAAATATATATTACACTTATGGAGTACAAAAGGCGGTCTTATCGCTAAAGCAATCTTTTCCAGACAACTTTTGGGTAGAGATGAAAGAAAAAAGACGGTAGCTATTTGGTGCGAGAAGTGTAACTAATAAAAAAAAGAAAAACGCTAATGTTAATGAAACATACGCAAATAATCATATGCACACCTTACAACTAAGTACTTATAATAATATTTGCTACAAAAACGAATTGTAGAAAGCTTTTTTGGTTTTGAGTCTACAAAAAAATTGTCTACAAAAGGTATTATTAAAAGATTTCGTCTATATTTCGGGGATTTCAGATTTTCTAAGGATACAAAGTTAAAAGCTCCATTGAAATTGCAGAGGGATCGCATTTGCTGAACACGATCTCTGAGTATTCCTTATTCTTTCGATTTCTCCTTTCACATGCCAAATATTACATATATCCATGCTAAATTTAATGTTGACGAAATGTGTTAAGAGGAATATTCTTTAACAAAACACCTTTGTTTCATTAATTTTTATTTTCACAGATTTAGAGTCTATTGTAGGGCGATCATTACTATCATTATACAACTTCGGTAAATCGGCGGGACACCAGAGGGAGACTTTGTACAAAAGTCGATTGCTTGGGTACCTCTGTCCCATTCGTGTTTCCGTGAAGCTGTGTTTGCATGGCTATGTTTCGGTTTGAAGGGTCGGATATGGCGTGAATTTACAGCGTACAGAGGAATAACACCTGAGTCCTCAGGAATGGCAACGCATGGGGGGGTATCATGGGCGAAACAGTATACTCTGTTATGTCCATAGTAATGCTCATGTCTATAGGCGACGATTACCACTTTCCATCAGCTTGTTTGCCATTCTAAATTGTATAAAAAAAAATCTTTTATCGTAAAGTTTAAATTCAAATTATTTTTTTCGAACCAACTTATATGCAAGCACTTAAATCATTATTTCTTATAAATCTACTATAGGTTCGAAATGCTGTTATCTGCTGAGAAGAACCCGCAAGAAACGACAGTTACTTTTTTAAATCTCTGTTAACATTATGTATATTTATTTATATGTACTGTGTCTGCATGACATGATCATTAAAAAGCCCGTTCGTGATCTATTTTAATGGATGAAAATGGAATGGTAATCCTGTCTGAGCTATCGGTATTCACTTGCGGGGCACCAGTGGGGGCTGAGAGATGAAAAGTAGGTCGGTTGGCCCATCGTAATGAATTTATCTAAAATTAACTACGACGGTTTCCAGGGCGAACCGTGTGGAGATCGACCTGTTAGAGTATATTGTTAGTGATGAATCTGTTAGATCTCATTACTAACAATCCCTTCCTCGCGCCCGTGCATCATCGATTAACACCATGCATTTATTCGAGTAATCGCTTAGTGTGTAAAAGGTTTTATTCAATAAGTGTACTCGTATGTTCATAACAGTTTTAAATTTATTAAAACGTAGATCCATAACATCCTTCGGTATCTTATAATATTTAATGCGAATTCCCATAAAGTACTTATTAGCTTTTTCTAATCGATACTTCCAAAAGAGATCTTCGTTGAGTAGGCACACACACACACAGGTATACATAAAGGTACATATAAACAAGTGTACCTTCACATATAATGAATAATCATGTTTACAAGCTTATCATGGTTGACGTTATCTTGTGATCATTTAAATCATAAAACAATAGAACACTTGCAGAGAAAATGCATTTCTCACGATATTTTAAGCTTTCTTCAGATTTTATTCTTCAAATATTCATATTTCTTCACATTTTGGAACATAATTTTTTTGCCTGAAATCTAAAAAAATAATAAGGCCTTTATTTTTAATAAGGAATCTATAAATAATAAATTTGTTAATATGAGACACCATCTGCTGTAATTGTATATACTGAGGGGTTACCATTGTAGGCGTATGTAAAAGGGGCCAGTTGGGCCATGCTCAACTCAGAATATGAGCCGAGCTTTTAATCATGCGCAAGGGTTTGTCTAAGAGTATATAGATAGATAGATACTCTTTATTGTTTCCTTCAAAAGATTACAATAGTAAACTTATTATAGATACAAACAATTACAAGAAATATTCACAGTGAATACACAATGGACGACCTTATTGTTAAAAGGGTAAAAAGGAGTAATTATAAACTTTTTGATTGGAAGCACGATGAAAATTCTGTTATTTTTAAATACATAAAATATAGAGTTGTATTAAATGCAATAATGTAAATATATTTGTCTACATAAATAGGTATATAAATATAAACTCGCCTATATTATACTGTAAATACGTAAAACACAAAGTTATAAAATTGTTAGAGTGTAAAGAAATAATTATGTTAACCAGACAAGCAAATTACGATGATGACAATTTACTCAAATAAAGGTCCTTTACTTTTGTTTTAAAACTTGGCTGGACATTATATATTTCGTATAGAAATAATCCAATCCATGGCGGAATAACTTGCACAGTAAACGATTTGTCGTAAAAACTAGAGAAATGTCCTGGTGTTCTGTAGTAGCTGGAGGGTCTTGAGGCGAAAAGAAATAGGAAGTCATTTGAGCTTAGTGCGAAACTGGGAAATGTGATCATATTTTCTAAGACCGAAAATAAACCTAATAAAAACGTTTTGAAAATGCTGTTTGGTCTTCCGTAAGAATAATACATAACGTGCTTTTATTATGGAGCCAGGCCTCCCTTGGAAACAGGGTTACCAAATACGATTTTTAATTTTTACCCAAATGTTATATATAATATTTTTACTCCAAATCGATCCAATTTCCTTTACTTTTACTTAATCACAAATCTGTATTGATTTTCATTACGTTTTGATACGAATTACAAAACGAATGATGTAAAAATGTATATTTTCTGTATATATTGTTCATTCATATGTTTTAAAAACTAACAAATGATTTATCCAATTTCATTTCTCTAGAATTTCGCATACAGAAAAAAATTATTTATAAAAAATATACAATCAGGCATCGCTGCTTGGAAAATAGTCTTAAATACGCCAATAGATACTACTGAGTGTTAATGGGTCGATAGATTTATGTAACCACGATGGTTTCTGGTAATGTTTGCATACTTCCACAGGGTGCTGCATGTTATGTTACCCGTTTATGTAACACCTTATTTTACTGTGTGGCAAGGAAATAAATATGATTTGATTTAGGTAAATTGCGGTGAGGTGAGATTAGCAATCCCTCTATTCGACATTGAAGCTGCACTGCGTTTGCCCATAAGGGGTCGCCGCTTATGACCTTTTTTCTCCATCGGTTGTCGGTTCTTCGAGCTATGTAGTTAGCCCATTGCCACTAAAACATGCTTATCCTTCTGGCTAGGGATAAACAAGTTTTAGTGGAGGGGGGGGGGATATGGTTTTTTAGTACTTCCTATAATATCCCACTTGGACCAGTAAGTTAGTATGTAAAACTATTCCAAATTTTAAATAATTAGTAGTTGTTGATATGTAGTCCTGTGACGAATGGACGGATTAACGATTTGTAATCTTGATACTTTTTTGTATCGAATCTTAAAAAATTATGTTTGTGTCTGAACACCACTATTTGTGTGATCAGTATAAGTACTCAAAATTGGGAGGGGATGGAAGAATGTGGAGAGTCATATATGCTTGCATTATGACAGTGCTCCTCTGCAATTAGCGATCACATTGGGTAAGTAAGTACCTAATTTTATTTTTGGCTTTCAAAACGTTACTGTCACAAAATTTGGGCCTTACACCGCTGTAATTTAAAAAAATTAAAGATTCCATAATAAAGATTTTCTATATCTTTTTAGTGAAGTTAGCTAGCGAGTCTCATGTCATGTGAATCGACATCTCATTCCAACTCATGGACTCGCATTCGATAATGATTCCATGGATGGATTCGCTTGCCACTTGTCTAGAGGATCTGAATGGATTTTGATAATTTTTTAATCGACGGTTTACTTCCGAATTGTTAACATAGTTTCTAAAGTTGCAATTATTTTTTCCAAACTGAATACTCCTTAAGTTTTAGTGTGCCCCACGTAGGTAGCTATAATAATAAACAAATCACCTTATTGGAATTAATTTTATTGGGCATTATAAAAATATATTTCATGTTTTCGATATGATGCATCCAATTTACAAGTCATAAATTTCTGAAGATTGTAATTATTATCATTTACTTTGCAGGGTATATATATTGGCTTCATTGTGAATATTGTTATATTATATCAATATATTATATCAACAGCAGGTAAGTGCAAATACATATATTAGCATATAATTAGATGTCCTCTGTGGCGCAGTAGTGGGTACGTTGTTTTGTGTAAATGAATTAGGTTCAAATCCGAAATGAATCTTCCTGAATTAACTCGTATCTGAATATTCTGGGTTGTACCCCCAAATATTCGTTGTCTAGTTTCTGATGGGATTGTGTAAAAAAATTAGTCCAATTATAATTCAAATAAGTCGTGAAGTTTTGAACTTAAGAAGCAAAAAGACGATGGTTACAGAGTGAGTTAATAATTAAATTGTATTTCTGTTGAGCAGTAAATTTGAACCATGAAATTCCTGGCTGTATTCGTTGCCGTGCTCGCCGTAGCCGCAGGCGCACGCCACAGGTGGACTCTGGGCGAACTGTCCGAGGCCCTCCAGAATCCTACCACCAACCCCTCGCTGCTGCCCGCCCTCACTCAGGGACTTAACGCTTACATGGAAGCCATCTTCTCTGGTCTCGACTATGTAAGTAAATTTATGGTTTTATATTTATTACACCACATGCAGAGAGAAGTGTGGACTGAAAGACGATCTGGTGACAAAAATTGAAAAAGGAATGTTGCGTTGGTTTGGCCATTTGGAGAGGATGGATGAAAAAAGAATTATGAAAGAAATTTATCGAGCAAGAATGAATGGATATGTCGGTAGGGGCCGCCCTAGACGGACGTATGTTGACCAAATAGGCGACGTGCTGAAGAAGGGCTAAATTAAAAGTTCCCATAACTGGCGTGCGTGTATGAAAAGGTATTTACAGGACTAGAAAACAAACATTAGGTTCGATAGAAACTACACCACGGACTTTGAAAAGAACCTATAACAATGCTCAGAACATGCAATACCTTTTTTGAGAATTAAGGTGATCTATAGGCGTAAGTAGCACAACTATATTATAAGGCAAAACATAAACGAATTCCTGATCCATGCAAACATTTGTAAGATAGTTTAGAAATAAAATCAACTGCTTTCCTGAAGTTTTGGCATGTGTTAGTAAATAGTATATTCTTATTACCATTCTCTAGATGAGGTGTAATGTCATAATGTTCAAGTATCACTAAAGCATAGGATGTTAATTAATATGAGTACATAAACAATTGTTATTATAGGAATACATCTACATCGGTACTGCCGCCATTGATCTATCCAGTTGGTCTCTGCAAGAGCTTTCTACCGCTATAGAGAACCCCGAGACCAACCCTGCTCTCGTGCCTTACCTTAAGGATGCCTTGAACGCCTTGATGGAGGGTCTTTATTCCGGATCTGCTCAGGTATATATATATTTATAATATAAATTTTTAAAATTGATATGTATTTCTTATATAAAGTCTCAAATCATGAAACAAAATTAATGTAAATGAAGTTCTGTTATAAATAGAGTACTTTATATTTTATTCCAGCCTACCTATGCCGTTGTCATCCCCGCCAGAGACCTCTCTTACTGGAGACTGAACGAGCTCTCCAATGCTTTGTTGAGCCCTGAGCTCAGCCATGACGTGGCTCCCTACTTGATTGAAGGTCTCAACACTCTCATGGCAGCTAACTTTGCTGGCATTGATGCGGTACGTCGTTTAAAATATTTATACAGATAAACTTCAGACTAGTTATTACTTTTAATTTCAATATAACGTGGACATTAATTTGTTTATTTTTACACAGACATCGATTGTTCTGGCTATTCCCTTGGACGCCCTGCCCACTGAAGCCTCTGCTTCCCTCCCCGAGGCTGTCGTAGAGCTCACACCTGTCAAAGCCCTCGCTGCCAAGGTATGATACTGTATATTTATAATATAAATATTTGTTGAAAATTCTTTGTTACCATTGCCAAGTTAAAATATACTTTTTGGGTAACAGCTATTGATCAGCTATTGATCATCAGCCTTAATCTACGGCCTTAAGTAAATATAACACTTTTATCTAAATATTATACAGCTCTGACAAATATTATGCCAGCCCTCTGTGCGTTTAATTAATTCATTATTTGTTTATTTTTTCAGGCGGCTGCTTAAGTCTGCGATCTCTCATCAACCCGTCCACACCACCTGCAAACTTGTCTATTGAAATAAATAATATGTTATATAAATTTTACATAAAGCTTTTCATTTACACAATTTATCCTTACAAGTTTTGTACAACATTGTTTAGTTACGGTTACACCTGCTTTTTTTTTAAATGCTAATAAGGAAATGGTAGCCCACCCTACGGTATACGCTGTCGGTATACACTAGCGGGGCATTAATGATAAATGATAGGTGAGGGTCAAATCAAGTCACTTAGTCTGTCTAGATGAAATCAAGAATCAACACAGGGTGTATTGCTAACAATAGAACTTCCTAACTCCATTACTATAAATCCCTTTTTCCCAATTACCCCTGCTTGATGAAATACGAACCCCGCTCGCGCTCTCAGTATCTGTAATACACTGAATATTATCGAGGGTAGGTGAGGACGAAGTCAACTCACCTGGAATTAAACACGGTGGTTTCCAGGAGGGACTATTCGACAGTCAATCTAACGGGGTATCGATCTTTATAAAAGTAGCGTCACAACAGTTCCTTCTATTATTAAATAAAGCACGCAAGAATAGGTACCTACTACGGTTTACCCCATTATTTTAATGTACCACTTCTTTTAAAAACCAACTATTTAATTAATCTTCTCTTGTTGATTCTTTAATTATGTGGGTATCTATTCAGCAGTTAAAGAACTCTAGAGCTTATAGACATGGAGAGAGAAAGAGAGAGAAAATGAAAAAGATGTTAGCTATTTGGCACAAGATATATCTACATCTATATTAATATTATAAAGTGGAAAGATTTGTATTTTTGTGTGTATGTATGTTTGTAATGAGTAATCTCAAAAACTGCCGATTACAAAAAATCTTTTACCACTAGATAGCTACATTCACCCTGAGTAACATAGGCTATATTTATTGCTTGAAAAGATTAGGGATTCTTACTAAAACTTTAGTAACGTAACTCAAGGTGTAAAAAAATGCTATAAAATATCTTTCGTCGCGTGCACTGCGGAAACTATTGGTGATAGAACAAAAGTATGTTCTACAATATTGAAGAAAATATCAATTACTACAAAAAACTTTCGCGATACTGTATGTCCAACTATTATCGTTATGTCACAATAATCACTTTTTAAAATGTTGTAAAAATGTATGGCCGCTAGTAAATAATAAAGAAGAAAAACTCATAATAATAAAACTTTTTTTACAAATATATAAAATACATAACATACATTTTGTAAAATTATAACTATATATATATATATATATATATATATATATATATATATATATATATAAAAATAAATAATAATCATATTTACAATTATTCCACTCACAATAACGAGACGAGACGAGTAGGTAAGGTAGACCAGAGGGAGACTTTGTACAAAAGTCAATTGCTTGGGTACCTCTGTCCCATTCGTGTTTCAACCGTAAAGCAGTTATGTTTGCATGGCTGTGTTTCGGTTTGAAGGGTGGGATATGGCGTCTAAATCAGAATATTGTGAATTCATCACAATATTCAGATTTAGATATACGAGTATATTTAGCATGGAAATTAAGTTGGCTGCCCACCTGATAGAATGTCGTAATCATCGTATAGAAATGAATCTCAAAATACACTGTAGCCAACTCACCTCTTACACGAAGTATATAATAATACTCCTCGAGTATATAATAATGAATTTAGTGACGTGGATTTATTCTTTCAATCTAAATTGACATTTAAGAAGCTTGTTGTAAAAACTATGAGTGACGATTATAATCAATAAGTTAATTAGGTACTTGAGTAATATCTTAGGGTCGGTGTGATTGTATTTGCATGGTGTGAGTGGATGTGTGTGCTTTAATGTGTTATAATGGTAACAGGAGGTAGTGTATTCATGCAAACTCTGTTGTATTTATAAATGTATAAAATAAATATAGCAGTACTGAATATACTGTAACATACATGCATTGGTAAACATTTGTATTTGAGTGTCTTGTGATTGAATGTCTGTATTATACTTTTCCTTTTTTTGCTTTACTATATACTTTTTCTTTTGGTTGCCACTACATTAATGCATTTAAAAAAAAATGTTGATAGAGACAACCATCACATAGGAGTTGGAAAGGGATTTTATTTTTTTATTAGATGCTAATGGAATGGCAACCACACCCGCGCTATCGGTATACACTGGCGGAGCACCAGTGAAAGATGATAGGTGAGGATGAAGCAGGCCAGTTAGCCCCTCGTGACGAATTCAACAAGAATTGTTCACGATGGTTTCCAGGGGGAACCACGTGGAGGTCGATCTAATAGGGCACATTGCTAGCAAATGGGGCTGTCAAACTTCATTGCTAACAATTCCTGTCCCCCCTGGGAAAGGGATTGGTCTACCTGACTTGCTTTTTCATTCCCACTTATTATCTTTCACTGGTGCCCCGCCAGCGTATACCATTAGCACGGCTTGGGTCTGTAATTAATTTGTCATCCATTAAAAAAAAATTATGCCTACCTGAACCGGAAATGGTAATCTTTTTCTTTTTAAATTTAAATTCAATTGTAACCTATGTAGCTGCAATATTGTTATGTTGTTATTTTGTAAGAAAAATGAATATATACTTACTTACATTTTTAAATTAAAAAGAACAAAATTAAATAAATTATGAACACGTCTTTGTTTGTAAATATTATTGTTGTACATAATAATATTAGCTACTGTATTGTATACGTATGAGATAATGATAAGAGCTACTGGAATTAATACAATCGCGGCATTGTAATTTACTGAATAGCTATCTCATTGTTTTGGAGTAACCTTTAGTACACATGGTAAGCTTATTTAATCTTTTTATTGGGGCCGTTAGTGTAAAAACCTAAGATAACAATAATATGGGTAAAGTCACATAAGATCAGCTTCTCGTTGATGTTTTTTGTTACATTATGACATTTTATTCTGGAGGATTATAATAAACTTAATTTTAATTGTCTAAGAAACATATAGATTTTGTTCCGTAAAAAAAAAAAAACAGTTTTTTTTATTTAATAACCAAACAACTGAACCGACTGTGATGAAATTTACGGGATAAATGTGAAAGTATATCCTTTCCGATAAAAAAAAGTATTCTACAAATCGCTTAACAAATAACGGTGCTCTGAGACGATAAAGACAAAAAATTACAACTGAATTAAAAACAGCCTCCTCCTTTTTTTAAGTCGGTTAAGAATCGTTACATTCTTAAGAACATTATTTTTCTTTTTCTTCTTTGTATCTAAGGAAATCTTAATTTTAGAGATTACCTTACATTTTAATTTGCTTACTGGACGATGGTGGAATGGTAAGAACTTACAATCGTCTATGTTCATAATGTACAATGGTGGGTCTCCAATGGTGGATAAAATATTATGGATGAGTAAAGCCAGATGGCTTATTACTGTTACAACGAATTAACTAGGAATTATCAACGAAGGTATCCAGGAAGGGTAACGTAGTGGTTGACAATAAGCAACATCTTTAAATGAATAATAATGAAGTGGTCACCATGCTTGTGTTATTGGTATACGTTGGCGAGGCACCAGTGAGGTATGACAGGTGAGGATTAGAATAACACCAAGAATTAACCACTATGATTTACAAGCGGAACCACGTGGAGGTCGACCAGACATGCTATATTGCTAGCAAAGGGACCGCCAGTCCTTATTACTAAAAATCTCCTCACATAGACCCATAAGAGATTTTCAAATGGGTGATAATGGTATAATAATTTGGACCGCATTAACTTTATACGCTTTCTGGGGGATAGGATTGTTAGTAATGAGGCCTAACTGCCCCATTACACTAGCAGGTTGACCTCCACCAGATTCCCCCTGGAAACCATTTTGATTAATAATTGTTGAATTCGTCACGATGGGTCAATTGATCTGCTTCATTCTTACCTATTATCCCTCATTGATGCCTGGTCGGTGTATAGCGATAGGGGAGGTGGAGTTGTTATTTTCAGTTATTAAAAAAACGGTATACGTTGCCGGAGTACCAATTATGTAAGGTGAGGATGAAAAGGCATTTCGGTTAGCCTATAGCGATGAATTCACTGGGATTACCCACGGTGGTATTCAGGAGGAATCGCGTGGAGATCAACGTGATGGGGTATTTTGCTAGCAATGCTAGCAATTAGGGCTGTTAGACTCTATTATTAACGATTTCTTTTTCCTCCCATAAGAAATAGCGTACTGTAGACCACTGTTATGTTTTACTATTGCAAATTTTAGGAAGGATCGAAAAGATTTAATGTTGCCATTCTGGATAATATGAATCAATGGCGGTGTCATGAGCTAGGTCGTTGAGTCCCCTAAAATATGTTTGAGTACAATGATGGTTAATTCATCCATCATACTCGTGAATGGGTGCTGCTTGTCTGCTCGTTTGCTTTTTTATTTTCCATTTAATAATACATATAAATAGAACATAATTCTAATTATAGTCACAGTACCCATAACAATGTAAAATTATCTTGTACATAATAATTTAAAAATAGTATCTGTTAAGTTTCTTGCAGTTTCTTTTCGGCAGATAACATCCCGAATCCAGCAGAATTATTTCTATTATATTCTAATATAATTTTTACTTATAAACACATGTATAATTTAACATTGTCCTGAAATACAATGAGAATGCATTTTAACATAATTATCACTTAGCGTCGAATGTTAAAAAGAAAAATGCATAGTATGCACCTATTAACTTAGGAACCGTTTATTTTTGAAATTTTTTATGTGCCAAAATTTATATATGCCCCACACTTACGAAATATTACACAAATCATGAAATTTTAAGTCTTTTATTATTTTATTGGGCATTATGACATGTGATGTGTCTATTCAATCTTACAAGTCATAAATTTCTAAAGATACTGTAAATATTATCATTTATTTTGTGGGGTATATATATAGGATTTCTTGAAAATGTTGTTATATTATCGATCCACGAGGTAAGTACATATATTAGATCTAATAATAAATTAAATAAGTCACAGGGAGTCGAAAATAGGCAATTGCAGTTGTGTGAATCAATAGAATAGTTGATACTACAAAAGAAAATATTTATAATAAAATAACATTTATAATTAATAATTAAATAATTATATTTCTATTGAACAGTAAAGCTGAAACCATGAAATTCCTGGCTGTATTCGTTGCCGTGCTCGCCGTAGCCGCAGGCGCACGCCACAGGTGGACTCTGGGCGAGCTGTCCGAGGCCCTCCAGAATCCTACCACCAACCCCTCGCTGCTGCCTGCCCTCACCCAGGGGCTTAACGCTTACATGGAAGCCATCTTCTCTGGTCTCGACTATGTAAGTAAATTTATGGTTTTATATTTATTACACCACATGCAGAGAGAAGTGTAGACTGAAAGACGATGTAGTGACAAAAATCGAAAAAGGAATGTTGCATTGGAGAGGATGGATGAAAGAAGAATTAAGAAAGAAATTTATCGAGCAAGAATGAATGGAGATGTCGGTAGGGATCGCCCTAGACGGACGTATGTCGACCAAATAGGCGACGTGCTGAAGAAGGGTCAAATTAAAAGTACCCGTAACCGGCGAACGTGTATGAAAAGATTGATGAATGTGGAAGAAGTCAAAGAGATTTATTTGAATCGAAGCATTTGGCGTTCCATTGTTTCTGCCTACCCTAATAGGAGACAGGCGTGACAGATATGTATGTATGTATGTTCACCACATGCCATGAAATATAAGTTGACGATAGAGATGGGTTTCTTTATGAGACGAAAATGAAGTGGTAACCCCGCTTGCCAATTTAGACGTTGGCGGAGTACCAGTGAGCGATGATAAACGAGGATGAATTGAAATCAGTAGTGAAATAACGTAAAGTTGTAGTGACCAGCAGATTGTTTCCATGGAGGATTGCATGAAGGTCGACCAGACTGAGTATATTAGGGGCGTTAGATCTCGTTACTAATCATCTGCACCCCTGGATAATATGAAATGTGAGAATGCGTAAGTATTTACTACGAATACGTAAGAAACAAATTTATACGAGTACATAAGTAATTACTGTTACAGGAATACATCTACATCGGTACTGCCGCAATTGATCTGTCCAGCTGGTCTCTGCAAGAGCTTTCCACCGCTATAGAGAACCCCGAGACCGACCCTGCTCTCGTGCCTTACCTCAAGGATGCCTTGAACGCCTTGATGGAGGGTCTTTACACCGGATCTCCTCAGGTATATATGTATATGTATTTGCTTAAAATGGGTGTGTATTTCTTCTATGAAATATCAAACTATCAAAGAAAATTAATGTAAATAAAGTTCTATTATGAACAGGGTACTTATATATTTTATTCCAGCCTGCCTACTCCGTCGTCATCCCCGCCAGAGACCTCTCCTACTGGAGACTGAATGAGCTGTCCAATGCTTTGTCGAGCCCTGAGCTCAGCCACGATGTGGCTCCCTATCTGATTGAAGGACTCAACACTCTCATGGCAGCTAACTTCGCTGGTATTGACGCGGTATGTTATTTATATTATTCTTTTTGTTATAAAAAATTTTTGATAAGTGAGACAATAAATTTTTTCTTAACCAGGCTAGAAACTGATTAGTTATTTTCAAGTAACATCAAGATTAATTTGTTTTTTTTTTTTACACAGACATCTATAGTTTTGGCTATTCCCTTGGATACTCTGCCCACTGAAGCCTCCGTTTCACTCCCCGAGGCTGTTGTAGAGCTTGCACCTGTCAAGGCTAAGGTAAAATGCTGCACTTTTTATGACAAAGACATTTAGTAGTGCTTTTCAATACCATGAACGGTCCTCGCATCTCAGGATTCTAATTGTTTCGAGTGACATAAAAATAAAAGTTGTATTTACTATAAAATAAATTGATTATTCCTATTATAATATGTTTTAAATATGTATTGGTCCTAATTAAGTGTATAATTAATTCAACATTTCTTTTTTTCCGCAGTTGGCTGCTAGTCTGAAATCACTCTCGACCCCGTCCTCGACATCTAAAGTCTTACTTAATGAAATAAATAATTGAATATTTAATATATATTTTTATTTACATAAACTATTTTCCATTTTTTTTATTTGTGCAGTTGATAAAAAGTTTATTCAATTGGACATAAAGAACAAGTAGTTCTGAAATTAATACAATCACTTTAGACAAAGCTACCCTGCTTCGGTTTTATCGTAGTTAAACCCTATTGATTTATTAGGATTAAATTCCGACTAACTTGTAAGTGAATCTGGGAGTTAGGTACGAGTAAGTTCGCTCCTACCATATTGGATTCCAGAGACCTTGTTCTGTATTGGATTCGAATATTGCCCGACGAAATGCAGGCAAGTCGACAGTTACGTTGGTACGTCGCATCACAACTGCAACAGTTGACACAAATCGTGAGCTGCATATTTATTTACACAACAATAACATGACTTATTGAAAATCTTTGTGTACCTAGTATTGTTGTATGTTGTTATACCTATTTTAAATACACAATCGGGATTTAACGCGATGTAAAAGCTTTTACAGGTAAATAGTACTTACATACCGGCTTCGTGGCTCATTGTGGAAAAAAAGAAGCACTCTTGATTGTGTATTTAAAATATGTGTAAATAACGCGAAAGTTTAAAACTTACTGTTGCTATATCTATTAATACAATTTTAAGTCTATTACAAACATAATACAGCAAAACTAGTTATTTTTATTTAAAAACAAAACTACGGAATCGATTTTGATAAAATTTACATGGGACTAGTATGTTAATGTATCTTTTCAAATAAATAAAGAATTTTCAGTTTATAACTGCCGAAATTAATAGGTAACAAATATAAAGAAAAATACTTCCTTTTTTAAAAGTAAGTTGAACATAGATCCTTGTTGTTCGAAGTAAATATACTTAAATAACAAGAAAATTTATTGTTACGTTCTATGTTAGTCGATTTCTATGAGTACAATAAGCGATGCCAAATAATTTTCGACAAAAGCCATTTTAGGCTTTCAATAGCCAAGAAGATTACTTTCTATTATCCTTATTATCTAATATCTTCTATTCAAGCTCACCACAGTGATGACCAAAAACGTGAAATGGCAAGACGACGTGAGATGGATGATATTAGCTCTCTACTATAAAACACAACGACCACGATTATTCTCCTAAAACGTATTGAATAAGCAGAAGATCTATGTGCTCCTATAACGAGATTTATTTATTTATTTACGCAATAAGGTACTACATACAACTTTTACATTTTTTATAATACATACAACTTTTAAATTTTTTTTATACAACTTAGAATGGCAAACAAGCTGTCGGCCCACCTGATGGAAAGTGGTAACCGTCGCCTATAGACATTAGCAGTACAATGGACATAACAGAGTATACTGTTTCGCGCATGATACCTCCCATGCGTTGCCATTCCTGAGGACTCAGGTGTTATTCCTCTGTACCCTGTAAATTCACGCCATATCCCACCCTTCAAACCGAAACATAGCCATGCAAACACAGCTGCTTCACGGAAACACGAATGGGACAGAGGTATCCAAGTAATCGACTTTTGTATAAAGTTACATGCTACTTCATCAATAACACAAAAATAATTTTGCTTAATGTAAAATTCTTTCACAGGCGAACATAAGTTTAGATGAAATTTACACGAATACAGAGGTAAGATATCTAATTTCATACTAAACTTCACGGATATTACAATAAGCAAATAAGAATAAAAAACACTTGCAAATCACGGTCGTAAATCTTAAACGGTCTATAGAGATTTCATTTCTAAATATGTTAATGATTCAGTCTTAAAACGAGAATTAAATTCAGTAAACTTTGCTAAAATAAATAAACTCACACTTTTTATTTATTTTATCATTAAGTAAAAATGTAACTTCACTAAGAAAATAGATTGGCTGGTTTTCCATAATAAAGGATATCTAGAGCTATGAATAATTTCTATGTATATGATGTTTAATAATAACATGTTTGCATTATATGCATATTGCTTATAATGCAAAAACGTTGTTTGGCCTCTAACACTATCTACCAACTCCATTTTTTCTTATCGGGAACTATTCTTTCTCTCAAGTTGAATCTATCTATCAATCTATCCTATTTAAGAGCTGCGCTCTTGTCGGTGGAGCTCTTGCCACTCACTACGATTTTCAGCGAGTCTCTTCACCTCTTGATACGACACGACACAAACTCCTTCCTTGATCTGCCTGATGTAACTATGTCTCGGTCTCCCTCTTCCCCTCCTTCCTTCTATCTGACCTTTTATTATAATGTTCATAAGTTCGTCGTGTTGTCGTGTCGTCTCAAGTTGGATACACATTTACAAAATTTTAAGAGATTTTGGAGATTAGTGTGAACAAACACAGTAATACGGGATTTTCAACCAACTCCAAAAAGAAGGAGGTTTTCAATTTAGTAGTATTATTTTTTTCATGTTTATTACCTCTTAATTTCGTCAGGTTGTAAAACCGATTAAGATTTTATTTTACTTTTAATTAATCATATCTGGTTCTTTATTTGAAACAATTTGGTCCTATAGATATTTTTTCTAAATCGAACCGTTCAGTTCAGTTAGATTAGTTTTAAATCAAAGTAACTAGTTTTGCCTCAAGTTTGAACCTTAATTATTATATATTAAGATAAGTAAGGATATTCAATTTTGTATAAATAAGAGATGAGTCAGTCGTAGAAAATAGTTCTGGCTCGAAACGTTTTTCCTTTTTTATTATTAAATAAATATTTTTTTACCTTTATTTAAAAACTTTGTTTAGGATATTATGAATAATAAAAGTAAAACTTTCTAATCGAGATACGAGTGCTTATAATGCGCTTATGTCTATAGATAACTACACAGTCACAAAGTCTAGATATTATAATTGTAACTTTAGGATTGAAATTTCAGAAACGATCCCGTTACTTTAATATTATGTACATATATATATATATATATATATATATATATATATATATATATATATATATATATATATATATATATATATATATATATATATATATATATATATATATATATATATATATATATATATATATATATATATTGTAATTATCTTTATTAGTCTAATTTAAATGTTATTATTAACTTATGTATATTGCACAAAAATAGAATCCGCAATAATCGGAAGGTAAGACAAAGTATTAAACCGCTACTCCACCGAGGTATTTTAATATTAATAATATAGTTTGGAAGTAACCTTATCGTAACGTATTTAAATTACAATGGTTGTCAGATGTATATCAGATCAGAATAATCTATTGACAGGTCAATAGATTATGAAGCAATGTAAATCTTTTTATTAGAGGTGTTAGACATATTAATAGAAACTTTTGTTTATTATTATAATAAGGTTACAGCATCAACGTTCTATTGTTGGTTATTTGATTTTTGAGTTAATTCGTAAAATTTTGTTATTCTACTATTAGTAAGTGTGTGACTGTATTTGTGTTTGCACGGCTGTGTTTCGGTTTGAAGGGTGGGATATGGCGTGAATTTACTGGGTACAGAGGAATAACATCTGAGTCCTCAGGAATGGCAACGCATGGGGGGTATCATGGGCGAAACAGTATACTCTGTTATGTCCATGGTACTGCTCATGTCTATTGGCGACGGTTCCACTTTCCATCAGGTGGGCCGTCAGCTTGTTTGCCATTCTAAGTTGTATAAAAAAAAAAAAACTCTCAAAGATTGATTACCACAATTACTACAAGAATTTCCACAACCTTCCTCAGGAATAGCAACACATGAAGTGTATAATGGGCGAAACAGTATACTTTGTTATTTCTATGGTACTGTATATACGCGACGTTTACCACTATCCGTTAGGTGGGCTATCAGTTTGTTTGCCGTTCTGAGTTGCATAAAAAAAACTGAGTGGTTACAATTCAGTTGGCTGCGCTTGAATGTGGCCTAAGGTTCCCAAGATTAAATTTCAGCCTAAACCTCCGAGCTTTTAAAATGATGTTAGGATTGTGAAAAATTAATGTTACTTACCGCTAAGCCTTTGTGTATAAGAACGTGGCCTAGAACCTCTTAACACAAGGTGACTACCCGTGCCTACATGACTTTTATAAAACTTGAAATTGCGAACGGGCGATTTTCAACAGGTGCGACCCCTGTTGAAAGTGGTACACTTCGAGTCTCCAGAAAGGCCGCATTGTGAAGTATCCACTGAAAAATGTGTGTACAACTTCTGTGAACCGAGAGAAGTACATTTCGAGCCTCAAAAAAAAAAGATTTTTTTTTATTTTTTTTTAATTATATTTTATTAATTTATTCTGTAAGATATCTTGTAGAGCAGATCATTAGAGCTTTTTAACTTTAGTGAAACTGAAAACCTAAATTTCAGATCTAGTTATCCTGAATCATAAGTCAGGATTTGTGTCCTTATTTTTGTAGTTTTGGGTGATAAATTACATTTTGCTATACTAAGCTTTGTTATTTATTTATTTTTTAGTACAATATATGTGTACAATGCGGAGTTAGTGCTATAAACATTCTCTCTCAGGCAACCTTAGGGAGGTGTAAGAATGCTTGGATATATATCTATCGAAACATTGTAGCAATAGACAAATGATTGGTAACATCTATTTGAAAATTTATTTTAATATAATCACTAAACAAAAATTATAGGTTCATTATTACAGATTGTAGCGAATACAGAATCCATTTCAAATTCCGATGTTTATGGTATGAATTCACATGAATGAACACCATAGATGAACAAAGACGATCTACGTTCGGAAACACAGTACAACGCGAATCTCTTTTATTGTGATGACATTTAACCTTTCCATTTACTCTGTACAACTGTATCGCTTTGAGATCCGTCCATGGATACCTTCAGCATTATTCTACACACCCACATTTTAAAAGCTTTTAATTTCGCTTTAACTGCTCTATTATTTTAACAAGATCTTGTTTTATGTAGTATTTTATCTCTGTAGGGTAATATCCTTGTTCATTAACAATGTAGCTACTATTCTATAGTTTGATCTTACAACAATGTATTTAGTTGTTGATTGTTACTTTAGTACCTATTTACGTAAGGAACTATCTACTTGTTACGAGTTCCACATTTTGCTATGTTTAACATTTATTGTGGACCTTCCATCATGCTAACAAAGAAAATAGTTTTACATTTATTTATTTATTAGATGCACAAGATAGCTTTATAATAAAACATTTAACAATGTCCATACAGACTATATGGATCATGACAAGTTGCAAAGTGCATACAAGTATAGCAACTTTAACAAGAAGTAGGCAAGATAGATGTCTAATGATTATCATAAAACAATCCTATGTATCCCCTTTGTAGATTGTAGACATATTTTGAAAAAATGTAAATATATTTTCTTTTAATGGATGGAATGGTAACCTCTTATACGTTAACGGTATATCGTTGGCGGGGCACCAGTTTTTTTTTAATGGGTGATAATGGAACGGTAACCCTACCTGCGCTATCGGTATATACCGGCGGGGCACCAGTGAAGGGTGATAGGTGAGGATGAAGCAGGTCAGTTAGCCCATCGTGACGAATTCCACAAGAATTGTTCACGATGGTTTCCAGGGGGAACCACGTGGAGGTCGACCTAATAAGACATATTGCTAGCAATGGGGCTGTGCAACTCCATTGCTAATAATCCCTTTCCCCCCCGCGGGGCACCAGTTAGGGATGATAGGTGAGAATGAAAAGGCATCTGCCTTTCAACTTATCACATGGATTAAATGATCTCAGTTAGTCCACTGTAATGAGTTCATCGGCAACTAAGCATGATGGTTTCCACGAGGGTTCGCAAAGAGGGCGACAACAATTGTTGCTAGTAATGTGGCCGCTAGTCACTATTACCAATAGTCCCTTTATTATTTATAATGAGCAACGCCATATTGCTATCCATATCAGGTCGACCTCCACGCGGTTATTCCTGGAAAGTTTATAATATCGTCACTATGAGCCGATTTGCTGTCATCCTCACCTATCATCTCACACTGAAGCTTCGCCAGAGAATACCGTTAGCGCAGGTGACGTTTACCATTCCTTTAATAAACATTGGCAGGCGGATTGGTAACCGCAGTTAGACTTAATAGATGTTTTAAGAGGGACGCTGCTGCCAATCCCTCGCCCTCTCGATGTGATGATGATGATGATATCATATGTCATGTTTATGATGCTACAATATAAAATATAATTTTATATTTTATTTTGTATAACAATATTGATAAACCTCTAGTTGTTTTTTAATAATGGTCATCGGAGGGAATGTGTCGATTAAGTACATACCTACTAGACTCTAATAACTGGAGTACCTGTTGAGCGCCTGAGAGTTCCTAATATTGGAGTTATGTAAAATTGACATGAAATCTGTTACAGGCGTTAATAGCGTATTGAATTTAATATAATATGTTCATGACTTACATGTTTATGAACATGAAGTATATCTTCTTATATGTTCACTTAAATAAGGATTCCAAAAACACAAATGGATTAGTATAATGTATAAATATAAATGTAGAGCGAAAAATAGTAGTTGTTTTAATA